>NC_134844.1:93604102-93936381 GCF_965363235.1 Mytilus galloprovincialis | reverse complement strand
CTTGCCTTGGGTCATTAAAATTCGTTTCGTTTTTATACCAAATAAAATAGGTTCAGCACAGTCAAGTTCTGCTTGGACGATCAACAAAGGTGATGATTAGCGGTCATCATAAACATGTCGTTTTAACTGTTTTACAAACAAGTATGTTTACACAGCTTTAATCACTTATGGAAATGAATAGGTTAAACAAGAAAAGCATCCGTTATGATTTTTATTTTTAAAGTTTTATTTCTTTCAATTTTTTTTTTAATTTTGAACTTCGAGACATCGGGGTCAATTTACAATAATTTTTCATCGACGGGACTTAAGAATTACCTCGACTTAACAGATAATTTGAATCATCCAAGTTCGACTCATCAGAGGTTTAAATGCATTGATCAAACGGGAATTATGCCGGGACCGAGAAATTACTTCGACTCATCCGAGTTTTCGACACAACGAGGTTCTACTGTATTTATAGCTGGACCCACAGAGATAGCCCCCATCTCAATGATGTCTAGTTTATTCATGTTCTTAAACAGTAAAATCTCAATTATTTGTTCATGTATCTCTTTATAATGTCACTTCATATTTGGTGACTGGTTTTATGTCAAGTATTGTATAGGTAAAATTAGTACAACAATTGCCTATTATTTAAAGAAGATATATATTTGTATGATTGATAAAAGAGTTTTGATTGTATTTCAGGGTCAGACTCCTTATGATACGGTAACAATAGACAGGTTTGATTCTGAAGAGATAAAAAGGAAGAAGAAAGAAGTGATGGACTTCCTAAAGGTAAATATTCTGTCTTAGTTAATAAGAGATATTTACAAATATGTTGACAGATTGTTAGCGACACAACACACTTGGTACATTGAAGTTACAATAAAACTGTTGCCTGTTGTTTTCAATGTCATTGTAGTATTTGTTGTCAGTTAACAATGTACCCGGTAAGTTGACAATTCCAAGCTTGTTGCCTAATATAGATGTTGGCATATGTGAAAGACATATGTTTGAAATCAGTGTCTCATCTGTTGGATGTCTCTTATTTTATGTGTCATCAGCTTGCTACCTCCTAGGTATATACATCACATCATCTCCTTGTATGTGTCACCAGCTTGCTACCTCCTAGGTATACACAGCACATCATCTCCTGTTATGTGTCATCAGCTTGCTACCTCCTAGGTATATACATCACACCATCTCCTGTTATGTGTCATCAGCTTGCTACCTCCTAGGTATATACATCACATCATCTCCTTGTAAGTGTCGACAGCTAGCTATCTCCTAGGTATATACATCACATCATCTCCTTGTATGTGTCATCAGCTTGCTACCTCCTAGGTATATACATCACATCATCTCCTTGTATGTGTCATCAGCTTGCTACCTCCTAGGTATATACATCACATTATCTCCTTGTAAGTGTCATCAGCTTGCTACCTCCTAGGTATAGACATCACATCATCTCCTTGTATGTTTCATCAGCTTGCTACCTCCTAGGTATATACATCACATCATCTCCTTGTATGTGTCATCAGCTTGCTACCTCCTAGGTATATACATCACATTATCTCCTTGTAAGTGTCATCAGCTTGCTACCTCCTAGGTATATACATCACATCATCTCCTTGTTAGTGTCATCAGCTTGCTACCTCCTAGGTATATACATCACATTATCTCCTTGTAAGTGTCATCAGCTTGCTACCTCCTAGGTATAGACATCACATCATCTCCTTGTATGTTTCATCAGCTTGCTACCTCCTAGGTATATACATCACATCATCTCCTTGTATGTGTCATCAGCTTGCTACCTCCTAGGTATATACATCACATTATCTCCTTGTAAGTGTCATCAGCTTGCTACCTCCTAGGTATATACATCACATCATCTCCTTGTTAGTGTCATCAGCTTGCTACCTCCTAGGTATATACATCACATCATCTCCTTGTATGTGTCATCAGCTTGCTACCTCCTAGGTATATACATCACATCATCTCATTGTATGTTTCATCAGCTTGCTACCTCCTAGGTATAGACATCACATCATCTCCTTGTATGTTTCATCAGCTTGCTACCTCCTAGGTATATACATCACATCATGTCCTTGTATGTGTCATCAGCTTGGTATCTCCTAGGTATATACATCACATCATCTCCTTGTATGTGTCATCAGCTTGGTATCTCCTAGGTATATACATCACATCATCTCCTTGTAAGTGTCATCAGCTTGCTACCTCCTAGGTATATACATCACATCATCTCCTTGTATGTGTCATCAGCTTGCTACCTCCTCGGTATATACATCACATCATCTCCTTGTAAGTGTCATCAGCTTGGTATCTCCTAGGTATATACATCACATCATGTCCTTGTATGTGTCATCAGCTTGGTATCTCCTAGGTATATACATCACATCATCTCCTTGTAAGTGTCATCAGCTTGCTACCTCCTAGGTATATACATCACATCATCTCCTTGTATGTGTCATCAGCTTGCTTCCTCCTAGGTATATACATCACATCATCTCCTTGTAAGTGTCATCAGCTTGGTATCTCTTAGGTATATACATCACATCATCTCCTTTTTAGTATCATCAGCTTGCTACCTCCTTGGTATATACATCACATCATCTCCTTGTAAGTGTCATCAGCTTGCTACCTCCTAGGTATATACATCACATCATCTCCTTGTAAGTGTCATCAGCTTGCTACCTCCTAGGTATATACATCACATCATCTCCTTGTAAGTGTCATCAGCTTGCTACCTCCTAGGTATATACATCACATCATCTCCTTGTAAGTGTCATCAGCTTGGTATCTCCTAGGTATATACATCACATCATCTCCTTGTATGTGTCATCAGCTTGGTATCTCCTAGGTATATACATCACATCATCTCCTTGTAAGTGTCATCAGCTTGCTACCTCCTAGGTATATACATCACATCATCTCCTTGTATGTGTCATCAGCTTGCTACCTCCTAGGTATATACATCACATCATCTCCTTGTAAGTGTCATCAGCTTGGTATCTCTTAGGTATATACATCACATCATCTCCTTGTAAGTGTCATCAGCTTGCTACCTCCTAGGTATATACATCACATCATCTCCTTGTAAGTGTCATCAGCTTGCTACCTCCTAGGTATATACATCACATCATCTCCTTGTAAGTGTCATCAGCTTGGTATCTCTTAGGTATATACATCACATCATCTCCTTGTAAGTGTCGACAGCTTGCTATCTCTTAGGTATATACATCACATCATCTCCTTGTATGTGTCATCAGCTTGCTACCTCCTAGGTATATACATCACATCATCTCCTTGTATGTGTCATCAGCTTGGTATCTCCTAGGTATATACATCACATCATCTCCTTGTAAGTGTCGACAGCTTGCTATCTCTTAGGTATATACATCACATCATCTCCTTGTATGTGTCATCAGCTTGCTACCTCCTAGGTATATACATCACATCATCTCCTTGTATGTGTCATCAGCTTGCTACCTCCTAGGTATATACATCACATCATCTCCTTGTTAGTGTCATCAGCTTGCTACCTCCTAGGTATATACATCACATCATCTCCTTGTTAGTGTCATCAGCTTGCTACCTCCTAGGTATATACATCACATCATCTCCTTGTATGTGTCATCAGCTTGCTACCTCCTAGGTATATACATCACATCATCTCATTGTATGTTTCATCAGCTTGCTACCTCCTAGGTATAGACATCACATCATCTCCTTGTATGTTTCATCAGCTTGCTACCTCCTAGGTATATACATCACATCATGTCCTTGTATGTGTCATCAGCTTGGTATCTCCTAGGTATATACATCACATCATCTCCTTGTAAGTGTCATCAGCTTGGTATCTCCTAGGTATATACATCACATCATGTCCTTGTATGTGTCATCAGCTTGGTATCTCCTAGGTATATACATCACATCATCTCCTTGTAAGTGTCATCAGCTTGCTACCTCCTAGGTATATACATCACATCATCTCCTTGTATGTGTCATCAGCTTGCTACCTCCTCGGTATATACATCACATCATCTCCTTGTAAGTGTCATCAGCTTGGTATCTCCTAGGTATATACATCACATCATGTCCTTGTATGTGTCATCAGCTTGGTATCTCCTAGGTATATACATCACATCATCTCCTTGTAAGTGTCATCAGCTTGCTACCTCCTAGGTATATACATCACATCATCTCCTTGTATGTGTCATCAGCTTGCTTCCTCCTAGGTATATACATCACATCATCTCCTTGTAAGTGTCATCAGCTTGGTATCTCTTAGGTATATACATCACATCATCTCCTTTTTAGTATCATCAGCTTGCTACCTCCTTGGTATATACATCACATCATCTCCTTGTAAGTGTCATCAGCTTGCTACCTCCTAGGTATATACATCACATCATCTCCTTGTAAGTGTCATCAGCTTGCTACCTCCTAGGTATATACATCACATCATGTCCTTGTATGTGTCATCAGCTTGGTATCTCCTAGGTATATACATCACATCATCTCCTTGTAAGTGTCATCAGCTTGCTACCTCCTAGGTATATACATCACATCATCTCCTTGTATGTGTCATCAGCTTGCTACCTCCTAGGTATATACATCACATCATCTCCTTGTAAGTGTCATCAGCTTGGTATCTCTTAGGTATATACATCACATCATCTCCTTGTAAGTGTCATCAGCTTGCTACCTCCTAGGTATATACATCACATCATCTCCTTGTAAGTGTCATCAGCTTGCTACCTCCTAGGTATATACATCACATCATCTCCTTGTAAGTGTCATCAGCTTGGTATCTCTTAGGTATATACATCACATCATCTCCTTGTAAGTGTCGACAGCTTGCTATCTCTTAGGTATATACATCACATCATCTCCTTGTATGTGTCATCAGCTTGCTACCTCCTAGGTATATACATCACATCATCTCCTTGTATGTGTCATCAGCTTGGTATCTCCTAGGTATATACATCACATCATCTCCTTGTAAGTGTCGACAGCTTGCTATCTCTTAGGTATATACATCACATCATCTCCTTGTATGTGTCATCAGCTTGCTACCTCCTAGGTATATACATCACATCATCTCCTTGTATGTGTCATCAGCTTGCTACCTCCTAGGTATATACATCACATCATCTCCTTGTTAGTGTCATCAGCTTGCTACCTCCTAGGTATATACATCACATCATCTCCTTGTAAGTGTCATCAGCTTGCTACCTCCTAGGTATATACATCACATCATCTCCTTGTAAGTGTCATCAGCTTGCTACCTCCTAGGTATATACATCACATCATCTCCTTGTAAGTGTCATCAGCTTGCTACCTCCTAGGTATATATATCACATTATCTCCTTGTAAGTGTCATCAGCTTGCTACCTCCTAGGTATATACATCACATCATCTCCTTGTAAGTGTCATCAGCTTGGTATCTCTTAGTTATATACATCACATCATCTCCTTGTATGTGTCATCAGCTTGGTATCTCCTAGGTATATACATCACATCATCTCCTTGTAAGTGTCGACAGCTTGCTACCTCCTAGGTATATACATCACATCATCTCCTTGTATGTGTCATCAGCTTGCTACCTCCTAGGTATATACATCACATCATCTCCTTGTATGTGTCATCAGCTTGCTACCTCCTAGGTATATACATCACATCATCTCCTTGTATGTGTCATCAGCTTGCTACCTCCTAGGTATATACATCACATCATCTCCTTGTTAGTGTCATCAGCTTGCTACCTCCTAGGTATATACATCACATCATCTCATTGTATGTGTCATCAGCTTTGTATCTCCTAGGTATATACATCACATCATCTCCTTGTATGTGTCATCAGCTTGCTACCTCCTAGGTATATACATCACATCATCTCCTTGTAAGTGTCATCAGCTTGGTATCTCTTAGGTATATACATCACATCATCTCCTTGTAAGTGTCATCAGCTTGCTACCTCCTAGGTATATACATCACATCATCTCCTTGTATGTGTCATCAGCTTGCTACCTCCTAGGTATATACATCACATCATCTCCTTGTATGTGTCATCAGCTTGCTACCTCCTAGGTATATACATCACATCATCTCCTTGTAAGTGTCATCAGCTTGGTATCTCTTAGGTATATACATCACATCATCTTCTTGTATGTGTCATCAGCTTGCTACCTCCTAGGTATATACATCACATCATCTCCTTGTATGTGTCATCAGCTTGCTACCTCCTAGGTATATACATCACATCATCTCCTTGTATGTGTCATCAGCTTGCTACCTCCTAGGTATATACATCACATCATCTCCTTGTATGTGTCATCAGCTTGCTACCTCCTAGGTATATACATCATATCATCTCCTTGTAAGTGTCATCAGCTTGCTACCTCCTAGGTATATACATCACATCATCTCCTTGTAAGTGTCATCAGCTTGGTATCTCTTAGGTATATACATCACATCATCTCCTTGTATGTGTTATCAGCTTGGTATCTCCTAGGTATATACATCACATCATCTCCTTGTAAGTGTCGACAGCTTGCTATCTCCTAGGTATATACATCACATCATCTCCTTGTATGTGTCATCAGCTTGCTACCTCCTAGGTATATACATCACATCATCTCCTTGTATGTGTCATCAGCTTGCTACCTCCTAGGTATATACATCACATCATCTCCTTGTATGTGTCATCAGCTTGCTACCTCCTAGGTATATACATCACATCATCTCCTTGTTAGTGTCATCAGCTTGCTACCTCCTAGGTATATACATCACATCATCTCCTTGTATGTGTCATCAGCTTGCTACCTCCTAGGTATACACATCACATCATCTCCTTGTAAGTGTCATCAGCTTTCTACCTCCTAGGTATATACATCACATCATCTCCTTGTAAGTGTCATCAGCTTGGTATCTCCTAGGTATATACATCACATCATCTCCTTGTAAGTGTCATCAGCTTGCTACCTCTTAGGTATATACATCACATCATCTCCTTGTATGTGTCATCAGCTTGCTACCTCCTAGGTATATACATCACATCATCTCCTTGTAAGTGTCATCAGCTTGCTACCTCCTAGGTATATACATCACATCATCTCCTTGTATGCGTCATCAGCTTGCTACCTCCTAGGTATATACATCACATCATCTCCTTGTAAGTGTCATCAGCTTGCTACCTCCTAGGTATATACATCACATCATCTCCTTGTATGTGTCATCAGCTTGCTACCTCCTAGGTATATACATCACATCATCTCCTTGTATGTGTCATCAGCTTGCTACCTCCTAGGTATATACATCACATCATCTCCTTGTAAGTGTCATCAGCTTGCTACCTCCTAGGTATATACATCACATCATCTCCTTGTATGTGTCATCAGCTTGCTACCTCCTAGGTATATACATCACATCATCTCCTTGTTAGTGTCATCAGCTTGCTACCTCCTAGGTATATACATCACATCATCTCCTTGTATGTGTCATCAGCTTGCTACCTCCTAGGTATATACATCACACCATCTCCTTGTATGTGTCATCAGCTTGGTATCTCCTAGGTATATACATCACATCATCTCCTTGTATGTGTATCTCTGTAAGGAAAAAAAGATTTACATATTGATGCAAATATGTAATAATCATATACTAAAGCAAAAAGCACATCTTAACAAAATGTTTAGTATGCTGTCAACCTGTGTATAGATTTTAAACCTTTCAGTATGTCGCAGGTAGACAAATTCACCTACATAGATAAAACCTCTAAGAAATGAGTAAACTCAGTTACGTTAACTTTCCTGCACAACCTTTTTAAATTACATACAAAAACAAATAAATCACATCATCATTAAATAGGCCGTGTGCAGTAAATTTTACTCACGTGTGATATGGCATAGAAGGGAAAACAATTACTGTGGGGATTAAACATGTGGTAAAGATGTCAGTCCACCAATCCATTCACTCCAATTTAACATGTGGTAAAGATGTCAGTCCACCAATCCATTCATTCCAATTTAGAATGTAAAGTTCTACTGTGAAAGTACTTTTATTTGTGGGGAACCAATTTTCGTGGTTTTCGTGGATGACTTTATCCACGAATTTAAGTGTCCAATGAAATAAAACAATTGTTGTCCAAATCAAGACAATGAAAGATCCATATGTAGGTTTGATTACTAATATGATCTAGAGAATATATTGAATATCGCCAAATCGGAGAATACCATAATGATCTATAATAGTAGTCACTGGGCAAATGCACTATGAACTACAACTGCAGGCAGGAGTAGTCCCATTTAATCTTTAAAAACCGAAACTGTACAAATTTTGATCTTTTAATTCTCATAAAAAAGTATTTTGGATTGATGAAAGTCAGATTTCCGGTATTAATATGCTATGATCAGATGATAAAGTGTTCATTTTATATCTCATAATTCTAATACATATGGGAAATAATAATTTCATGATGGACTTGCTTTTGATAAGAATTATTTTACAATTCAAGATACATTTATAGCATTTGTTTATGTAACAGTTTTCCTTTTGTGACATGTTTATGGCCTTATTAACACCTTTGATGGTCTATAATATTTTGATCACTCTATCTTGGGCTAATGAGTGATCACTACGATTTACACGGTCAATGTTAACTTTGCAATTTCTTTCAATCTGGACAATTTGTAACCTTCATGTCAAATTACTTTAATTTTTATACGCCCGCAAAAATTTTAATTTTTCATCGTATATACAGTCAGGGGCGTTACTTAAACAAGTGATTTTTTTTAATTACTTATATAAGTAATTTTTTATTTTAAAAATAATAAAATCATTTAATAGAGTTATTTTAATTTTCAATAGAAACATAGACTAAATGTAGTTTTCATGATTTTAAACAACATTTTATATCATAAAATAAAGAATTTATCAGATTTGAAAGGAGTATAGAGATTAAGGGTTACTTTGAAAATAATGACAAAAATATTACTTGAATAAGTTATTTTAAACATTTTTGAAAAAAATAGCAATTACACTTATCTAAGGCACATATGTAATTGATTTAGGTTACAAATTATAAATGACTTCAGGTCTAAATTAATTCACAAGTATCTATCTATTTAAATCAGTCTACCTTCAAGATTTTAGAGGAAAATGATAATTTAATAGTCCCAAGAGACCAATCTTTGACCCAGAAGCGTCGGTATGAAAGATAAGTGCGTCGGAAAGTTAATCAGTATTTCTGAACAATTAGTTTTTATATATCAAAGGAAAAATAACCAGATAACTGTGAAATTTTTTTAAAGCTAGTAAAATCTGTATTTTTGGACACCTATAAAAATAACATTCAGAAAATAACTTATATAAGTTATATTTAAATTAGCCTTGTTTTCAACATTACTTGTATAGGTTATTTTAATTGTTACTTGTTTAAGTAATGCCCCTGACTGGTATAGCTATCACGTTGGCTGCGTCATCGTCGTCCGAATACTTTTAGTTTTCGCACTCTAACTTTAGTAAAAATGCATAGAAATCGATGAAATTTTAACACAAGGTTCATGACCACAAAAGGAAAGTTGGGATTGATTTTAGGAGTTTTGGTCCCAACATTTTAGGAATTAGGGGCCAAAAAGGGCCCAAATAAGCATTTTCTTGGTTTTCGCACTATAACTTTAGTTTATGTAAATAGAAATCTGAAATTTTGACACAAGGTTTATGACCACAAAAGGAAGGTTGGGATTGATTTTGGGAGTTTTGGTTCCAACAGTTTAGGAATTAGTGGCCAAAAAAGGGCCCAAATAAGCAATATTCTTGGTTTTCACACAATAACTTTAGTATAAGTAAATAGAAATCAATGAAATTTAAACACAAGGTTTATCAACACAAAAAGGAATGTTTGGATTGATTTTTGGAGTTGAGGTCCCAACAGTTTAGGAATTAGGGGCCAAAAAGGGGCCCAAATAAGCATTATTCTTGGTTTTCGCACCATAACTTTAGTATAAGTAAATAGAAATCTATGAAATTTAAACACAAGGTTTATGACCATAAAAGGAAGGTTGGGTTTGATTTTGGGAGTTTTGGTCCCAACAGTTTAGGAAAAAGGGGCCCAAAGGGTCCAAAATTGAACTTTGTTTGATTTCATCAAAAATTGAATAATTGGGGTTCTTTGATATGCCGAATCTAACTGTGTATGTAGATTCTTAATTTTTGGTCCCGTTTTCAAATTGGTCTACATTATGGTCCAAAAGGGTTCAAAATTAAACTTAGTTTGATTTTAACAAAAATTGAATCCTTGGGGTTCTTTGATATGCTGAAAAATGTACTTAGATTTTGAGCTCACCTGGCTTTTACCGTTCAGGAGTTATGGTTCTTGAAAGATTGAACAATGGTGTTTCCCGTCATGTCCGTGCATTTTCTCATGAACCATTCAACCAAAGCTTTTGAAATTTTAATATGTTGTTACTGATGACAAAATAGAGGTCAAGTTCAATAACGACGATTTTGACTTTTACCGTTCAGGAGTTATTGTTCTTGAAAGATCGTAAAATGGCGTTTCCATTCACGTTGTTGCATTTACTCATGAACCATTCAAATTTTAATATGTTGATACTGATGACAAAATGGAGGTCAAATTTGATATTAACATTTTCACTTTCACCATTCATCAGTAATGGTTATTGTGATATTGCCAGGACATAAATAAATGTTAATAAATCCGGTTTGCTGTCGTTGTGACAGCCTCTTGTTGGCTTATAACTCAAAAACCAAAGCATTTAGAGCAAATCTGACATGGGTAAAATTGTTTATCAGGTCAAGATCTATCTGCCCTGAAATTTTCAGATGAATCACACAACCCGTTATTGGGTTACTGCCCCTGAATCAGTAATTTTAAGGACATTTTGCTGTTTTTGGTTATTATCTTGAATATTATTATAGATAGAGATAAACTGTAAACAGCAAAAATGTTCAGCAAAGTAAGATTTACAAGTAAGTTGACCCCTTTAGGAGTTAATGCCCTTTATAGTCAATTTTTAAAGCAATTGCTTTTATGCTATCGCGTATGGCCATCTTTGTTACCCAGATCAGAGACTCCGCCCATATCAAGCCATAGTATTTTGTTAAACAGGCTCCTGGTCTGTCATTCTTTAACACCTATGTATGTTTTCTAATGCAATACATAGCTTGAAACTTTAAAAAAACGTTAGTGAATTTAAGAAGTTTCAGAATATGTTCTTGTAGATGTATTTTTGTATTTAAAGGGTCAACCGTTTGACTATCAAATAACATAGAAGTCCGAGTGAAAAAAAGTACATTTTTATAACTGCGATTCCGTTTTCCGCCGTTCGTACGATGTTTCAACAAAATATGGATTCAATTCAGTTGTTGATTTAGTATTGAAAATTTAACTGAATTATCTCCTATTAAATACGGTTTTATATGTTTAATTTGTGTTTCTTTAAGAGGTCAGGTGCTCTTGTTCATTCATAAAATTATCGTTCATTCATACATTTATCGTAAAATCAAAATCACTACACAGGTTAATGCGTAGTGTCAAATGATTACCTGTAATCTAAAAATAGACAAACTTTGTTTGCGCAAATAATTTAGCGGAACGAAACCCTTGTTGAAAACACATAACAATAAGTTCGTTTTCCTTTTCTGTCAAATTCCGTAATATTTATCGATCACCTTACTAATGAAATGGACCCGTCCAAACGTAGTAGATGCCAAGTCGGTCCAGATGTAGTCCAAATAATTACAACAGGAAGGCGTCCCAGAAAAAAATTAAAATAGCCTTGCCAGACGTTATGATTATTTGGACTAGTCCAGATGAAGAGATATTTCAATTTGGAATTTTCTAGTTACATAGATTGAAAAAAAGTACGTCTTTTTAAATATCATGATCAAAACTGGGAATGCATAACAAATGTCAGATGAAACCATTATCCTCGTCTTTTCAGTGAACAAGTCTACTACGTTTGTTGACACTCGACGGTCCACCGTGTTAGCAATTTTATTTCACATGTTTTCGAAATATTGAAGATCATTTTTCGCAATGTTTCCTGAAAATTGATAAATGTCAAAGCAACGTAGAGCTGTTTGTTCTTGTTCGTATAATAAAATTGAGAATGGAAATGGGGAATGTGTCAAAGAGACAACAACCCGACCATAGAAAAACATAAAACAGCAGTAGGTCACCAACAGGTCTTCAATGCAGCGAAAAATTCCCGCACCCGGAGGCGTCCTTCAACTGGCCCTAAACAATACATCAGTGATAACGATTTAATGTCATGTTTGTCTGTGATGACCCCCCCCCCTTTTCGGGATTGCATGAGAATTATAGTTATCTCGTACCCACATGCACTTGTTTCTATCCATAGGAAGGTCGGCTATCCATATAAAACTATTTTGGATAGAAACAAGTGCCTGTGCTCGTACCGCATCAGAAGGACATACATGTATATCAACTGAGCAATAATGTTTGGAACTTAGTTTTAAAAATGATGACAAAGTACCATTATGAAAATATTTTTATTAAGCTGAAATATATATTTATTCTTTACATGTTTATGTCTTGTAAGATATTTTATTTCTTTCCCGTTTTTTAACATTTGCGTCTGGAAAGTTGAAATGTTTTAACTTAATCATTTGTGT
Source organism: Mytilus galloprovincialis (assembly GCF_965363235.1). Lineage (NCBI taxonomy): Eukaryota > Metazoa > Mollusca > Bivalvia > Mytilida > Mytilidae > Mytilus > Mytilus galloprovincialis. The sequence continues at coordinate 93,923,715 of NC_134844.1, read as the reverse complement.
TAATGGTTAAATATAAATTTATAATGAAAATTGTTAAAATTAAATCAATAAAGGAAATTATTGCCCAGTTACAAACACTACCATGGGATAATCCATGATGATTTCTTTTTGAGTTATATGTTTCAGCACATGTATATTTGACCCCAACTTTAGCCTGGTAAACGTGTTGTCTCCTTGTATATATAAAACATATTAAAAATGACTTTCTGCTAAAGTCTTTTATTTATATAAAGTTAAAACCTTCTTACTTCTAACTAGACAACACTCATGTCATGTTTAATTATTATATATATGTGGATGAAAAATAAAAGTCCCCAAACATTAACATGACAGCAATTGCTTTTACAGCCTTTTAAAAGGCTTTGATTAACCATTTTTCGTAAATCTTAGTTATCTTTGACAGAAATCTTCTCCTCTGAAACTACTGAGCCAAATTAATCCAAACTTGGCCACAATCATCTTTTGGGTATATAATTTAAAAAAAAATGTGTCCGGTGACTCGGCCATCAAATAAAGATGGCCGCCACAGCTAAAAATAGAACATAGGGGTAAAATGCAGTTTTTGGCTTATAACTCAAAAACCAAAGCATTTAGAGCAAATCTGACAGTGCATAAAATTGTTTATCAGGTCAAGATCTATCTGCCCTGAAATTCTCAGATGAATCAGACAACCCGTTGTTAAGTTGCTGCCCCTGAATAGGTATTTTAAGGAAATTTTGCTGTTTTTGGTTATTATCTTGAATATTATTATAGATAGAGATAAACTGTAAACAGCAATAATGTTCAGCAAAGTAAGATTTACAAATAAGTCAACATGACCGAAATGGTCAATTGACCCCCTAAGGGGTTATTGTCCTTTTCTAGTCAATTATTAACAATTTTCATAAAATTTGTAAATTTTTATTAACATTTTCCCCTGAAACTACTGGGCCAAGTTCATTATAGATAGAGATAATTGTAAGCAGCAAGACTGTTTAGTAAAGTAAGATGTACAAACACATCACCATCACCAAAACACAATTTTGTCATGAATTCATCTGCTTCCTTTGTTTAATATTCACATAGACCAAGGTGAGCGACACAGGCTCTTTAGAGCCTCTAGTTAATTATTGGCCCAGTTTTCAAGTTGGTCCCAATCGGGGTCCAAAATTAAACTTTGTTTGATTTCACCAAAAATTGAATAATTGGGGTTCTTTGATATATATACCAAATCTAACTGTGTATGTAGATTTTTAATTTGTGGTCCCGTTTTCAAATTGGTCTATATTAAAGTTCAAAGGGTCCAAAATTAAACTAAGTTTGATTGTAACGAAAATTGAATTCTTGGGCTTTTTTGATATGCTGCATCTAAACATGTACTTAGATTTTTGATTATGGGCCCAGTTTTCAAGTTGGTTCAAATCAGGATCCAAAATTAATATATTACGTATTGTGCAATAGCAATTTTCAATTGCACAGTATTGCGCAATAGCAAGAAATCTTCAATTGCTAAGTATTGTGCAATAGCAAATATTTTCAATTGCACAGTATTGCGCAATAGCAAGAAATATCTAATTGCACAATATTGTGCAAAATCAAGAAATTTTCAATCGGAGTTATCTTTCTTTGTCCAGAATAGTAGTTGAATCAACTTAAATCATTGTTTTATACAATATACAATGTATATTCACTTTTACTACTAACTGATAAATTAAAACAATCTTTACCATTCAGTGATAATAAGCACTTTATTTTACATTTTGATATTTTATGATGTATTTAAATGAGTAGTTATTGTTGCAAGCTCCATTAGAAATTTGAATTGAGATCAGTTTTGGAAAAAGGGAAAGGGAGGGGGGGGGGGGTAATTTTTTCTCATTTCAGATTTCATAAATAAAAAGAAAATTTCTTCAAACATTTTTTTTAGAGGATTAATATTCAACAGCATAGTGAATTGCTCAAAGGCAAAAAAACTATTTTAAGTTTATAAGACCACATTCATTCTGTGTCAGAAACCTATGCTGTGTCAACTATTTCATCACAATCCAAATTTATAGCTGAATCCAGCTTGAATATAGTGTCCATACTTGCCCCAACCGTTCAGGGTTCAACCTCTACGGTCGTATAAAGCTGTGCCCTGCGGAGCATCTGGTTCAATGTTATTATTATTAGACAACTAAAATCCACGAATTAAAAAACCCATGAACATGTAAATGTTGCTGAAACCACAAAAATTGATACCCACGAATTAAAGTACTTTCCCAGTATATTAAAGTAGTCCTTCCCTAAAAAATATATAGCGCTCTGGATGTTATTGTTTACTTAAACTAACCAAACAATTTGCAGAAATAAAACTTTTGTTGAAAGAGAAATATATTTAAATCATTTTTAGACATAATTTACTTGCTTATGAGTTTGCATTAAAGATTGAGGATTAATGGGCTCCATACTATATTTATTTAAGATTTCCAGAAAAAAACAAGGGCTATATGTTTAGTAGTTACCTTCGGCCCTTGGTATTTTACTACAAGAAATTAAACAAAAAATTGGATTATAATTAGCATTAAGAAAGATGTACCATTCATTATACACCTTTTTGTGAAGTTATACTTATGTAAAAAATTTAGAAAGCTGTGAAAATTGAAAAAAAATTGTTTGAATAGATCGGGATTTTGAATTGATGGTCTGACACCTTTAAAGCAATAAACATAGAATCACAAAAATAAGAAAACAGCCTAAAACCAGAACATGTGCTTTTATTTGCAATGAAACAATGGGAGAAATAAAAACAAATATAGTAACACATACTTTAAGAAATTATGCATTTTCTCCATTATGATTATAATTGATAACACTACGGTTTTTGAACTTGGCAATAGCTGCTCCTGAAAGAAATCCCCAAAAAAATATATAAATTATCTGAAAAAGGTCAGAACATTACAAAAATTTAGTAAAATTTTGTTTGTCCCTTATTTTGGTTATTCAGATTTATGACCCCAATCACCATAACACAACCATGTATGTGGTCTTTTAGTCAAGTACCTGCCTCAAGGGGCAGGAAGTGTGGGTTGTCTCACCTGCTTCAGGTCTAACCAACAACTTTAAAATATGTATTCCTTGCTTCTCCATAAAGACTGATTGTCAGAATAATGTTTCTGACATGTGTATTTCTTCATCTTGTAAGCATTACCAAACATTATGTGCAAACTATAGTCAAATTTGAAATTGTTCTTACAATCTTTCAGACCTCGACAATAACGCTTGTCCGATTGTCCGGTACCAGAGGGAAAAAAGGTCGGACAAGTAAAAGCTGTATCAAGCTTGTCCGTCGGGACAAGTAAATAAATATTCTGCAGAAAATAAATTTAATCCAACTTTGATGAACAAAGTAATTATAAACATAAAACAAGAAAACAAATATTAATTTGACATGTTTCTGTATTCTGTTTATTCAAATGCAAATCCTTTTTCTTCAAAGTGTTTACTTACAATCGATAATTTTTAACTGGTTCTTTGTCATGTACTTTTTAAAAGGTAAAAGGTATACTATTCTCGGAAACCAGTCTTACTGATCCGAATCAATGATGCGCTTTGTAGATAAGGTAGCTTTACTGGACATTTCATCATCTCGAAAGATTCAGCTCCAAGTTTAATAGACAGTTTGGCACCGTAGGAGAGATATTTAGTAGACATGATTGATAGTCAGTTTGACAAGGCAGGAGACATTTTGGGACCAAATTAAAACAGTACCTCATTTTGCTACCTAATATTCTGTTCCTTCTAATAAATACCATACATGCCATACTGGTAATTTTTTCATAATTTTTTATTTTTATTTTCCATAAGATTCATAAAATCATATTTGATTATAAGTAGAATAAAACAATACTTGCAATATGGTGACCTATAGTTGTTAATTTCTGTGTCATTTGGTCTCTTGCAGAGAGTTGTCTCATTGGCAATCAGACCTTATGATGGATTATCTTCTTTTTATTGATTGCATTTGAATAAACTTTGTTCAACTTAAAAAAAAAAACCAGAATACAAATACAATGAATTTACAGGCCTATCAGATGGTGTCTCATGTTTAGAGTCTAATAAGACTGGCATTTGATGAAAACTAGAACATAATTCCTGTGACACGACTAGTTTCGCAGTTGTACTTGACTCATATTTTTGAAAAGTATTTCAAAAGAAATACATCAAATTCTGTTATATTGATTAAATTCGTTTTGCTCCTCTAATCAACTAAAAATGTAAAAAGGTTATTTTTAATAGAAATTTTTTGGACAAGTAACAATTTTATTCGGACAAGTTAAATGAAAAAAAAGTTATTGTAGAAGCCTGTCTTTATTTTCAGTGGCAAAAATGGGGCTTTAAGATAGATGTATGATAAAAAAAAATGTGATATTGATTGCCAATGAGACAACTCTTCACAAGAGACCAAAAAGAAATTATATACAATAGGTCATATTACGGCCTTCAATGAAGCTATTACAAATTGATAATCCCAATTGCCAAATTACACATAATTTAAAAACGATAGGTCACTCTATGTCCTTCAATGAAGCTATTTGCCAAGTTTTCAGACATGAGTCATGATAGTTTATTACAGATTGATGATCCTAATCGCCAAATTACACAGAATTTAACAACGATAGGTCACTCTATGTCCTTCAATGAAGCTGTTTGACAAATTTTCACATGAGGCATGATAGTTTATTACAGATTGATGATCCCAATCGCCAAATTACACAGAATTTAAAAACGATAGGTCACTCTATATTTTTCAATGAAGCTGTTTGACAAATTTTCACATGAGGCATGATAGTTTATTACAAACTGATGATCCTAATCGCCAAATTACACATAATTTAAAAACGATAGGTCACTCTATATTTTTCAATGAAGCTGTTTGACAAATTTTCACATGAGGCATGATAGTTTATTACATGTTTTTCTTTTGTAGACCGTCATGTCAAAGACATCCCCAGAAGTTACTCCTGACACCCAATCACCAGATCCTGCAGCACCAGTAGTTGAAAGTAATCATCTAATGTTAACTAATTATTCAGATATTGGGTGAAATAATAATTACTTGTTTCTAATTTATGGAAACCTTGATGTCTGCTTACAATGGCGGTACTATCATTCCTACTGGTTCATCACACAAGTCTATCATCTAATGTTAATTATTATATATACTGGCTGGAATAATAATTACTTATTTCTAATATATGGAAACCTTGATATTTGCATATAATGTTAAAATAAAAAATACAGAAATTAAAAGGAAAAGTAAAGTAGGCTATTGATGAAGATTGATTGATTACAGATCATATTAACTTTAAAATAGACATCTTTCATTCTCATCCGATTTATTCTTTCCTCAACCTGTTGATTTCAGATCACATTAAACTTAAGATTCATTCTCACCCGATTTATATAGCATTCTCAACCTGTTCAGTTGATAACCAAATCAAGCCATCGGCTCAACTGGATTTTACAGAATAAGTAGTTTGTGGCATATTAATACATTGACCTATAGATGAATAGACACATTGATCAGTTAACCGATAGACGGATAGATACCTTGACCAGTTAACATATAGAAGGATAGACACATTGACCAGTTGACATATAGACGGATAGACACATTGACCAGTTAACCTATAGAAGGATAGACACATTGACCAGTTAACTTATAGACGATAGACACATTGACCAGTTGACCTATAGATGGATAGACACATTGACCAGTTTACTTATAGAAGGATAGACACATTGACCAGTTAACCTATAGAAGGATAGACACATTGACCAGTTGACCTATGACTATAGACACATTGACTAGTTGACCTATAGAAGGATAGACACAATGACCAGTTAACCTATAGATGGATAGAAAAATTGACCAGTTGACTTATAGACGATAGACACATTGACCAGTTGACCTATAGAAGGATATACACATTGACCAGTTAACCTATAGACGGCTAGACACATTGACCAGTTGACTTATGACTATAGACACATTGACTAGTTGACCTATAGAAGGATAGACACAATGACCAGTTAACCTATAGATGGATAGAAAAATTGACCAGTTGACTTATAGACGATAGACACATTGACCAGTTGACCTATAGAAGGATATACACATTGACCAGTTAACCTAAAGACGGCTAGACACATAGACCAGTTGACTTATGACTATAGACACATTGACTAGTTGACCTATAGAAGGATAGACACATAAACCAGTTAACCTATAGATGGATAGACACATTGACCAGTTAACCTATAAATGGATAGACACCTTGACCAGTTGTCCTATAGAAGGATAGACACATTGACCAGTTAATCTATAGAAGGATAGACCCCTTGACCAGTTAACCTATAGATAGATAGACACATTGACCAGTTAACCTATAAATGGATAGACACATTGACCAGTTGTCCTATAGAAGGATAGACACATTGACCAGTTAATCTATAGATGGATAGACACATTGACCAGTTGACTTATAGACGATAGACACATTGACCAGTTGACTTATAGAAAGGTAGACACAATGACCAGTTGACCTATAAACTGATAGACACATTGACCAGTTACCTATAGACACATTGACAAGTTGACTTATAGAAGGATAGACACATTGACCAGTTGACTTATAGACGATAGACACCTTGACCAGTTGACGTATAGACAGATAGACACAATGACCAGTTAACTTATACACGATAGACACATTGACCAGTTGACCTATAGACGGATAGACTTTGACCAGTTGACGTATAGACAGATAGACACAATGACCAGTTAACTTATACACGATAGACACATTGACCAGTTAACCTTTAGAAGGATAGACACCTTGACCAGTTAACCTATAGAAGGATAGACACAATGACCAGTTGACCTATTAACAAATCGACATATAGATCAGTTGGCAGATCAACATATCAAAATTGAGGAATCAAAAGAGAATCAAATTCAAACATTGACACATAGACATATTGACACAATGACCAGTTAACAAATTAACAAATCGACATATAACTACATTGACAATTCTAAAGCTTTTTACACATTGAGAGATCTACACATTGACATATCGACAAATTGACAGCTAGATCAACACAAAAGCAGACTCATACATTGATACATTGCCATGTTGACACACTGACAGATCATATAAAAAACAAGATGTGGTATGATTGCCAATGAGACAACTCTTCATAAGAGACCAAATGACACAGAAATCAACAACTATAGATCACTATACAGCCTTCAACAATGAGCAAAGCCCATACTGCATAGTCATCTATAAAAGGCCCTGAAGTGACAAATGTCATTCAATTCAAACAAGAAAACTAATAGCCTAAATTATGTAAAAAAAATGAACGAAAACAAATATGTAACACATCAACAAACGACAACCACTGAATTACAGGATCCTGACTTGGGACAGTCACATACATACAGAATATGGCGGGGTTATACATGGGATCACAAACCTCCCCCTAACCTGGGACAGTTGTATTACGGTACAACTTAAGAACGAACTAAACAAATCAGTTGTAAAAGGCAACACATTAACAGATTTATACATCAACACATTGACATATCGACACACTGACAGATTGACACATAAACAGGCTCATACATCAACACATTGACATATCAACACATTGCCATATCTACACACTGACAGATCAACACATAAACAGATTTATACATCAACACGTTGACATATCGACACACTGACAGATCAACACATTAACAGATTTATACATCAAAACATTGACATATCGACACACTGACACATCAATACATAAACAGCCTCATACATCAACACATTGACATATCGACACACTGACAAATCAACAAATAAACAGGCTCATACATCAACACATTAACATATTGAAACACTGACACATCAACACAATAACAGATTTATACATCAACACATTGACATATCGACACACTGACAGATCGACACATTAACAGATTTATACATGAACACATTGACATAAGCAGGATCATACATCAACGCATTGACATATCAACACATTAACAGATGGTTTCATCAACACATAGACATATCGGCAAACTGACATTTCAATACATTAACATATTGAAACACTGACAGATCAACAGATTAACAGACTTATACATTATAACACTGACAGATCAACACATGAACAGTCTCATACATCAACACATAGACATAAAGACGCTTGGACAGATTTAACTTATTGACATATCGAAACACTGACAGATAAACATATTAACCGACTCCTACATCAACACATTAACATATTGTCACACTGACAGATCAACACAATAACAGATTCATATATCAACACATGATGTATCAACACACCAACAGATCAACACATTAACAGACTCAACCATTGACAAATTGACATATAGACACATTAACAGACTCAACCATTCACACATTGACATATAGACACATTTACAGACTTAACCATTCACACATTGACATATAGACACATTTACAGACTCATACATAAACACATTGACATATTGACACACTGACAGATCAACACAATAACAGATTCATATATCAACACATGATGTTTCGACACACCAACAGATCAACACATTAACAGACTCAACCATTCACCTTTGACATATAGACACATTTACAGACTCAACCATTCACACATTGACATATCGACACATTGACAGATCTATACATTAACAGACTCAAAACTCAATGCATTGATATATCGATACACTGACAAATTAACATTTACACTTATACATTGACACACTGATAGATCCACATATTACCAGACTCTTACATAAACACATTGACAGATCTACACATTAACAGACTCAAAACTCAATGCATTGATATATCGACACACTGACAAATTAACATTTACACTTATATATTGACACACTGATATATCCACACATTACCAGGCTCATACATAAATACATTGATATATCGACACACTGACAGATCAACACAATAATACTTGTACATTAACACACTGACATATAAACACATTTACAAATGGACATATCAACACATTTATAGACTGATAAATCAACACATTGACATATCGACGTTCTGACAGATCAAAACATTAACATACTCATTTATTGTTTTAATGACAGAGAGATGGCTGGCAGCAAACTTCTAGTTAAGGTTATTTAAAGACCACTGTGACTTTATAGGAAATATGTCACAAGTCATTGCTGTAAATTACACATCGCCAGCATCATAAGAAACATATATCCTTGTCTAATAGTATTACTTAAGATAAATTTATTGAAACATTGTCCAGTGTCAGAGACAAAAAGTGGAGAAATTATCTTTGAGTGTGTGTATGCATACATTTTTTTCACAAACATGATGAAATTTAAACTTTCAAACTTAATTTTTTTTTCAGATCCCATCGGAAAAGGGCAACAGTCTGCCATGTTAAATCGTTTATTAGGGAAGGGCAGCTATGAATCATTTGATATGAGATGCATGGTAACCGGCCAGTTTTCCGTTGGGAAGTCTACTCTTGTGAAGCTGTTAGCTGGTGACATTATACTAGATGGTCGACAGCCGACTGACGGCATTTCTCTCGTTGAAGGTCGCTGTGGCCTCGACATTGAGACCAAAGAGTGGATTCTGATTGATCCAGGTGAGAAAATACACAAGTAGAAACATCTTACCACATTCCGCTGTGTGGACCTTCCTATCAGCAGACATGCTATAGCACTGATTTTAATCACATCATATTGTAGCCATATATTTTGTGAGTTCTATTCAGGCACCAAGTTAATTCAAATTGAATTTTAATGTTAAAATTATGGAATAATTTGACATTTATTTTCGATAATCAATAATGTCATCAATCCATCAGTTAAAGCATGACTCTCTTTAAAATACATTAATAGCATTATGTGAATGTTACACTTGATAAGATTTAATTTTGATCTTAATTTGATTTTTCTTGTATTCTTCACTTGGTTTTGACAGCCCGTAGCTGTTTTGGATTTGATTTGCCTGATATATTAAATTTAATTTCAGACTCTTATAACGCCCTGGATGTTGTGTACGATAAAGTATTAATGACCTCTCTCAAAGAAGAGGAGAGTGAACTCACTGAAAAGTTCAATCAGGCTTCAGATACAAGTCCAACTGGTTATGCCAAAGCCACATTGTCCTCTTTACCCTCAGAAAAGTCGGCAGCAGCACAATCTCTACCACCTAAGAAATCCTCCAATGTGCCTCTCACGGTAAAACAGATGGGAAAGAAAATGAGAACAAGAATGACTAAAGAGGAAATAAGAAGAAAAATGGAAAAAGTCCTCAAAAGTGGGAAGTATAAGATGAAAGTTGGGCGTCTTATCTTTTGGGACTTTGGTGGACAATATGTTTATCTAACAACACATCAGACCTTCATGACGTTTCGGGCGTTGTTTCTTGTAGTATTTGATGGAAGCAAAGATTTGCATGAACAGGTACCTGATGTGATGTGTTTTCCAGGGCAGCACATGACACCAACGCCAGCAGGTAATATGCATGTTAATGTCACACAGATAATGCAAACAGGACATATTTTTATAACAGCAAGGTGATATCTTTTCTAAATATTTAAGCAAACTTCAATGTTTACGTAATTTATTTACATTGTCACTTTTAGCTTGTCACAGACTACAATATTAACCTCAATATGTTTCGCATTTTGCAGCATTACTGTGGATTCATTCTTATTCGTGATTTACCAATTTTCATGGCTTTTGTGGGGTCACAGCGAACCTTGAATTTAAGAATTCAACAAAAAATAATCACGTGAAATGTGTTTGGAGTCATATGTTTATTTCCAGTTATATTGTGCAGTTCTCTTATAGTGTTGACTAGCGTTAAACATTTCAAATTAACACGTGTTTTATTGAAAGAAGATAAAGGTATTTTGTTCAATTCAACAATAAATGATAAATGACATTTTAAAATTGATTAAAACTGTTTAAGGAAAATAAATGCAAGTTGTTAATTACCGTGTCATAGTTTGGTTTACTGTGATTAAAAATCAAAAGGATTAATAACGGGGATATTACCTGTAGGTAATATTGTTTATGACAGGAACATTTATTTTCACACCTTTTACTTATATGATTGTTCATTATACCGTGATGAGGGGGAATAAGCGTTCAATCATATATCAATCATAGAGTTGAATGCCTCATAAAATTCCGACAAAAATTTATAAAATGTAAGACAAACAAATTATTAGTTGTCTCTGTCCATGATTGTAATTGACACTATCACTTAAAATGGCCAAGTGAGGATTTTGACAATTCAAAACCTTTTCATTGATTTTTTTTAATCATTGATCAAACAAAGGAGATTATATGATCTCCTAAATCAAAAGGGATATCACGAATGAAGTCTCTGTTTTTATTTTAATCAGTGATCTGCGAATTTACGTATACCACGAATTGTCTTTTTTTTCTCAATCCACGAAAATTGATACCCATGAAAATAAATGAATCCCAAGAAAGACAATAATATTTATTAAATATACCAAGTTTAAATTCTTTTCGGAAATTAGAGCATAAACAAAAAAAAATCAAAATTTTCAAATCAGTCAAGAGAACAATAGAATTACATCATGATATTTTGTAAAAAAGCGTTTTTTCTGAAAATTTCTTTAGATTTTGAATAAGTGAATTCTCACAAAAAATGAGCTGATGATTTTATTATATGAAGTATAGATTTTATCATAAGCATGAACGGAGTGCTGCACTTATTGTCAGACAACATCAAATTTTTAAAATTTAATCTTGAATTTGTTCTTGGAGAAATTATATTAAACGATTTTGTTGAGCCTGCAATGTGTGTCGATGAAAGTTCAACATAGGGATAGTGATCCGGTGGCAGGGGCGTTAACTTACTTCTTAAAAGCTTTATGTTTTAGAAGGTGGTAGCCCTGGATGCGTCATACTTTTTATATAGATGCCTTACGTTACAAAGTTTCGTCTGTCACATATCTATTGTCCTTGACCTCATTTTCATGGTTCAGTGACAACTTACAAAAGAGTGGAGATTTTTTTGTAATGTTAATTTCTCTCTTTATTAAGAGTAATAGGATAACTATATTTAGTATGTGCGTACCTTGCAAGCTCCTCATGCCCGTCAGACAGTTTTCACTTGATCTCGACCTCATTTCATGGATCAATGAACAAGGTCAAGTTTTGGTGGTCAAAGTCCATATCTCAGATACTGTAAGCAATAGGTCTAGTATATTTGGTGTATTGAAGGTTACAATACACCATTAGATTTTATTGGCGCAACCATTTTATGAACATAACATGGTATTAAGATTTAAGAGTATGGCTAATCCTGATTGGTCGATATGTGCGCCCGTTGTTTTTTTTATTTTTAGAGACTTCGTGCACTCTGCTTTATACAAAAGGCAAAATAAAAGTTATTCCGTAGCCCTAAAGGCACTGAGATGACTTTTAAACGCTAGGACAAGACACATATTTTTAAGGGCAAAAATTGATAGGCAGGGGAGATAAATACAAAACACGCTAAGAAAAGCAACGCGAACCTATAATTTTGGGACCAACAATTACTGTCCTAATATCTTTTCATTGATTCTAGCAAGGATTCGTTAAAAGAATCAACTTTCTAAAGTCTGTATCTCGAAAAAGGCTACCATTGTTGCCTTTGGGGAAATTAATTGTTTATTTCAATCTGAAGGATCTCCAACTGGCAGGTGTCATCTGACCTTGACCTCATTTTCATGGTTCAGTTGTTATAGTTAAGTTTTTGTGTTTTGGTCTAATTTTCTTATACTGTATAAGTATTCCATAGGTCTACTATATTTGCTGTATGGAATGATTGTAAGGTGTACATGTCCAACTGGCAGGTGTAATCTGACCTTTACCTCATTTTTATGGTTCAGTGGTCAAAGTTATTTTTTTTAGTTTTGGTTTTTTTTCTTCTAATAGGTCAACTATATTTGGTGTATATTAATATTTTATGATGTACATGTCAGTCAATAATCAATAGGTCAACTATATTTGTTGTATGGAAGGATTATAGTGTGTATATGTCTGTCTGGCAGGTATCATCTGACCTTGACCTCATTTTCATGGTTCATTGGTCAATGTTAAGTTTTCATGGTTAAGTTTGTTTCTTAGATACTATAATCAATAGGTCAATTATATTTAATGCATAGATTGATTGTAAGGTATACATGTCTGCCTGGCATGGTTCATTTGACCTTGACCTTGTTTCATGGTTCATTTGCCAATGTTTATTTTTTTTGGTTAAGTCTGTTTCTTAGAAACTATTAGCAATAGGTCAACTATATTTAGTGTATTGAATGATTGAAAGCTGTACATGTATTTCTGTTTAGTTTATCTGACCTTGACCTCATTTTCTGGGATCATGTTAAGGTTATTTGATAGTTGTAGCAAAACTTTATATTTAGGACTATCAACATAATATAAATGGTTTGTAAAGAAGGCGAGACATTTCAGTGTGTGCACTCTTGTTGTTATACCCCCGCTTTAAAAAAAAAGGGGGGGGTATACTGTTTTACCTCTGTCTGTCCTTCCGTGAATAGTTTTCGTCGCATTTTTCTCAGGAACTACAATACAAGGATTTCTGAAATTTGGTTTCAGGGTTTATCTAAGTCAGCTATACCGTGTGATGGGTTTTCAGATTGATCACTTGACAACTTCCTGTTTACCGAACACTTGTATGATTTTACACATGATAGCCAAGTTGAAAAATATTGTCACATTTTTCTCAGGAACTACAATACAAGGATTTCTGAAATTTGGTTTCAGGATTTATATCAGTCAGCTATACCGTGTGATGCGTTTTCAGATTCATCACTCGACAACTTCCTGTTAACCGAACACTTGCATATTTTTACACTATTAATATTATCCACTTGCGGCGGGGGTATCATCAGTGAGCAGTAGCTCGCAGTTTCACTTGTTATTCCTTAAATCTAATTTTGTTAACATGTTGTAATAAATAGCTGTTAAACAAATGTTATCCTTAATTGTGTCAAAATATGTTTTTTTGTTGTTGTAAAAGTAAGTAAACTAATGTATGATAAAATTCACAATTAATGGCTTAGTCATCAAGCAATGTTAAAACACATGTTTTCCTATAGAAATTCAGATTGTTTTAAATGAGTAAACCAGAAAACATATTTAATGGTAGAATGTTTACATACTGATTTCTCAAGATATCTATTCAAAGACTAAACATAGTAGCTTTTTGATGAGAAGGATTTATAACGTTGGTATTTTGAAGGTGTTGTTTTGTTTGAACCATATTAAAAACAAAATAAAGCATATGATATATTGTAGTTTGATCCATCAACATTTGATACAAAAAGTAAAATTTTCTTTTTATCAGTTCTTACTTTAACGCACGTTTTAATTGAAGGAATAAAGCTTCTTTTACCTTTATATGATTTTCAAATGATGTAATTTCAGAGTTACAGAACTTTTTTCCCTACATGATTTCTGTATGATTGAATCTGTATTGAATGACATACATCGTTAGAAACCCACTTATCCACATCCCCATTGATTGCATTGAGTTAAACATTTCTATATAATGTAACCTTCGTAGAACTGATTGAAATTAGTCCTAGTTTATATTGAATATTTCATTAATATCAATTCTGGAAAAATGAGGATTTTTTTATTTTCAGTTTTGACATCTTAAAAAACTAATTTTGAAAATAAATCTTAGGAAATGTGGACTACTTTTCAACAATATTCCCTAGCTTTAAATGTTTGTTGTAAGGTTCGGGGACACAGTTATCGTCCTTTGATTTTCCTTGTCTACAAATAGAGTCCCTCATGTGACAGTGTATAACTTGCAATTTCTTTTTCATACACCATCCAGATTTCTTTCTTTCTAATTTATGCCTAAAATAGTAAGTAGGGGGATGGAATTACTTGTCAAATTGGGACATGAATTTGTATACGATCACACACATTTTTTTGGGTTCGTATAATGCTATTATGTCGTCGTCCGACAACACATATGGTTTTCGGACAATAACTTTTGTTTAAATGAATGGATCTCTATGGATTTTACAAGAAGATCCAATACCACAAAAGGAAGGATGATTTTAGGGTTTGTGGTACCAACAGTTTAGGAAATAGACGCCAAAAAGGGGCCAAAACAAGCATGTTTGTAGTTTCAGGAAAATAACTTGTGTGTAAGTGTACGGATCTCTCTGGCATTGTACCACAAGGTTCCATATCACAAAGGGAAGGCTGGGATTGAGTTTAGGTATAATTGCCCCAACATGCTGGAATCGGGGGCAAAAAAGGAGCCAAAAACAAGCAATTTTTGTAGTGTCTATACAATAACTTGTGTTTAAGTGTATGGATCTCTCTTAAATTGTACTAAGAGGTTCCATACTTCAAAGGGAAGGCTGGGATTGAGTTTGGGGATATTGTTCCAAAGTGTGTGGGGGGGGGGCAACATTTGGAAGGGGGATTTTTTTCCCAAATGTTTATTGTCGAGCCTGCGACTTTTGTCGCAGAAAGTTTGACATGTGGATAGTGATCCGGCGGCGGTGGTGTTAACTTACTTCTTAAAAGCTTTATATTTTAGAAGGTGGAAGACCTGGATGCTTCTTACTTTGTATATGGATGCTTCATTTTACGAAGTTTCCGTCAGTTACATGTCCAATGTCCTTGACCATTTTTTGTAATATTAAATTCTCTCTTATTATAAGTAATACATTGTAATAGAATAACTATATTTGGTATGTGTGTACCTTGCAAGCACCCCATTCCCGTCAGACAGTTTTCACTTGACCTGGACCTCATTTCATGGATCAGTGAACAAGGTTAAGTTTTTGTGGTCAAGTCCATATCTCAGATACTATAAGCAATAGGTCTTGTATATTCGGTGTATGGAAGGTATGTAAGGTGTACATGTCTAGCTGGCAGGTGTCATCTGACCCTGACCTCATGGTCATGGTTTAGTGGTCCAAGTTAAGTTTTGATTTGTTTTTTCTAATACTATATGCAATAGGTCAACTATATTTGGTGTATGGAAATATTTTATGATCTATATGTCAGTCGCACAGGTTTTATTTGACCTTGAACTCATTTTCACGGTTCATTACTCAGTGTTAAGTTTTTTGTGTTTTGGTCTGTTTTTCTTAAACTATAACAATGTATAAGCAATAGGTCGACTATATTTGTTGTAATTTATTGGAAGAATTGTTAGCTGTACATGCCTGCCTGGCATGGTTTATCTGACCTTGACCTCATTTTCATGGTTCATTGGTCAATGTTTAGTTTTCTTGGTTAATGTTAAGTTTGTGTGACAGTTGTGATAAAGCTTTATATTTAGGACTATAAACATAATATCAATGATTAGTAAAGAAGGCGAGACATTTCAGCATTTGCACTCTTGTAATGGTTCATATTTAATTTTTTTTTTTTTATTTTCAAATTCCAAATTTTTTGAAAAGTTTTAAGAATAGATTTTTAAGATCTTTTACATTTATTTGGTGTCAGAAACCTATATAATTTAAAAAAAATGATCACAATCCAAACTCAGACAGCATCGAGCTTGAATATTGTGTCCAAATTTGCCCCAACTGTTCACGGTTCCACTTCTGCGGTCGTATCCAGGGATGATTCCAGGTGTTTTCAAATGGGTCCCTTGAACATCAAATTGGGAATTTTTTAAGCATAAAATCTAAGACGAAATAACATTATTTTCCTGAAAAACGGAAAATGTATATTATTAAGTTTGACCTGCACACTGATGTTCATGTAAGTTGTAACATTTTGAATAATTCTGGATGGGCTACTGTTATTACATGAATATCATTGAACAATTGATGCACTAGTCTATCATCTTAGCTATAGTTACCTAGGCCTATTACATAAACATATATATTTCAGCTAACATAAACCACTGAAAAAAATCATTCATCGGGTATTTTTTCAACAGCAGGTCATCTCTATAAATTTACCTGAATTCAAATGGATTTCAAATTGAACTGGTCAATTGTCGAATTCAGAAAAGCAATTACAAAAGTTCATATACTTGATTGATGAGATATTTAAAGCATTGAACCAGTGTTCTTTAAAATTATTTGGATCATCTTCAAAACTTTTGAAATAGTTCAATAATGATGACATCGTATTTCATGAATGGTCTAATATCAACATTATTTTCAAAAAACGCTCAAACGTTTGTCTTTTGAGGAAATAATTTCTTTTACAAAACAAGTTTTCATCATATTATATAACCGGCTCTGCTGGGCGATCTGCTTTTACGAGATCGGCGTCCATTAAACCTTATCCATCAATGTTATATCAAAATTTGAATTTGCTCTCTGCCGAGGTCTGCTTTGACACCTATTTGTATCAACCTGCTGGGCGATCTGCTTTTACAAGATCCAATACTCCCATAACATATTAATCAATTGTATTCGGCTGCTAAAATTGTTTCCCACATGTTGACATAATTAAATCGTTGTTACTAAGATGCGATCGTAAACAGCATTCTTATCCGGATTTTAAAACGTTTTGACAACAAACTATGAAAAATTATAGTTGCCTTAATCGGTGACAGAAACTTTTCCGGAAATATCTATTTTTATTTTATTTTCCTGAATTGGGAATTCATTTTCATGTACATTTTTTTGGGGCCGCTGGCCAATTTAAGGGCCGCTCAGCGGCCCTAAACTATATAGTGGAATCATCCCTGGTATCAGACTGTGCCGAGCAAGCATTTGATTTGGTAAAGTAGGGATTTGGTCCATTTTAAAAAAAAGCCGATAATTAGTATATATAAAGCTGTCACACTGAATTACAGACCCTCTTAACCTTTAATTGTCCACAGTTTGAGTTAGAGCTGATGGATATTTCTATAATTTTGACATAATTCGTCCCAAAAGTGGTACACTATATATACCATACAAATCTTTTTGGATAGAACAGGTGTGATTTTTTTAATTTTTAATTTTTTTGATTAAAAGAAATGCACTACGGAATAACTGTGTTCTCGGCCATAAATAATAATCAAAAAAGCAAGATAGCGATTAGAACAAACACAAAATCCAAGGGCTGTTCCTTAAAATCTTAAACAGGACCGCAACTTGAACTGGCCATTATTTTGATGGTGTGAAATATTAGTTTGTATACGTTTTAATTGTATGCAGGTTTTAAGCATTGTTACCTTTTTAGCTCACCTGACCTGAAAGGTCAAGTGAGCTTTTCTCATCACTTGGCGTCCGTCGTCCGTCGTCCTGCGTCCGTCGTCCGTCGTCCGTCGTCCGTCGTCTGTAAACTTTTACAAAAATCTTCTCCTCTGAAACTACTGGGCCAAATTCTACCAAACTTGGCCACAATCATCCTTGGGATATCTAGTTTGAAAAATGTGTGGCGTGACCCGTCAAACCAACCAAGATGGCCGCCATGGCTAAAAATAGAACATAGGGGTAAAATGCAGTTTTTGGCTTATAACTCAAAAACCAAAGCATTTAGAGCAAATCTGACATGGGGTAAAATTGTTAATCAGGTGAAGATCTATCTGCCCTGAAATTTTCAGACGAATCGGATAACCTGTTGTTGGGTTGCTGCCCCTGAAATGGTTATTTTAAGGAAATTTTGCAGTTTTTGGTTATTATCTTGAATACTATTATAGATAGAGATAAACTGTAAACAGCAATAATGTTCAGCAGAGTAAGACCTACAAATAAGTCAACATGACCAAAATTGCCAGTCGACCCCTTAAGGAGTTATTGCCCTTTATAGTCAATTTTTAACAACTTTTCATCAATTTTTGTAACTTTTCTAAAAATCTTCTTCTCTAAAACTACTTTGCCAAATTTAATCAAACTTGGCGACAATTATCATTGTGGTTTATAGTTTAAAAAATGTGTCCGATGACCCAGCCTACCAAACAAAATGGCCGACATGGCTA
Source organism: Mytilus galloprovincialis (assembly GCF_965363235.1). Classification (NCBI taxonomy): domain Eukaryota; kingdom Metazoa; phylum Mollusca; class Bivalvia; order Mytilida; family Mytilidae; genus Mytilus; species Mytilus galloprovincialis. The sequence continues at coordinate 93,904,750 of NC_134844.1, read as the reverse complement.
AAATTAGAACATAGTGGTAAAATGCAGTTTTTGCTTGATATCTTTGAAACCAAGACATTTAGGGCAAATCTTTCAAGATTTTAATGTCCATCAGAATAAGATATATCCCCTCACAAATTTTCAGTTGAATCGGACAACCTGTTGTTGGGTTGCTGCCCTTAAATTTGTTATTTTAAGAAAATTTTGCAGTTTTTGGTTATTATCTTGAATACTATTATAGATAGAGATAAACTGTAAACAGCAATAATGTTCAGCAAAGTAAGATCTACAAATCAGTCAGCATGATCAAAATTGTTATAGGACCCCATAAGGAGTTATTGCCCTTTAGAGTCAATATTAAACAACTTTTCCTCATTTTTGTAACTTGTATAAAAATCTTTTCTAAAACTACTTGGCCAAATTTAACCAAACTTGGCCACAATCATAATACTAGGGTATCTATTTTTAAAAAGAGTGTCTAATGACCCCGCCTACCAACAAAGATGGCCGACATCAGTAAACACATTAACAGGTGAGCGACACAGGCTCTTGAGAGCCTCTAGTTTTAATATGCCTTCCTTAAACTATGTGTTAATAAAACAGTCTGAAGAACAAATACAACAATATAGAATATACATATACACTGAAATAGTTGTCACCTTTTGACAGATAATCCAACTTAAAGGAAGACTATTATCAGCTGTTTAAATAAATGAGGTTGACTAAGTTTTCAGTGGTTTTTTTTTTTTTTAAATAATGGGTTAACAAGACAAAAGACAATGAAAAACTTTTAAAAGTGTAGTATCACAACTATGAAAAATGCAGAATATATATATACCTTTTTATACTTCTTTTACGACCGATATGATTTTATTTTGTAGTATTTTTGCAATATTGGGTCAATTCCATCCTGACCTATTGTAAGCTTGTATATGCAGGCATCCCAAAGATCTTGTTTGTTGCCACTCACAAGGACAAAGTACCATTGGTGAGTGATCTAGTGTAAGCTTTATGGTAGTAAGTTATTGTCATTTTGAAAACTTAGAAATGTGTACAAATTGCCCCAATTGCTAGCATAAAAACCAGGTTTAATCCTCCATTTTCGACATAAGAAAAGGCCTGTACAAAGTCAGGAATAATATGACAATTGATTGTGTGAGCGTTTGATTTTGCCATTTGATTATTTTGATTTTTTTTTTTAATTTTCCAAGGAGTTCAATATTTAAATAAGAGCTTGTATTCTTATAATGATGTTTTGTCTATAAATCTTAACTTGACCAAAAATTTTGTTAAACTACACTTTTAAAAAAACAAGATCCTTTTTGAATTGTGGGTAATTCACTTAAAATCAGATTACGGGGTCTATAAATAAAGTAGAAGATATGAAGTACCACTTATAGATAAGGAAACATTTTTTGGTATGAAATTGTATCAATATTCCATTGGATAGTCATCTCATTTCCATGGAGATAAGTTGGCTCTGCCACTCTTAGTCATGTTTTTTTTACGTAAAATACAATTTATCAGTTTACATGCTAAAGTTTACATGCTAAAGTTTAACTAAACTTATTTTTATTTCAACAATCATGTTGTCAATATGAAGCTTTATTATTAAGAATAGTAGTACTGCACCAGATGCACTTCTCAACAATTAATATTTTCTCGGTCATGTGTCAGGCCAAACCATAATACCATTGTTAAACAGATGATGAAATAAAACATGATATATAACACATCTGGAGAAGAAATGCATGATTACGATACATACTTTATTTTAAAAGAAGTTCATTTTTGTTTAACTGCAAATTCAAATAAAACATTTTCCGTATTTTCACCCAAATCCTGAAGTACTCTATACTAAACTATTAATACCTTCTTGGCTTGTTTGAAGTGTATTGCCAATCTATTAAATGTTACTTATTTTTTTTACAAGTGGTATCTTTTAAATTATAGAAGCAAGGTTAAAAGTGTAATAATTTACCTGTAAGAGTAGATATATCTACTTTGCAGATTTAAGATAAATCCAGCTATTTTCTTGTTGGAATGTTCCATCATTGAAGATACACAAACATTATGTTCTTGACATATGCTCTTTACAGCCTCAAGTTTATTTATCCGGAACATTTTTATGTTTTAATAGGAGAATGTTGAGACACGACGGGAAGAGCTTTACAGTGGAATTGAGGAGTTGTTTAAAGACCATGAGGGAAAACATCATCTGGTTCTTAGACCTCTAATATTTGTCAATGCCAAAGATCAAGCTGACCCAGAAATAGAAGTTCTGAAGAAAACAATTACAGAACTTACATTCGACCACCCATGTTGGGGTGAAAGGATGCCGAATGCATGTGTTCCACTGGAGCTCGAGATCGCTGAATTGGTGCAGAAGGAAAACAAATTCTGTCTTTGGTTGAAGTTAAAGAATTAAATGCCATCAGTGAGGTGTCTGTCCTGTCTCCTGAGCAGCTGACCGATTTTCTACATTATCAACATTCTCTAGGGAAAATTGTGTATTTTGACACCCCACAACTGAGAGATAATGTTATCATCAGTCCCCTTCTTATGGTGGAAGTTATGAGATCTTTTATTACTGGTGTGTAAATACTTACAATGAGATATAATAAAAATTAGTAGTAAAACAACAACATACTCAAATATTCATGATATTGTTTACCAGACATTTAGAGCACTGGGTATTGTTAACTGGTGACTTTCACTTATCTTTAAAACTTTGTAAGAACTTTTTATTATACAATTAGTCAAAATTAATCTTTTCTTTAGGTATTCATAGCGTCACTAATTCTTGTTCGATTATAGCTAACTATTTTATTATGTTTATATCCTCTGGATAGGATGGAGGTTTTAACTTACGTTTTGTAAAACATGATTGCAAATTTTAAAGTCAAAACTGAAACTGATATTTCATAGTTATTAACGTGTAGGTATAACTAGAGAACTACATGGTTTCTAAATAAAATATTTGTAATGGGGTAATTATGTTCTTCAAAATGAGAAAGGATTCTATTTTGATCATGGAATACCTTTTATAAAGAAAGTTTAATTACTCCTAAAATAGGACATTATTTTGAAGTATCAAAATAGTGTTGTTTTCATGTCCTGACCTAAGTGAGCAGTATAAATTTCGTAGTACCTTTTAATATAAGTAAATTTTGTATTAGGTCACCTGGCCCGAAAGGCCAAGTGAGCTTTTCTCATCACTTGGCGTCCCTCATCCGTCGTCCTTCGTCGTTAACTTTTACAAAAATCTTCTTCTCTATAACTACTCAGCCAAATTTAACCAAACTTAGCCACAATCATCATTGGGGTATCTAGTTTAAAAAATGTGTCCGGTGACCGGGCGAACCAACCAAGATGGCCGCCATGGCTAAAAATAGAACATAGGGGTAAAATGCAGTTTTTGGCTTATAACTCAAAAACCAGAGCACTGAGAGCAAATCTGACATAGTAAAATTGTTTATCAGGTCAAGATCTATCTGCCGCGAAATTTTCAGATGAATTGGACAACCCCTTGTTAGGTTGCTGCCCCTGAATTGGTAATTTTAAGGAAATTTTGCTGTTTTTGGTTATTATCTTGAGTATGATTATAGATAGAGATAAACTGTAAACAGCAATAATGTTCAGCAAAGTAAGATTTACAAATAAGTCAACATGACCGAAATGGTCATTTTACCCCTTTAGGAGTTATTGCCCTTTATAGTCAATGTTTAACCATTTTTCGTAAATCTTAGTAATCTTTTAGAAAAACCTTCTCCTCTGAAACTACTGGGCCGAATTAAACCAAACTTGGCCATAATCAGCATTGGGGTATCTAGTTCAAAAAATGTGTCCAGTAACTCGGCCAATTAACCAAGTTGGCCACCATGTCTAAAAATAGAACATATGAGTTAAATGCAGTTTTTGGCTTATAACTCAAAAACCAAAGCATTTAGAGCAAATCTGACAGGAAGTGAAACTGTTTATTAGGTAAAGATGTATCTGCCCTGGAATTAATAGATGAAACGACTAACCAATTGTTAGGTTGCTGTCCCTGAATTGGTAATTTTAAGGAATTTTGCTGTTTTTGGTTATTACCTTGAATACTATAATAGAAAGAGATAAACTGTAAACAGCAATAATGTACAGCAAAGTCAGACCTAAAAAAAAGTCAACACGACCAAAATGGTCAATTGACCCCCTAAGGAGTTATTGCCCTTTATAGTCAATTTTAAAAAATTTTCATAAAATGTGTAGATTTTCACTCATATTTTCCACTGAAACTACTGGGCCAAGTTCATTATAAATAGAGATAATTGTAAGCAAGAATGTTAAGTAAAGTTAGATCTAAAAACACAACTCCATCTCTAAAACACAATTTTGTCATGAATCCATCTGTGTCCTGTGTTGACCAAGGTGAGTGACACAGGCTCTTCAGAGCCTCTAGTTTTGATTTGAAGTCATAAGATTGATTTATTTTCATTTTCATAGATGTTGAATTCTGGCCAAAAGAAGATAAAACAAGAAAAACCTTCAAGAAGATGTCAAAAAATGGAATGATACAAAAAGTAGACCTCTACCAGATTTGGGAACAAAAAGAATTTTGTCAGATTTTACCATTTAAAGAGTACATATTCGATATGCTGATACACCTTGATATCGTATCCGAACAGCGTAGATATGATACAACAACAGGAAACCGGCTACCAGTAGAACACTTCTTTGTACCCTGTATGCTTACCCAAAGAAATGATACAGATTTCTTGTTACAAGAATTTACACCAGAGAGGACTGTTAGTTTGGCCTTTGTTTTCAAAGGAACCATCATACCTCCAGCCTTACCAAACCGTCTAATATGCGCATGTCTCAGTATGTGGACATTAAAACAATACAGAGGAAGGAAACTTATGTTTTCGGGGTTTGTTGGGTTATCAGTTGATAAAGAGCATGATATTGTTGTCTGCGTAGAAGGAAATAAGATCTTATTGCACCTAGTCCACAAGCGCTCCAAGGGTTTGATAATACCTGATATAGCCACCAGTGTCCGGGATTGTTTGTTTGTTACTTTAGAGAGAATTTCCGAATTTTATCAGTCTTCCATCCATTGTAAAGCCAGCAGCAAGTTACCTTTCCACACCGAGTATTCCTGCTCGAAACTAAACTGTTTCACATCAGAACACAAGATGGTTTCAGAAGCTGAGGAATGTTTTTGTGAACACGGTGAAACCATTAAAACTAACTGGAGTATTTGGAACAAGAAAAGGGTATTTATATACTTTTATTGGTACATACATGAGAGATATTTAGAATTGTATGTCTAAGCCTCCGCATATGTCGCCAAGTTCTCTTATTGCAGAACATTGGTATTATATTTGCATTATACATGTATGTTAGACATTCAATTTTTCAGCTCTATATAAGAAATAAGATATCGTATATGATTTTCAACATGACAATTCTTCATCATAAACCAAATGACGTAAAATTCAGCACCTAAGGCCTTCAACAAGTAGCAAACTATATGCCACATACCAAGCTCTTTTAAGTTGTTATGTAAACATGTTCATACATTCAGAGACAAATTTATATCTGTACCAACTTGCTGATGTTGGTATGATAGTAACTAAACATAAAATGTATCAGACAGAGGAACAAAGGATGATATTGTTGATATGACATCTTTTTGTTTAACCTTTTTTTGTAAGGTAGATGAGCAGATTGATATTGATAATATTTACTTGACTTTGCTTGTAGTAACTATTAGCATTTGCCAATATTGTATATTTTTTTATTATATGTGTTTGTGTCATTAGTTTCACACATTTTACAAAGTGAAATGTATTTTTGTGGACCGATGAGCAAGTAGGTTGCTTACAGGAGTTATACGAATACTTGTAAAGTTATTTTCTATTTTGCAGGAACAAAAGCAGTGTGATGCTAATTGTCCAGGTAAATGTATCATTTATCTCTCTGCAATAGCAGATTATTGACAAGGTTTAACATTTAACATTTAGCATTTAACTTACTAGTATGAAAATATCCAATTTCATATTTCATGTCATAAACCTTGCTATTAAGTTGCTAATGGTGTGCTTTCGTGCTGATACCGATTACACAATATTTGAACATCCGTGAAAAAGCATACATTTTTACCTTTTGAGATAACAACTACATAAAATACATTTACTTCATATTTCATGTCATAAACCTTGCTAATTGTGTGCTTTCGTGCTGATAACGATTACACAATATTTGAACATCCGTGGAAAAGCAATACATTTGTACCCTTTGAGTTAACAACTACATAAAATACATGTACTTCATATTTCATTTCATAAACTTGCTAATGGTGTGCTTTCGTGCTGATAACGATTACACAATATTTGAACATAAGTAGAAAAGCAATACATTTGTACCCTTTGAGTTAACAACTACATAAAATACATGTACTTCATATTTCATTTCATAAACTTGCTAATGGTGTGCTTTCGTGCTGATAACGATTACACAATATTTGAACATCCGTGGAAAAGCAATACATTTGTACCCTTTGAGTTAACAACTACATAAAATACATGTACTTCATATTTCATTTCATAAACTTGCTAATGGTGTGCTTTCGTGCTGATAACGATTACACAATATTTGAACATAAGTAGAAAAGCAATACATGTTTACCTTTTGAATTAACAACTACATAAAATACATGTACTGGAACCTTACATTTAAAGTATATGATTTGGTGAAGTTCATGTTGCTTAGTCTTTAGTTATTGAAGTTGTGTCTTCTGTACTAATATTTGTCTGTTGGTCTTTTTTATTTTAGCGATGGAGTTGGTCACTTTATTTTCAATCTATGAGTTTGACTGTTCCTCTAGTATCTTACATTCTTCTGTTTTGCAAGTTAAGTTTAGATTAATTGCTGTAAACTACTTTTATATATCCTATATATCTTAATAGTAAATTTGTATGATAGATATCAATAGATTAAAGTATATGCTATATATCAGATAACACTTGTTGTGTATTTTGTGAACATAAGTTCAAAGTAATTATGATAAGATTACTACATATGTTGCTAATATTGCGTACTGAATAACTTCCAATGTTGAATAGTTATAACTTATCTCAGTGTATATATTAACGTACTTTATTGACAAAGCTTATGTGTTCTTGATTTAATATTAGGTTTGAGTGAAGATGCATTATCTCAGATTCCAAGTGACAAAGAATTGTTCCGGCTGTCTGTTAATTGTGAGACACGCATGCTTCACGATTTGGCTCTCCATCTTTGAATGGAAGAGATGGTATGGAATGATATGGAATACAATTACCCAGGAAATGCACAGCTTGTTAAGTTTTTCACACTGATGCATTTGAAAGAGAATGATGAAATACGATTCACAGAAGTGGACAACGGATTGAGAGAAATGGAAATAACACAACATAAATTATGTGTGGTAAGTTATTACTGCAGTGGACTGGTGCAGTTGTATTTATCTTTTTTATATATTGTGTATATAACTATATTTGATATACGGTGTGGTCAGTTGTATGTATCGTACTTTATATATACAACTCGTCTAAACATCAACCTAACAATGTTAGATCTGTAAATTTGCTTTCTTACTGTATATATACAGATTTATCCATCGCATCACCAGCATTGATTGTGATACATGGCTGTGTACATTATGTATCTACAACTCTTCTAAACATCAACCCAACAATGTTAGATCTGTTAATTTGCTTTCGCAAATTTTTTGTTCTTCCCTTTGCTGGGATTTTAACCCATGCTACTGAGATATCGTGACACCAAATCGCCTGCACTGTATCCGGTGCGCTAGCCCACACGACCACCTTGGCTTCTCGTAAATAAAACTTTGGTGGCCAGGTGCTACCTTTCCTCGTCAGTTTTAATCTAGCGTCGTAATACAGTACATGATATATAAGGCATGGAGATGTTATTGTTACAGATCAGCTCAATTATCTATATTAAAGGATCTTACAAATTAATGCAAGATACAGTCACAGAAATAATTATATTTATAAGTACGTCTGAGTCAGTGACAACTCTACAACAGATTTATCCATATAACTGGTTTTAAGGTGTACATTTCTGTCCTGCAGTATTCGTCTGACCTTGACATCAAAAAGTTCATTTGAAAATACCAAAACCTTATAGATACATATTTAGTGTCTACTTCACAAATAATAATGGATTGTCTCAATCTCATAAATCAAAAATAAACTGACAATGCCATGGCTGAAAATGAAAAAAAGACAAACGGACAAACAATAGTACACATGACACAAAATATAAAACGATAGAATAAGCAACACGAACACCACCAAAAACTGGGGGTAATCTCGGAGGCTCCATAATGGTAAGCTGATCCTGCTCCACATGTGGAACCGCCAGGTTGTTTATGCTTTAACAAATCCAGTAAATAGTCATATTCATGAAAGGGAAGGGGATTGTAGTTATGACATAAGGAACATATCTGATATCATTTTTGAAACGGTTATTCCATAACGGTCAACCAACTCGTGATGGCCTCCGTAAAATTTACGAAGGGATGACTGTATCAATAAATTCTGCCATCAGTTTTTTATGCTGCCTCTACGCCCCCGCGGTAGCGGAGGTTGCATGAAGTTTTACTCCCGTTCGTTTGTCCGTACGTCCCAAAATTGATTTCCAGATTCTAAATTTAGTTTTCCTCAACCATTTAATTTTTAGCTCACCTAGCCCACAGGGCCAAGTGAGCTTTTCCCATCACTTTGCTTCCGTCGTCCGTCGGCGTCCGTCGTCGTCCTCCGTCGTCTGTCGTCGTTAACTTGTACAAAAATCTTCTCCTCTGACACTACTGGGCCAAATTAATCCAAACTCGGCCACAATCATCATTGGGGTATCTAGTTTACAAAATGTTTCCGGTGACCAACCAAGATGGCCGCCATGGCTAAAAATAGAACATAGGGGTAAAATGCAGTTTTTGGCTTATAAATCAATAACCAAAGCATTTAGAGCAAATCTGACATGGGGGTAAAAATGTTTATCAGGTCAAGATATATCTGCCCTGAAATATTCAGATGAATCGGACAACACGTTGTTGGGTTGCTGCCCCTAAATTGGTAATTTTAAGGAAATTTTACTGTTTTTGGTTATTATCTTGAATATTATTATAGATAGAGATAAAGTGTTAACAGCAATAATGTTCAACAAAGTAAGATTTACAAATAAGTTAACTTGACCGAAACGGTCAGTTGACCCCTTTAGGAGTTATTGTCCTTTATAGTCAATTTTTAACCATTTTTCGTAAATCTTAGTAATCTTTTACACAAATCTTCTCCTCTGAAACTACTGGGCCAAAATAATCCAAACTTGGCCACAATCATCTTTGGGGTATCTAGTTTAAAAAATGTGTCCGGTGACCCGGCCATCGAACCAAGATGGCCGCCACAGCTAAAAATAGAACATAGGGGTAAAATGCAGTTTTTGGCTTATAACTCAAAAATCAAAGCATTTAGAGCAAATCTGACAGTAGTAAAAATGTTTATCAGGTCAAGATATATCTGCCCTGAAATTTTCAGATGAATCGGACAACCCGTTGTTGGGTTGCTGCCCCTAAATTGGTAATTTTAAGGAAATTTTACTGTTTTTGGTTATTATCTTGAATATTATTATAGATAGAGATAAAGTATTAACAGCAATAATGTTCATCAAAGTAAGATTTACAAATAAGTCAACATGACCGAAATGGTCAGTTGACCCCTTTAGGAGTTATTACCCTTTATAGTCAATTTTTAACCATTTTTCGTAAATCTTAGTTATCTTTTACAAAAATTTTCTCCTCTGAAACTACTGGGCCAAACTATTCTAAACTTGGCCACAATCATCATTGGGGTATTTAGTTTAAAAAATGTTTCCGGTGACCCGGCCAACCAACCAAGATGGCCGCCATGGCAAAAAATAGAACATAGGGGTAAAATGCAGTTTTTGGCTTATAAATCAATAACCAAGCATTTAGAGCAAACCTGACATAGGGGGTAAAATTGTTTATCAGGTCAAGATATATCTGCCCTGAAATTTTCAGACGAATCGAACAACCCGTTGTTGGGTTGCTGCCCCTAAATTGGTAATTTTAAGGAAATTTTACTGTTTTGGGTTATTATCTTGAATATTATTATAGATAGAGATAAACTTTAAACAGCAATAATGTACAACAAAGTAAGATTTACAAATAAGTCAACTTGACTGACATGGTCAATTGACCCCCTAAGGAGTTATTGTCCTTTATAGTCAATTTTTAACAATTTTTATAAAAATTTGTAAATTTTTACTAACATTTTCCACTGAAACTACTGGGCCAAGTTCATTATAGATAGAGATAACTGTAAGCAGCAAGAATGTTCAGTAAAGTAAGACGTACAAACAAATCACCATCACTAAAACACAATTTTGTCATGCATTTATCTGCTTCCTTTGTTTAATATTCACATAGACCAAGGTGAGCGACACAAGCTCTTTAGAGCCTCTAGCTAGTTCTGTTTGAAGTTATGCTCATTAACAAATGGAAAATTACAGAATTTGTGATTTCCATTCCCTTATTTAAGTTAGCTTCAACCAATTGTTATGAAACTTATACACAATTCTAAATACTTTAAAACACAGATCAACTTATAATTTTTGGAGTGTCACTTTAACTGATCATGTAGAGTAATACTCCTTTACAAATTGAAATTGCTGATTTTGTTTGTTTAAGTCCTCTTACTTAAATTTGCCCCAACCAATTTTTATGAAACTTACAACAATACTTATTACCACAAAACTCATATTATTCATCATTGTCAGACAACTTTTTTATAGGAGTAATTGCCCTTACATGACAAATTTTATCTCCTTTTCCATGTTTGCCTTTTATTTTAAGACTAAGATATATAGAGAACATCTTTGATTTGCCGAAATGATCAGCAAGACAATTAAGCTATACAGATAAGTTCAACGGTCGAAATCGTCAGTTAATTCCTTATAGGGTGATTGTCCTTTGATGAAAATGTTTACCAGTTATGCGTTTTTGATTGATATCTAAACACTAAAATAAGTAGATAGAAAAGAAAGGAAAATTATATATAGCCAAGATCTGCAATGAAGAAAATTTGGATGATATTGCCTGATGACTACTTGATTAAGCTATTGTCCTTAATAATTTATAGCTTTTTTTTGTCATAATAGAAAATATTATGATTTAGTACATGTAGTACTTAATATGTTTCAACAACTTCTTGAGTTTTAGGTTTAGCCAATCTATTAAGGAAGGTGTGATTTCAATACGACAAGTCTATAGAACGGATGTTGAATAGAGAAGCAAAATATTTGACGTACATTTTATAACAAAACAATCATGCAAATAGAGGGTTGTAATATTGACCATAAATTTAGAATGTTATTCTTTTGAAACGTCCATTTTAAAAAGGGACGTCGATTAGAGACCGGACGTTTATATGAGTGTTACACCGAAAATAGACTACCACCCTTAGAAGGAAAATTTGCCTTTAAATTAGGATTTTGTTGATCTTGTTTTGAGTTTGAGCAAAAACTAAAAAATATAGAGAAACTTAACAGACTAAATGATCAGCAATATAAGATCAACAAAACAGCTTTTTGTAATGAATTTTATTCTCGTCTACAATGTTGGAAAGTTGTCAAATCATTTCTGCATGTTGTATTATGCTTGGGAAGATGTAGTTATTCTCAAGAGGACATTATCTGTCAATTTTTTTTTTCACCGATTTGACCCAAGCTGTGCATTTGATTTACATCGTACTGCATTGTAAAATGTATATAGAAATTACAAACAATTTTGTAAAAAGAATTAACAATGCAGACTTGACACTACATGTACAAACTAGTGAAAGTTTAAAATGGTGTATATCAACTCGACTGTACTGATTTTTATTGACCAGTCCGAATTGGTCTGATATTTACTGAATAATATTCGACTGTAGCCTGCATAATATTTAACAGGCAGAACTTGTACTCAACCTTTACCCGACCAGAAATCAACATTTTGTATGCGTCTGAGCGCTCGACCTAGTCTGAACCATACTCGTACTAGTCTGAACCGTATTCGACCTTGTTTGAACATACTTGACCACGTGTTAATCTACCTAGACATATATTTCGCTCACTTGATCCACAGAGCCAAGTCTGTGAGTTAAGTTAGCTTTTCTCATTACTTGGCGTCCGTCATTATCTTTTAAATAAATTTTCTTCTCTGACACACATGGATTAAGTATAAGAAAAACTTGGCCACAATCATAATTGTAGTATTTAAAACAAAGACAAATGCATATGTTTGATGTCCCTGCCTGCCAACCAACATCGCTGACATAGGTAAACATAGAACATAGGGCGGAAATGCAGTTTTTGGATTATCTCTATGAAACAAAAGCATTAAGAACACATCTGTCACAGGGTTAACATGTTCATTAGGTTTAGTGTTATCTGTTCTAAAATTTCAGACACACTGTTGATGGGTTGTTGTCCCAGATTATTATTAAATATATTATCAAAGCTGTAAATAGCAATAATGTTTACCAAAATATCATTCTAAAATAAGTCAATATGACTAAATTTGTCAAAAAAAACAACCTGGAGAAGTTATAGTAGATTTTTATACCACCGCAAAAATTGAAATTTTTTGGTCGTATATTGGTATGACGTCGGCGTCGTCGGCGTCGTCCGAAGACATTTGGTTTTCGCACTTTAACTTTAGTAAAGAAAATAGAAATCTATGAAATTTAAACAGAAGGTTTATGACAATAAAAGGAGGTTTGGGATTGATTTTTGGAGTTTTGGTCCCAACAGTTCAGGAATTAGGGCCAAAAAGGGCACGAATAAGCATTTTTCTTGGTTTTTGCACAATAACTTTAGTATTAGTAAACAGAAATCTATGAAATTTTAAAATAAGGTCTATGACCACAAAAGGAAAGTTTGGATTGATTTTGGGAGTTTAAGTCCAAACAGTTTAGGAATTAGGGGCCAAAAGGGTCCAACATTAAACGTTTGATTTCATCAAAAAATGAACTATTGGGGTTCTTTGATATGCCAAATCTAACCGTGTATTTAGATTTACAGTACATCTAACATCAGGTGGACATGTTCATCAGGATTAGATTTATCTACCCTGAAATGTTCAGACAATCCATTGTTGATTTGCTGTCCGTCGATTAGTAATTTTAAGGAAATTTTACGTTTTATTGTTATTATTTTAACCATTTTAATAGGTTCTAATAATATATAACATCTAATAATCTATAATATGTAATACTATAGATTATGATTATAACCTTATTTTACTTGATTTCTTAAAACTACAGTAGATACAGGTAAGATACACAGGCTCTTGAGAACCTATAGTTTGATATTGTTATATTTGCAGGTAAGGCGGATAAAGCAAGTTAAATCTAGTAAGTACTGTGATATATTAAGGTCTGTATATGATATTATAATAAAGACTTTCTGTTTCGCCTACCTTTATGTTGCCTTCGACTGCATTTCATGGATCAGTGATTAAGGTTAACACGATAAGGTCCGTTTCTCAAATACTTTAAGCAGTTGTGTATGGAATATCTGTAATAAATTGATGCCAGTCTGGTTGGTTTGAGTTGACCTTGACCTCATTTTAGTGGTTCATTGGTCAACTGTTTCGTTATTGTGTTTTAGTCATATCAGAGAGGTAATAAGTGCAATAAATGAATGCTCATATTTTGTAGTCCTCCTCTCATATTCTTATACCTTCCTATAACCGATGAGAGCAATTGTTACCAGTTTGTGTCATTTTCACGTCTGTCATCTGAAATCAGCAATATATATTTTCTTCTTCTTTTCAAACATCAGCTGCATCTAGTCGACACCAAACAATGGGAACACAGACATTTTTGTTTTTAAAATGTTAAGGTTCAGATGTATCAGACATGTGGAAGTTCCCTAAGTTGATCTGAAATGACTTCCATATCTAGTCTATGATATAAGGGTCAAAAGTATGTTCAATCTGACAAATCATCTAAGATATGAGACTAGGGTGTGCAGTTCATAGATCCGTGTTTAAAAATTGTTGAATTCTCATCATCAAAAACCGGTTGACATTGACTGAGAAACAATGTATTTTTCGCATTTTTTTGTAATTTGATAGTTCAGTGGAAATGTTGATAATTGCAATATTAAACGACGTAAACTATGCGAAAGATTATCTCTGTCAACAGTTTATTGATACACTATCCTATTTTCGTCGATTTTTAAAACAAACTTCTACAAGACAAACTATTGAACCAATTTCAACAAAACTTCTAGGGAGTATTCCTTGATGTTTGCAGCATAATTACTCCACCATCAAACATGACTGCAAGACCAAAACACTATCATGACTATATCAAGTTCTCACAACATAACACACATTTAACTTTAATATTGATATTGCATTGCTGTACAAAAAACAATCAGGGTAACGTAGCACTAACTATCAAGTCTTTGATTAAGTTTTGGAAAATTCACTGTAGATTATCTTATTTTTTTTTATTTTACATAGGTATTCCTGACGATATTTTAGATTGTATTCCATCAGATGAGATTTTAGATAGATTAACACCACTGATTGGCAAGATAGTATTTCAACTAGGAATAGAACTTGGACTGTCTGTAGAAGAGATAGAGAGTATCAAAGAGAAATATGATTGTGATTTGACAGCACAGAATAAGGAAGTGTTGTTTACATGGAGGAAAGACAGAACAGTGAAGCCTACAATACGGGTACTTGAGCAAGCTTTTGTAAATATTGGTAAAGGAGTAAGGTGTTTAAAGGAGGTTGTAAAGGATGTTGATCCCAATACACTTAAAGCAGTAGAAATTGTTACAGGTAATACTTTATGAACGGTCTGAGTTAATAAAAAAAAACCCACTACATGCGATATTATTTAAATCAGGTATTCAGTACAGGAAATATGTATATCATAGATTCATAACAGAAATATATATAATCAGTGCTAACATAGTTTTATTATACAATGCCACTGACGTTATGTTTGTTGAATGAAATTACATACAATCAGGGAAATATATAAAACAAAGTGTGTCTATTGTACTTCACCATATGGTTAAGCACACATCTCTCCTCTACCCCTTTTGTCTGACATATTATTTAAACGCTTAACCAGACCTTGTTCACTATTTAACTAATACTTGCTAAAAAACGCCAAGTGATGACAGCTCGGAAAACACTTGCTGCAGAAAAAACAGAAAGATACACAAACTGGAAGGGGTGTTTTTGTCATCCGTCCATTCCATACTGAATATTTTGCATGATGATTCTTTCTGAACTGCTTGACATCAATATAATATACTGACATTTGTTTTGTTTTTCCTCTCATGCAATACTAATGAGAATGGAAATAAGGAATGTGCCAAAAAGACAACAAACCAACCACAGATCAGACACATTACTTTAAATTTCGAAAGACACTGAAATGAATTTAAAATTTGTATACATTTAATGACGTTTTTTCTTATAAATAATCCTGTTTTTCGGGCAACAACAGTTGAGGCATTAAAATAATGTAGGATAATTGTAAGCATTGCTTTACTTGATGATCCACTATTTTTTTTTGTTAATAAACCGATATATTCATTTACAGATAGAATCAGAGAAAACAAGAACAGAATCATACATGACATACAAATAACCCAGATTTTAGACCATATGATGACTAATTTGGTGTTATCAATAGATGACAGACACCGTATTGAACAACATGCTGGACAAGATGATCAGAACAAAGCGTTGCTTGATATTGTGATTAAAAGGAGAGAACCTGCGTATGGTGTACTTGTTGATGGATTAAATACCTATGGATATGAAGAGCTTGCAAATGATTTGAAATGTGATTCACAAGAAATTAGCCAAAATGCAGCATTGGTTCCAGTTGAGAATGAAGGTATAATCTTGATAATTTCTGCATGCTTAGGGTAGGGTTACTTCATTGGTAAAACAATAAATATTCATACTTTATAACTTACTTTGAGGTATTTTAAGTCACTTGAGAATGAACGGGACAGGATACTGTGTTAGCTATCTTTGATAAGGTCAATGGCACATCATGGTCAGAACAATCGCCAGTATCAACATCAGTGTAATCCCCATAAAATAAATAATCGAGATCGATATCCCCATGTACTACACATTTTGAAAAAATAATGAACAGAAAAAACACATGAACATGTTTTATAGTATTTCTTATCAAAGAGAAGTCAAGCTATATGTATTTTTAAGACATGTATGTGTAAACACGAAAATAAGAAAACAATGAGGCTATTGGAAAATTTTAAGAGACCCGGGTTACTGTAATTATAGGGTTTAATTTTGAACTGAAATTGTCGAGATAGATTTCAATTGCTCACTACATTGTATTTGTTTTTTATTAAGATTAATTAAGATATATCAACCGTCCATGCTTTGTTTCCTTAGCGATCAAGTAAAGCGCCGCCATTTTGACCATATTTGTTTTCAACTACACTAATTGACTAATTCTATATATTTTTTTAATAAGATAGAAAGTAGTTAACTTTCAAAAGAACTTTGATGATTATGTTAAAATATTGAAGATCTTAACTTGAAATTCCTACTTTTAAATCTGCATTACTACTATTAGTTCATCCCCATATAAAATCATTTCTTTCTAGTAAATATATTCAGTTTGTTAAAATAATTAAATAATTCATATGGTTTAAATTGTTTGTTCCTATAATTATATATTTTTTTAAATTTGAATCCACACGAACAGCTTCAGCTGATATAATATTGTAACGGTATACACATGCTAACATGTTCATGTGCTGAAATCAATTGTTTACATGTACGAATCTAATCAACCACGTGACACGATAATCTCATAATCAAAACAGAAAATCACTAATCCGCTATTGGGACAATAAAATCTCAACAGACCGATCAGTTTCCAGTCCCGTTAGTAAAATAGTCCTAGTATTCACCAAGCCTGATTATTGTTTATATTTTAAGTCACTTTTGAGAAACAAAGCTTTTTATATTTTGTAGGTTTATCAGACTGGAATATTCCGTTGTATAAAGTTCGTCTACAGAAGAATTACCTCAAGATTATCACTAGTATACATCATAAGAACATAGTAGATCATCTAATATCAAGAGAGGTGGTGTCAATTGATGAAGGGGAAAAGATTGAAACTGGTAAAACCACTCAGGAAAAGAACAGAACGTTAATGACATTATTGTTTCGTAAACATGAACAGGGATATATTGAATTTCTCACAGCTTTACGAAAAGACTCCGTGTATGCAGATCTTGCAGATGAAATAGAAAACACAGCAGTTACAAGTAGAGATATGTCAACTCTTCATACATGCTATAAATAATATAATTTAAGAATACATACTGTTTTTGATTTTTTTGTTGTACATGGTGTTTATCAAACAACTTCTTTTAAATGTACATTTGTAAATACAAATATCTTCATAAATAGAGTTTTTAACAAAAATGCAACAATATGCTCTAATTATGTAAATGTAGTTGTTGCTATATAACATGGTTTTCCACAACTAGTGTTTCTGACATAATGCATCTGATCTGTGTAATGTTTTTATCTTTCATCCATCAGAAACAGGATTTTTTGTCCTAACAGATCAGTGGTAAATGTTTTATTATATTATGTTCACAAATATTTAAAAGTGTTACAGAAGAAATTAAACGTCAAAAAACATTTATTGATCTCTAGCCAAATGGAATGTTTTATGAGTTGTTTTTTTCTGTTTTGAACATCTTGTTTTATTAAAAAGAAGTCGAGTTTGTAAATTGAAATTGAATTATTTAAAAAAAACAACTGTTTATTTCATCACCAATATCAAAATTGGTATAGTTTGTATTTTTTCTGAACTCATTCGTTCGTTCATTTATAAGATATTTCTATTGGTACAATATGAACATGTTAATGTCTATATATTAATAATCTTGTCCAAAAAGATTTTGCAACAATTATAAGAATCCCATAATATTAATTTCACATAATATATTTCTCCTTGTATTCAATCATCTTAGATGTGTATATAAAAGTCCTTAGCATATTTTGTGACTTGATCATGTTTATTCATCTCTTATAAAATTAAGATTTACATTGTGTTTTTGATGTGGTTATTTTATCACTGTTTGTGTGTTTAAGTAGTGTCTTTTTCTTGTTTATATATGTATAAACTTTTGACGAGTCCTTATGGAACAAAAATAAATTAAGAAATGTTCTTGTTTTTATCAATTGAACCCCCCCCCCAAACAAAACAAACAAAAAACAAAACATCGACAGTTTGAACCTAACAGGCCAACCTATCTAAAAGCATCGTATTTGTACATCTAAAGTAAAGAGTAAAATGTAAAATAACAAAAACACCAAACTCAAAGAAAAAGTTTATTCGGAGATTTTCTTAACAAATGGCAGAACTTAAAGGTCAAACACATTAAAACGAATCAAAACAATTGTCATATAGTCATGTACTTACTTGGTACATGAATGGCCTTATGTAGAATAAACAACAATTGTCATATATTCATGTACATATATTGTACAGGAATGGCCTTATGTAGAATAAACAACAATTGTCATATATTCATGTACATACATTGTACAGGAATGGCCTTATGTAGAATAAAGAACAATTGTCATATATTCATGTACTTACATTGTATAGGAATGGCCTTATGTTGAATAAAAACAATTGTCATATATTCATGTACTTACTTGGTACAGGAATGGCCTTATGTTGAATAAAAACAATTGTCATATATTGTTACTTGTCATTAATTGTCATATATTTATGTACTTACATTGTACAGGAATGGCCTTATGTTGAATAAACAACAATTGTCATATATTCATGTACTTACATTGTACAGGAATGGCCTTATGTAGAATAAGAAACAATTGTCATATATTCATGTACTTACATTGTACAGGAATGGCCTTATGTAGAATAAACAACAATTGTCATATATTCATGTACTTACATTGTACAGGAATGGCCTTATGTAGAATAAACAACAATTGTCATATATTCATGTACTTACATTATACAGGAATGGCCTTATGTAGAATAAACAACAATTGTCATATATTCATGTACTTACATTGTACAGGAATGGCCTTATGTAGAATAAACAACAATTGTCATATATTCATGTACTTACATTGTACAGGAATGGCCTTATGTTGAATAAAAACAATTGTCATATATTCATGTACTTACATTGTACAGGAATGGCCTTATGTTGAATAAAAACAATTGTTATATATTGTTACTTGTCATTAATTGTCATATATTCATGTACTTACTTGGTACAGGAATTGCCTTATGTAGAATTAAGTATTAAGCCTGTATTTATAGCCAGCTAAACCTATCATGTGTATGACAGTAGTATAATATTCCATTATATTGATAAAAATTTGTGAACAAAACAAACAAACATAATACATAAAAATGGCAAAAATAGGGGAACAATAGTCAAACAATATGTCATTCTTAGCTCACCGGGCCCGAAGGGCCAAGTGAGCTTTTCCCATCACTTGGCGTCCGGCGTCCGTCGTCGCCCTGCGTTAACTTTTACAAAAATCTTCTTCTCTGAAACTACCCGGCCAAATTAAACCAAACTTGGCCACAATCATCATTGGGGTATCTAGTTTAAAAAATATGTGCAGTGACCCGGCCAACCAACCAAAATGGCCGCCATGGCTAAAAAACGAACATAGGGGTAAAATGCAGTTTTTGGCCTATAACTCAAAAACCAAAGCATTAAGAGCAAATCTGACGGGATAAAATTGTTTATCAGGTCAAGATCTATCTGCCCCGAAATTTTCAGATGAATCGGATAACTTGTTGTTGGGTTCCTGCCCCTGAATTGGTAATTTTAAGGAAATTTTACTGTTTTTGGTTATTATCTTGAAAATTATTATAGATAGAAATAAACTGTAAACAGCAATAATGTTCAGCAAAGTAAGATTTACAAATAAGTCAACATGACCGAAATGATCAGTTGACGCATATAGGAGTTATTGCCCTTTATAGTCAATTTTTAACAATTTTTCGTAAATCTTAGTAATCTTTTACAAAAATCTTCTCCTCTGAAACTACTGGGCCAAAATATCCAAACGTGGCCACAATTAATTTTGGGGTATCTAGTTTAAAAAATGTGTCCGGTGACCCAGCAAACCAACCAAGATGGCCGCAACGGCTAAAAATAGAACATAGAGGTAAAATGCAGTTTTTGGCTTATAACTAAACTTAAAAACCAAAGCATTGAGAGCAAATCTGACACGGGGTACAATTGTTTATCAGGTCAAGATCTATCTACCCTGAAATTTTCAGATGAATCTGACAACCTGTTGTTGGGTTGCTGCCCTTGAATTGGTAATTTTAAGGAAATTTTGCTGTTTTTGGTTATTATCTTGTATATTATTATAGATAGAGATAAACTGTAAACAGCCATTATGTTCAGCAAAGTAAGATTTACAAATAAGTCAACATGACCGAAATGGTCAGTTGACCCCTTTAGGAGATATTGCCCTTTATAGTCAATTTTTAACCATTTTTCGTAAATCTTAGTAATCTTTTACAAAAATCATCTGCTCTAAAACTACTGGGACAAATTAATCCAAACTTATCCACAATCATCTTTGGGGTATCTTGTTTAAAAAATGTGGCCGATGACCCGGCCATCCAACCAAGATGGCCGCCATGGCTAAAAATAGAACATAGGGGTAAAATGCAGGTTTTGGCTCGTAACTCAAAAACCAAAGCGTTTAGAGCAAATCTGACATGGGGGTTAAATTGTTTATCAGGTCAAGATCTATCTGCCCTGAAATTTTCAGATAAATTGGACAACCCGTTGTTGAGTTCCTGCCCCTGAATTGGTAATTTTAAAGAAATTTTACTGTTTTTGGTTATTATCTTGAAAATTATTATAGTTAGAAATAAACTGTAAACAGCAATAATGTTCAGCAAAGTAAGATTTACAAGTAAGTCAACATGACCGAAATGGTCAGTTGACCCATATAGGAGTTATTGCCCTTTATAGTCAATTTTTAACCATTTTTCGTAAATCTTAGTAATCTTTTACAAAAATCTTCTGCTCTGAAACTATGGGCCAAATTAATCCAAACATATCCACAATCATCTTTGGGGTATCTAGTTTAAAAAATATGTCCGATGACCCAGCCATCCAACCAAGTTGGCCGCCATGGCTAAAAATAGAACATAGGGGTAAAATGCAGTTTTTGGCTTATAACTCAAAAAATCAAAGCGTTTAGAGCAAATCTGACATGAGGTTTAAACTGGGGTTAAATTGTTTTTCAGGTCAAGATCTATATGCCCCGAAATTTTCAGATGAATCGGACAACCCGTTGTTGGGTTGCTGCCCCTGAATTGGTAATTTTAAGGAAATTTTGCTGTTTTTGGTTATTGTCTTGAATATTATTATAGATAGAGATAAACTGTAAACAGCAATAATGTTCAGCAAAGTAAGATTTACAAATAAGTCAACATGACCGAAATGGTCAATTGACCCCGAAGGAGTTATTGTCCTTTATAGTCAATTTTCAACAATTTTTATAAAATTTGTAAATTTTTACTAACATTTTCCACTGAAACTACTGGGCCAAGTTCATATTACATAAGTGAGATGTACAAACACATCACCATCACCAAAATACAATTTTGTCATGAATCCATCTGCTTCCTTTGTTTAATAGTCACATAGACTAAGGTGAGCGACACAGGCTCTTTAGAGCCTCTAGTTGTAATAGCTAAAGTACCTTTGAAAAAAACCTTTCTAAAATTGCAATTTAACCTTACATATAAAAGAAAGGTATTAAACCAAAGTTTATTTCATATCACTGTTCGAAACAACACTTCGACCTTTCTGCATTTGGTAGTCTTTATTTTGTGCTACATTGTACCCAGTCTGTGCAGACTATTGTTTAATTTTTTGTCGTCTTTGTTTTGCCCTGGCTCCGAGTTTATGAATGTGAATATGCCCTTTGTATCTTTTACCTCTGTTTTTCTTGAAATCGATTACTTTGGTTTAATACCTCTCTTTTATATGTAAGGTTAAATTGCAATTTTAGAAAGGTTTTTTTCAAAGGTGGTTGAAAAATGTTACTTTAGCTATTACAAAAATGACAAACATGTCCCACATGGAATAACATTAGCAAGTGTGTAACTCACATATATCATGTTTTTCAGTATGATTTTAATCATCGAATTGATCTGGGGTTCTAATGAATTCACTTTTAATAATGATCATACAAGACAACGTAACTATGAATCCTGGCTTCAAGAAATAACAGGTCTCCCCTGTTGGAGTTACAAACATGACACATGCATAGACATTTTACAAGTATTTTTCCAAAGATTGGCTTTCTATGGCCTACCTTCATTATTAAAAATCACAGTTCCACACCTCATCCCCTTGCTTGCTTTCATATCATGTATATCTAGGAATTCAAATTTAAGCAAAGTGTATCGAAAATGTCTTGATTTTCTGCATTCTATTCACAGGCTTATACAGATGATTTCCAATTAATATCTATATAAATGTTAACATATCTTAAAGACCAAAAAGTCTATTTATTTCTACCAGTGATTTTTCCTTAAAATTTTGAGTAAAGTTATTTCATGATTTGAGGAACAAAAGATGATGAACAAAATTGGGGGTCACCGAATTAGTTTTGTCACTATAGCAACCTCAGTTTCGTGTTTTCCCGAATATTAACATAATATTTGCTTGTTATCTAAACTCTCAAAAAAAAAATCATTATATCAAACTTACAAGCATAATTCTTTCACGTTAAACAGTAGATTTGTATCCATCCAAGGGTTTAAGACTCATATTGCTTTGATCTTTATAAATATGATTTATTTCATTCCAGCCAAAAATGACAAACGTTTCCAGAATTAAAAAAAAATATCTACCAGTGATTTCTTCATTTTAATGTCAAGAAGGAAGGTGTTATGTGTACTCTTCAAAATAAAGACAAAAAAGGTGTATGTCACCGACCTTTCTAAAAAGTAATGAGCAATTTTCATGTTTTTTTTCTGATTCGTTTTTGAAGAAAAGAGTCGTCTTTCTATAGAGGATTGCATCTGACGTCATAGTACCAACTTTTCTTGCTGGCGCCTTATTTGAAAAATAATCATAAATTGGACGTTTGAAACCCACATTTAAATTTCCAAGAATGACAACTATATTCACCTACTTTATTATCCAGTAAAACAAGAGATTAAATGCATTAAAACAATCTTCCAGTCCGCTTTTGTTATGAAAATTTGATTTTGTCCTCTGTTCCTCATTAGCCAAAAAAAAGACGGCACTGGATAACAGAGAATTTGACTATATCAGACTAGATGCATGTGTGGGTTTTTTTTCGCGTCAATTTCAAAAGTTTACTGTAACGAACTCATTCGCTATTGTTGACAGACGGATACACAAAACCATGGGCGGATTTCTTGGTACTTTTATTTTTCCCGATTAAGACGAACGTATAGAAATTATTGCATTCAGTTTGTAAATTCATTATTTCTAAGTATTTAAGATAGAAGGAAATTAATATTATAAGTATGATATATGAATTAAAGTTGTTGGTTCCAAAACCTTGCGCATCTATCATAAAATACAATCCCTGTTATTATTACCTCACGTGTTTTGAATAAACGAGACAGTAAATATAAAATACAAAAATGTTTTTAATTCCAAAATTAATTTAGAAATAATTGTCGGTTGAAAAGTACAAAGTAAGGTTTCTCCAACAGGATAGAATATTATAAATCTGAATTGCTAATTTTGGAAATTAAAACAGAGAAAAGGTTGTTGCCGGCATTGAAAATCGAAATTTGTTTTTAATCTTTCCGGTCATAGTTGTAGCTAAATGAAAGGGAGAGATTTTGATGTTTGATATCATTGCCAATTGTTTTTGTCATAAGTTAAATTTACAAAAATTTTGTTTTAAACATCGTAAATTTTGATTTTAATTCACATTCGCTGAGTATTATTTTTTTTAATATGTTTTGCCTTACAGCCTAGTTCCTACTGCATGTAGGGTAAAACTTTGGTTGGCGTTCTTGTTTTGTTTATTCAATAAATGTTTATTTAAGCTTTGTAATTAAGATTGACATCTTCATATATAGGTATGTAAACCTGTTTATATGATATTTAAATTCAATTGGACGTTATCAAAATATAATAATACAAAATATACAAAAAAGCAAGCAAGCTAACCAAAGTGTTGATCTACATACAGTAGGAAATTAGCTGTAAGCTTCAGTGAGATCAGGCGAAATGTTTATCATTTCTCCTGAAGATAATTTGAAATGAAACACATAACAAACGACAACGACCCTTTGTCATAATTTTATTTTTACTATTAGATTTTGTCAAATAAGCAGTATAGATATATTTTAACTTCATTGCAAGATCATCGCCGCGATATAGCCTTTTTGTGCTAATGCGGCGTAAAGCAACCAACAATCAATCAATCATTGCAAGATCGGACATTACTCTACAAGAATCATCAAATCATCAGTTACATGCATACGTTGTCAGTATGTCAAAACTTCTAGGAATAATTGTTTATAGGCCTAACATTCTGAATACTGAATTTTAGAAACTTTTCAATAAATTGACATTAAAATTAGAAGGATCACATAAGGACTATGTGTACTTATTTTTAAGTTAATAGGACTTCAACTCCATCAAAAAAAAAAATGAAATGCTGATTGGCACAAATGTAAGACAAAATCTACGCATGTGAAAGATAAAAAAAACGAGATGCAGATCGGAGCAAATGCAGAAAGTCGAGATCAAAAATTTATATTTTATTATTTTTATTAGAACGAAGGTTAAATATACAATGATATAGTGTAGTATCGTTTGTGTCCGTTTGTGTCAAATTTCTTCAAGATATCAGCGCGACCCTTAATTCATCTTTTCTTGGTAGACGTACACCATTTTGGAATCCGTGAAAAAACGCGAAACAGGACGTTATAGTTTGACGGTTTTTTTTCATTGCTACATGTAGAAACAACGTCATAGAACTTTTATGTCACTACCAAGTTGCGTTAGTTGGTGCGCATACACAATAGGCTGTTTGGTCTTTAATTGATTGGATCCATTCGTGCTTGTTCACATCGTTCATTGTTAAACGTATTCTTGATATTGACAGAGATATATTAACAACGTTAAAAACAAATCTATATTATCCGAATGCGTTAACGTATCTTACATGATTGGTTACAGTAAAAGAGGGACACCGTTGTGCTTCTTTCGGAATGATTGCTTCAACATAGTAATGAGAAAGAACGACAAGCGTCGATACAGCTTCTGTTGTGTACGTAAATCTTCACGAATTCATAGAGCAAGTGTGTCAACGGACCAGCCAAACTCTTTCCGTATTTTTGATCAACAGTTGCCAAAAAAATTGGCATCGGATAATGTGAATCGCCGATATTTTTTCGTTGTGAATTTTCCATTATAAATTGTAAATTTGTTTTTTAATAACGTGTCTAATTATTCCATGTTTTGGGTGTTCTGTTATTGCTTTGGGCCGACGATGACGTCAACGGTTTGTATAAAGAAAGTATTGCCATTTCATAAAACAAGAATTTTTGACAGTTTTGTTTGAACTTATAAAGACACTTAGGTTTCAATTTTATCAGGCAAAGTTGGCTTTAGATGAATTTGGCTATTTATTTTAGCTATTTTTGACATCTAGCTCTTCAACGGTTTCGGTACTTATACATCTTCGAATTACAAATGTTTGGCTTTAAGCGTTCTTGATGAAGGTATATCCAGAAAAGCGCTTCGGACCAAAGACATTATTAAACGTGTTTTTTTTTTAAAACGGAACCACCAATACAATACGGATGCATTATTTTGACATACATACATAATATAACTACCAAAGCACAGATGCATTATTTTGACATACATACATAATATAACAACCAAAGCACAGATGCATTATTTTGACATACATACATAATATAACTACCAAACCACAGATGCATTATTTTGACATACATACATCATTAAAGATAAAAAAAAATGAAATGCCGATTGGCACAAATGTAAGACAAAATCTACGCATGTGAAAGATAAAAAAAACGAGATGCAGATCGGAGCAAATGCAAAAAGTCGAGATCAAAAATTTATATTTTATTATTTTTATTAGAACGAAGGTTAAATATACAATGATATAGTGCAGTATCGTTTGTGTCCGTTTGTGTCAAATTTCCTCAAGATATCAGCGCGGCCCTTAATTCATCTTTTCTTGGTAGACGTACACCATATTGGAATCCGTGACAAAACGCGAAACAGGACGTTATAGTTTGACGTTTTTTTCATTGCTACATGTAAAAACAACGTCATAGAACTTTTATGTCACTACCAAGTTGCGTTAGTTGGTGCGCATACACAATAGGCTGTTTGGTCTTTAATTGATTGGATCCATTCGTGCTTGTTCACATCGTTCATTGTTAAACGTATTCTTGCTATTGACAGAGATATATTAACAACGTTAAAAACAAATCTATATTATCCGAATGCGTTAACGTATCTTACATGATTGGTTACAGTAAAAGAGGGACACCGGTGTGCTTCTTTCGGAATGATTGCTTCAACATAGTAATGAGAAAGAACGACAAGCGTCGATACAGCTTCTGTTGTGTACGTAAATCTTCACGAATTCATAGAGCAAGTGTGTCAACGGACCAGCCAAACTCTTTCCGTATTTTTGATCAACAGTTGCCAAAAAAATTGGCATCGGATAATGTGAATCGCCGATATTTTTTCGTTGTGAATTTTCCATTATAAATTGTAAATTTGTTTTTTAATAACGTGTCTAATTATTCCATGTTTTGGGTGTTCTGTTATTGCTTTGGGCCGACGATGACGTCAACGGTTTGTATAAAGAAAGTATTGCCATTTCATAAAACAAGAATTTTTGACAGTTTTGTTTGAACTTATAAAGACACTTAGGTTTCAATTTTATCAGGCAAAGTTGGCTTTAGATGAATTTGGCTATTTATTTTAGCTATTTTTGACATCTAGCTCTTCAACGGTTTCGGTACTTATACATCTTCGAATTACAAATGTTTGGCTTTAAGCGTTCTTGATGAAGGTATATCCAGAAAAGCGCTTCGGACCAAAGACATTATTAAACGTGTTTTTTTTTTAAAACGGAACCACCAATACAATACGGATGCATTATTTTGACATACATACATAATATAACTACCAAAGCACAGATGCATTATTTTGACATACATACATAATATAACAACCAAAGCACAGATGCATTATTTTGACATACATACATAATATAACTACCAAACCACAGATGCATTATTTTGACATACATACATCATTAAAGATAAAAAAAAATGAAATGCCGATTGGCACAAATGTAAGACAAAATCTACGCATGTGAAAGATAAAAAAAACGAGATGCAGATCGGAGCAAATGCAAAAAGTCGAGATCAAAAATTTATATTTTATTATTTTTATTAGAACGAAGGTTAAATATACAATGATATAGTGCAGTATCGTTTGTGTCCGTTTGTGTCAAATTTCCTCAAGATATCAGCGCGGCCCTTAATTCATCTTTTCTTGGTAGACGTACACCATATTGGAATCCGTGACAAAACGCGAAACAGGACGTTATAGTTTGACGTTTTTTTCATTGCTACATGTAAAAACAACGTCATAGAACTTTTATGTCACTACCAAGTTGCGTTAGTTGGTGCGCATACACAATAGGCTGTTTGGTCTTTAATTGATTGGATCCATTCGTGCTTGTTCACATCGTTCATTGTTAAACGTATTCTTGCTATTGACAGAGATATATTAACAACGTTAAAAACAAATCTATATTATCCGAATGCGTTAACGTATCTTACATGATTGGTTACAGTAAAAGAGGGACACCGGTGTGCTTCTTTCGGAATGATTGCTTCAACATAGTAATGAGAAAGAACGACAAGCGTCGATACAGCTTCTGTTGTGTACGTAAATCTTCACGAATTCATAGAGCAAGTGTGTCAACGGACCAGCCAAACTCTTTCCGTATTTTTGATCAACAGTTGCCAAAAAAATTGGCATTGGATAATGTGAATCGCCGATATTTTTTCGTTGTGAATTTTCCATTATAAATTGTAAATTTGTTTTTTAATAACGTGTCTAATTATTCCATGTTTTGGGTGTTCTGTTATTGCTTTGGACCGACGATGACGTCAACGGTTTGTATAAAGAAAGTATTGCCATTTCATAAAACAAGAATTTTTGACAGTTTTGTTTGAACTTATAAAGACACTTAGGTTTCAATTTTATCAGGCAAAGTTGGCTTTAGATGAACTTGGCTATTTATTTTAGCTATTTTTGACATCTAGCTCTTCAACGGTTTCGGTACTTATACATCTTCGAATTACAAATGTTTGGCTTTAAGCGTTCTTGATGAAGGTATATCCAGAAAAGCGCTTCGGACCAAAGACATTATTAAACGTGTTTTTTTTAAACGGAACCACCAATACAATACGAATGCATTATTTTGACATACATACATAACATAACTACCAAACCACAGATGCATTATTTTGACATACATACATAATATAACTACCAAACCACAGATGCATTATTCTGACATACATACATAATATAACTACCAACCCACAGATGCATTATTTTGACATAGATACATAATATAACTACCAAACCACAGATGCATTATTTTGACATACATACATAATATAACTACCAAACCACAGATGCATTATTCTGACATACATACATAATATAACTACCAAACCACAGATGCATTATTTTGACATACATACATAATATAACTACCAAACCACAGATGCATTATTTTGACATACATACAACATATAACTACCAAACCACAGATGCATTATTTTGATATACATACATAATATAACTACCAAACCACAGATGCATTATTTTGACATACATACATCATATAACTACCAAACCACAATTGTGTAGTGGTAGTACAGATATAAAGAATATATTTAATATTAGTCCGTCACATCTGCAAATATACTTACAGCAACTGCGATACTTAAATCATATCTTTCAATTTCATTTAATCCCGAAAATGATATTTTATGAGGAACTGTTGTACAACATGAACAAAGAAATAACAATAACCATTCTTGCTAATTTCAGTAGGAATTTCACAACAATATGAAACTACCTTGTTGTTTAAAACATTTGTTGACGGAAATATTCGATATGTTTTGATTTGATATATATTTAAGATACATAAATGCATGAAAAATGCTGAAATGTCTCACCTTCTTTAGTAACCATTGACATTTTGTTGATAGTCCTGAATACATAGCCTTACTTCAACTATCACATCAATTTAACATGATCTATGAAAATAAGGACAAGGTCAGATAACCCAACTGGAAATTTAGTTCAACTTACAATCATTCCATACACCAACTTTACTCTAAATATAGTTGACATATTGCAAATCGAAGGCCAAGTCAAATGAACGCTGCTGAACAGACATTTACATCTAAAAATCATTACATATTTAATATATTGTTGACCTTTTGCATATAAGATGACCAATGCATTCTGAACATAAGGTCATAGTCAGATGATAATTTCAAGACAGACATATACACATTACAACCATTCCATATACCAAATAAAGTTGACCTATTGCAAATAGTATAAGAAAAACAAACAATTAACGTTGAGCAATGAACCGTTAAAATGAGGTTAATGTAAAAAAAAAAAAAAAACCAGACTGACATGTACATTATAGAATATAAATTGTTTAAAAGGTTTCAGAGTTTAACATTACATTATAGTCCTGGTACCTTTGATAACTATTACCATATTACATCGTTTGATACATTGCACCAACCAATATGTAATAAAATAAACCGATTGATCTTGATGTCTGTCTCAATGACGTCTCCTACTGACACAACATATCCTTTAAAAAATCCTGTGATTGGTTATGCTGTCTGTCTCAATAACGTCAGACAACATAAAAAGTAAAAACACAAAAATACTGAACTCCGAGGAAAATTCAAAAAGGAAAATCAAAAATCAAAAGGCAAAATCAAAAGTCCAAACACATCAAACGAATGGATAACAACTGTCATATTCCTGACATGGTACAGGCATTTTCTAATGTAGAAAATGGTGGATTGAACCTGGTTTTATAGCTAGCTAAACCTCTCACTTGTATGACAGTCGCATCAAATTCCATTACATTGTCAACGATGCATGAACAAAACAAACATACTCAAAGAGTAAAAATGTCATTGACATAGTTCTGCGATTTATTATGATATATGTCTAAATGACACGAGGTAACACATACTATAATCCTCTGATTGATTATGCTGTTTGTCTCAGACACCAGACAATATGTTTTATATAATCCCCCCATTCATTACCAAGACTGTCTCAATAACACCAGACAAAATGTAATACAATCCATCGATTGGTTGATAAGTGTGTGTCTCAATGACACCATACAATATGCAATAAAATCCACCAATTGATTATGCTGTCTGTTTCAATGACACCAGACGTCAAATAATATAATCGTCCGATTTATTATGATGTCTGTCCCACTGACACCAGGCAACATACAATATAATCCACCGTTTGATTATGCTCTCTGTCTCAATAACACGAAAATATGTCATATAATCCCTGGATCAACTAAAATGTCCGTCTCAATGACACCAGACAATATGTAATAAAAACCAACTATGAATAAACATGTGTGTATCAATGACACCAGACAACATAATATTATAATCCCCCAAATTTGTTTTGCTGTCTGTCTCAATGACACCAGAAAACATACAATATATTTTACCGATGATTAGCTGTCTCAATGACGTCAGGCAACATGCAATACAATCCTCGGACTGATTAACATATATGTCTCAATGACAACAGACAATGTGTAATTAAATACACATTTTGGGGAAGACGTTACTATGTCTAATACGTTTTTCATTTTTCAACAATAAATGATTTGTAAGCTTATAACATACTTCGATTGATGATCATGTATGTTTTATTGACGTCAGACAACCTATAATAGAACAATGAGTTTTGAAAACAACTGATAGAGGGCACCACTACTGTTTGTACATTCTAATGACAAAATGTTATACAGAACCAAGAAAAAAAAATAACTGAAATAATGCTGTTTAAAGTAAAGAATTAAAATACATGCAAACGAATGGCGATACAATTCATTGAACACATGCACTTACTCGATTCAACTCCCTTGTTTTATTAGCATGTAACATCTGTTAATAGCTTTATTTTCATATTAACTCTGAACATTCTAAATATTCCCCTTAATATACAAATTAGTACCCCTTAACATACTTAAATTGACCCCTTACTATAGTAAATGTTACCTTATGTACACTGAATATTTACTACACTCATAGTAACATGTATTGAAAAGTAAAATATATAAGGTTAAAATCAGCGTATGTAGAGAATATAACGTGTATACTTAAAACCTACGGATGATGTCAATTGTAAATCATTATATTTACAAAAGAGGAACGAAAGATACAAGAGGGACAGTCAAACTCATAAATCGAAAATAAACTGACAACGCCATGGCTAAAATTGAAAAAAAGACAAACAGACAAACAATAGTACACATGCCACAACATAGAAAACTAACGAATAAGCAACACGAACCCCACCAAAAACTAGGGGTGATCTCAGGTGCTCCGGAAGGGTAAGCAGATCCTGCTCCACATGTGGCACCCGTCGTGTTGCTTATGTAATAACAAATCTGGTAAATAGTCTAATTCGCTAAGTCACCCATGAAAGAAAAGGGGATCGTAGTTACGACGTAAGAAACATATCCGATATCATTTGTGAAACGGTTATTCCATAACAGTCAACCAACTCGTGATGGCGTCCGTATAATTTACGAAGGGATAATTTCAACTTCACCATTTGGAACTCTTGGTTTAATAGCTTCCTTGTGAGCAGCAACCCTCTATCCAGAAAATCATGATAGAAAATGCAAGCACGGAAATATCATATCAATTGGAAGATATATACCCCGTGTGATGTGCTGCTTGAATGGTGCTTCTTAGAAATGGAAACATCACAATTGGAAAGCTGAAATCATGTCTTTTGTCGAAAATTTGTTTTCAACCGACCGTCATTGTCAATTTCTAGATGTAAGTCAAGATATGAGGCCGACTTAACTGTATCTGTATCTATATATATATATATATATATAAAACGTCTGTATAGTAGTCAACGATTTTCCCCACGAGGGCGCTGGATCGTTACGAGTAACGATACATGTACACAATAAATAAATTATATAAACGCCTAAAAAAGTGTACACAACAACTCCAAATACAAAAAAAGGTAACTATAAATGTAATTATTTATAAATATTTCGGATAACAGATATCCTTCGTCAGTCAGATTCTGATGTGAAATGAATCATCTTTGAGTCTCGTTAGATTAAACTTTTACTAAATCTTGAATTTTATACAATAAAAAAAGTCAAACCGAACATCAGTAAAGACGCTTGCACCATTCTAAAAAAATGTTAGCATGACATAGGTTATATGGTTTATTACAACAGAGAGCTCATATATATGCTTTAAATACAAATAATAATGTGCGATGTGAACTAGCACAATTCTAAAACTGTATCGGGAACGACAATTATGATGATATAACATGTATACGCATGATAACGTCTGTAAAATTACCAAATAGACAGCACTGAACGATCTAAATATTTGAAATTGAGAGTAAAGTAGTTACAACAGAGTCTGAATATTTAAACATCGTGAACAAACGGCCGTAAAAATGTAATAATATTTTTTTACTAAGTATAACTAGAAGAATGTGGCTAGGTACTTATACATCCCTCAAAAAATTAAGCAATTTAAATTGGTATCTTCAACAAATGTATTTAACAAATGAAAAAGGTTGAGAAAAAGAAACAGAGACTGTAATAATAAGTAATATAACCTGAATGTGAAGCACTACACGGAGTCGAACTACATCTTTTCATTTATCCCATTTGGTGCCAAAGTTGTTAATTTTCGTATCCAAAATCTTTCCCGAGCGAGTCTATCCTCCTTAGACCAAGCAGAGTTGTGGTCAATGATTTTAATGGTCAGTCGATTGAGATCTGCCTTAGTGTGGCCAGGGGATCTCAAATGTCGACTGAGAGGGAGGTCTGGCTTGCATTGGTAGTCGCTACGATGGCCGTTCATTCGTTTGTGAAACGGCTGTTCTGACTCGCCAACATACTGTTTACCACATTTACACTGTAAGAGATACACAACATTTGAAGTCTTGCAATTAACATTGCAAAATATGGTGTATGCTGTGCCAGTGGAGTGACTGTTAAAAGTCTGGGTATCCAGTATTTGTTTGCAAGTCAGACATCGTTTGTTTCCGCAACCCTTGCAAGATCCCATAGATGATAAGCCTGCTTGAGAGGATAAATCAGCTCTCACCAGCAAGTCTTTAAGGCTTTTGGGCCTACGGAATGCCAGTACAGGTGGCTCAGGAAAGATCTTGGATAGTTTTGAATGTTTTTCGATCTCTTTCCAATTTTCGCGGATAAGGTGAGATAAGTTGTCAAATTTTGGATGGTAATTCAACACAAAAGGCACCCTCTTGTTGACCTTTTTTTCTTTATATTGTAAAAGCTCATCTCGGCTGATGTTGTTAGCACGAGAAAAACCTTTATCAATGTCTTTTCTTTTGTAGCCCCGATGTTTAAGGTGACCGCGAAGTTCTTGTAGACGTTTTTTTGCAATATCGTTGGTGGAGCAAATCCTTTTTATTCGTATGGCCTGGCTGTAGGGAATGCTCTTGGTGCAGTGTTTGGGATGACAACTCAAAGGAGATAGATATTGATGTTTGTCTGTGGGCTTGCAATACAGATCTGTTAATATGTTTCCATCCCTCAATTGCGTTGTAGTGTCAAGAAATGTGATCTTAGAGTCAGAGATTTCATATGTGAATTTTATTGAGGGATGGGCATTGTTGGCATGATGAATGAACAGATTTAGTTCTTGTTCAGTATTGTCCCACTTCATGTCAATATCGTCGACAAATCGAAACCAAGAGAGGGGTTGATGAAGAGATGCATTGAGAATTCTTTGTTCTAGTTTCCCCATAAAAATATTGGCATAAGACGGGGCCATCTTTGTTCCCATTGCTGTTCCATTAACTTGGAGGAAGTGTTCGCCATTAAATTAAGTCTGGAACTCTCGTAACACCTTACATCCACCAACTGAATGTCTCATCCAGCTTCTAACTTTGGTATTGAAATGCAATAACTTCGTATTTAATGGCGAACACTTCCTCCAAGTTAATGGAACAGCAATGGGAACAAAGATGGCCCCGTCTTATGCCAATATTTTTATGGGGAAACTAGAACAAAGAATTCTCAATGCATCTCTTCATCAACCCCTCTCTTGGTTTCGATTTGTCGACGATATTGACATGAAGTGGGACAATACTGAACAAGAACTAAATCTGTTCATTCATCATGCCAACAATGCCCATCCCTCAATAAAATTCACATATGAAATCTCTGACTCTAAGATCACATTTCTTGACACTACAACGCAATTGAGGGATGGAAACATATTAACAGATCTGTATTGCAAGCCCACAGACAAACATCAATATCTATCTCCTTTGAGTTGTCATCCCAAACACTGCACCAAGAGCATTCCCTACAGCCAGGCCATACGAATAAAAAGGATTTGCTCCACCAACGATATTGCAAAAAAACGTCTACAAGAACTTCGCGGTCACCTTAAACATCGGGGCTACAAAAGAAAAGACATTGATAAAGGTTTTTCTCGTGCTAACAACATCAGCCGAGATGAGCTTTTACAATATAAAGAAAAAAAGGTCAACAAGAGGGTGCCTTTTGTGTTGAATTACCATCCAAAATTTGACAACTTATCTCACCTTATCCGCGAAAATTGGAAAGAGATCGAAAAACATTCAAAACTATCCAAGATCTTTCCTGAGCCACCTGTACTGGCATTCCGTAGGCCCAAAAGCCTTAAAGACTTGCTGGTGAGAGCTGATTTATCCTCTCAAGCAGGCTTATCATCTATGGGATCTTGCAAGGGTTGCGGAAACAAACGATGTCTGACTTGCAAACAAATACTGGATACCCAGACTTTTAACAGTCACTCCACTGGCACAGCATACACCATATTTTGCAATGTTAATTGCAAGACTTCAAATGTTGTGTATCTCTTACAGTGTAAATGTGGTAAACAGTATGTTGGCGAGTCAGAACAGCCGTTTCACAAACGAATGAACGGCCATCGTAGCGACTACCAATGCAAGCCAGACCTCCCTCTCAGTCGACATTTGAGATCCCCTGGCCACACTAAGGCAGATCTCAATCGACTGACCATTAAAATCATTGACCACAACTCTGCTTGGTCTAAGGAGGATAGACTCGCTCGGGAAAGATTTTGGATACGAAAATTAACAACTTTGGCACCAAATGGGATAAATGAAAAGATGTAGTTCGACTCCGTGTAGTGCTTCACATTCAGGTTATATTACTTATTATTACAGTCTCTGTTTCTTTTTCTCAACCTTTTTCATTTGTTAAATACATTTGTTGAAGATACCAATTTAAATTGCTTAATTTTTTGAGGGATGTATAAGTACCTAGCCACATTCTTCTAGTTATACTTAGTAAAAAAATATTATTACATTTTTACGGCCGTTTGTTCACGATGTTTAAATATTCAGACTCTGTTGTAACTACTTTACTCTCAATTTCAAATATTTAGATCGTTCAGTGCTGTCTATTTGGTAATTTTACAGACGTTATCATGCGTATACATGTTATATCATCATAATTGTCGTTCCCGATACAGTTTTAGAATTGTGCTAGTTCACATCGCACATTATTATTTGTATTTAAAGCATATATATGAGCTCTCTGTTGTAATAAACCATATAACCTATGTCATGCTAACATTTTTTTAGAATGGTGCAAGCGTCTTTACTGATGTTCGGTTTGACTTTTTTTATTGTATAAAATTCAAGATTTAGTAAAAGTTTAATCTAACGAGACTCAAAGATGATTCATTTCACATCAGAATCTGACTGACGAAGGATATCTGTTATCCGAAATATTTATAAATAATTACATTTATAGTTACCTTTTTTTGTATTTGGAGTTGTTGTGTACACTTTTTTAGGCGTTTATATATATATATATATATCTTCCTGTTATGTTTAGTCAACATTCAACGTATAATGTCATCACGTAGTACTTATTCTGTTTATATTTGAAACCCTGTTTTCAAGGTCGAACTTAATGTAATATGACAGAATATACAATGGCCAGAAATAAATTATACATTTCCCAAGTGGTCATTTGTAGTTTAGCCGAGTGTCATCCTCTATATTTCCCTTGTTGTTATAAGTAGATTTACCTAAAGTTATCGTTTATAACATGTATGTTATACGAGTGTTCGTGTTTTTTTTTATTGGAAGAGTTTTAAAAACTATACAACACGAGTGGTCATTCCGTAGATTTACAAATAGTTATCTCATAGTACTTGAGTAGTATTGTTTATATATTTGCCGAGTGTTATCTGATTTATTTTCAGAGTGGTTATTTTGTATATTTATCTAGTGTTATTTATTATATAACCGAACTGGTCGTTTTGTTAGATTGACTACTCCTGTATCTAATGTATTACCTTAGTGGTCATTTTGTAGATTGGCCGATTGTCATTGTTGTAGATTTGCCGAGTTTGAACTAAAACATTTACATTTTCGAAGATGGACATAATGTTATCTTAAATATTGTACGACTTTGTTGTTTTGTGTATTTTGGCAGTTGTCTTATATATTACCTAGTACGTAGTCGTGTTACAGATGACAACATGTTACCGTATATATTACCAAGCGGTCATTTTGGAAAATCTAGAATAGAACCTCATTGGTCGTCTTGTAGATTGGATGTTTGTAACCATATATACCACTCTAAAATGTATTTTGCATGATTGTTCATTTTGTTGATTAGTCAAATGTAATCACCTAATCATTGTCTACATGTTCGCTATTATTACATGTACACATGGTTTTAAAAAGTAATCGATGTAAGCACATGTTTTTTAAGTTATTAAATGAACACACATGTGTTAAAAGTGATTACATGTACACATTTGTTTTAAAATTACAGACATCTTACTGACCATATTTTTTTGTTATGACATTAAAATCAAAACTGGCGGTAAAATCTTCTAATACAGTTTTCATCTCGACTTTCTTTCTGTGAATTAGTTAACAGAAATGTGTTGCATCATGATCTTGAAAATGTCTATGACATATTTGCTCCGGATGAAGCGAATCTGCATATGAGGGGTTCCATGAATAAATTAATTTAAATATTGAGAATCGTTGTCAATGGCGTCGTTATTAATATTTTACCAATGAACAAAATTCGGTTTTTAAAACGTGTATTTGTTTTACTCATGCATATTTACTCAAAAAGATATCTGGAAACCGTATACCTTCATCAACAATTTCTTGTTATCGTAGTTCCGAGACAAGTTATCAGTTTTAATGATATTTAGGCTTATTGGCCCTTTCTAGAATGAACTGCTCCAGTTTGAAAGCAATTTCTTTATACCTTCAAGCATATGGTTCTAAAACTGGGTTGGTCTATGTTTTTCAATAGCCGTGACGCTTTAACATAAGCAATTAGACACCAGAAGTGAACAGATAAAAAGCAGGAATATGAAAGTCTTCTTTAAATTTCATGCATTCCCAAATCAACAGAAAACGAGTGATTTGAAAAATGAAAATACTAACGTGAAATAATATCGAAATACAAAAAGTTCAATATTTGAATAGGTATAAAAAGATTAGACCTTTGGTTTTCCATTTTCCATTGTGTTATACTAGCAAGTGTGGGGCCCTTTATAGATTGCGGTTCGGTGTAAGCCAAAACTCCGTGTTGAAGGCCGTACCTTGACGTTTAATGGTTTTCTTTCATAAATTGTTACTTGGATAGAGAGTTGTCTCAATGACACTCATACCACATCTTCCTATATCTATATAACATAATCAAAACACTTTCGAGAAATGAACAAAAAAAATACAGGATGATTTGTAATGAAAATGACCATACAACTTTAACTTAATTATGTAATATAATGATTGTTGTGCTTTAAACTTACTATCAGTATCTGCGAATACTCTTATTTACAACTAAAGATGCGTTGTGACTATTGTTTTGCGTGAGTTAGTTTATGAGTGCTTCGAACCAATTGATCAAGTTAACCTATTAGCAACAGTGTATTATTATGTTGTGTTGTTATTCCTTTTTTCCATGTAAATGAATGGTGAATCGATAAAGTCAAGTTTCCCCATTCATTCACTGTATTTTCCCATACCAAGGCAATCTCAGGTCAATCAATGTTTAATGAGTATTTCTAAATAATTTATTTTACGAGAACTACCTGTTCCCGATATGTCTATAAAAAGAAACGAGAATGACAGTGTTTTTTACTCGTGTGAAGGGTCTAATACTATTTTTCGTGTGGGTTCCTTAATAGCTTGCTGTTTGGTGTGAGCCAAGGCTTCTTGTTGAAGACCGTACATTGACCTATAATGGTTTACTTTTATAAATTGTGACTTGGATGGAGAGTTGTTTAATTGGCACTCATAACACATGCTTCTATATCTATTGAACTTTTGATTTTGCTTTTTAATAAATCACTTTTCGATTTGAATTTGCATTGGAGTTCGTTATTTTTGTTAATCTACTTTCTACATAACATTGGATTATTTTCATTAACGATTTAATAAGACATCTAAGAAGCTTTATTGAAATTTTTGGACAGTGTTATATAATTCATAGGTTTATATGCGTATACACGCGATGACTGCAAGAATACCAATAAAATAAAACCCTTCGAACAACCGCTAGGAATAATAATATTAAAAAACAACACTGCATGCAGTACGTTTTAAGTGGTTTTCGGTTATAATCCACCTATTTAGCAAAACATCAAGCTTAAAGAATGTAAATCTTCCGGGGAAAATATTTCCGGGACAGAATTTTCAGCTCATCGTTGACACCATTTGCGAGTATGGTCTTGAGAAACCATGATAATCCGTCGGAAGGGGACGAAAAATGGCTGACCCGTGATAAGAGAGAGCCATCTATCTTGTACGTAAAAGTCATCCTTGTTTATTTCGAAACAAAACCAGCCAGTTTATGCCACTAGAGGGCAGCCCTTGCACCCGCAAAGTGAAAAGGAATTAATATACATGTAAGTTGCAATAAGTTGCGATAACTTGTTTTCCAATCCACTATTAATAAATATGTTGAACCTAACCTTACTGTTAACCCACCAACATAACTGTTCAATACAAAATATGTCATGATGAAATGAAATGTACTAATTGCATCATATTGTGTCACATTCAATTACTTTCCTGTATGTACGATGCGATTGAATTGAAAGCAACTGGCCACATTTTCAAATCGCCCAATTGAGGGAAATAGTGTATCTGCTGCTGAATAAAGATGTGTCAGCTCACCCATAACATTTATAGGAGTGTAATCTGGTTCTGAGAAAAATCCTTCGACAAACAAAACAGTTTAATCTATATATGTAAAGACATAAAAACACACTGGACAAATGAAATATGACTAAAGATTGCATCTAAAGTTAAAAGAAATTAACCATAATTAATAAGATCCAGAACTTGATTAAGTTATGAAACGCATGTGCAACC
Source organism: Mytilus galloprovincialis (assembly GCF_965363235.1). Classification (NCBI taxonomy): domain Eukaryota; kingdom Metazoa; phylum Mollusca; class Bivalvia; order Mytilida; family Mytilidae; genus Mytilus; species Mytilus galloprovincialis. Next base: position 93,864,837 of record NC_134844.1, on the reverse strand, counting down.
CTTGCTTTTTTCAATGTTTCGAAACATGTGGTGTTTATGAATTGAGTTATTACTGTTATTACTTTAGATTAAAAAGTAAAATCACAAAAATATTGATCTCAGAGGAAAATCAATATGATTCGGAAAGTCCATATTCACATGGCAAAATCAAATAACAAAACGCATCAAAAACGAATGGACAAGAACTGTTGTATTCCTGACTTGATACAGGCATTTTCAAACGTAGAAAATGGTGGATTGAACCTGGTTTTAAAGCTAGCTAAACCTCTCACTTGTATGACAGTCCGAGTGTGGTCTCTTTATTGGGCGACTGGACGTCTTTATATGTTTAAACATTTCTTGTATTTGTCTGTGATTCGAAATCAAAGTGTGTTTTCCCTGATAAGAAATTTCAGATTGCTGGTCGCTGATGCTTCCTGTTGAACACTTTGATATGCAATTCAGTTAAATGAAATAAATCGCTATTATTACATTATCATGATAATTACAAGCACACACTTGACATAAAGAGATCCCATCCCCAACCCCCTCCCCTCCAACATAAGTATGTGTGTAGTAAAATATGGAGGACACATACTTTACAAAAATCATAATTCTAAACATGCTTAAATATGCTAAATAATCTTAGAAGATAACTGTAAGTTTATATTAGGTACCAAACTAGTTTAAAAGGTAATTATGTAGTCACTTGTTGATCTTTTTTGTCTACGGCAAGGTTTTATTAAATAAGAACGTATTAACGTATTGTAAGTGTGATGATGATGTTAACTCGTATATAACGGATTGCATGTTCTGACTGGAATCACTAATAATAATTGGTGTCAGAAGCAGGTTGCTAACTAGGAGAATAACTGTAACTGGTATTTACGACAACCAAATCACTAATTGTGGGTATTCGCGCTTAAAATAAAATACAGCTATCTACATTCTAACGAAAAGGACAGAGAACAACGTCAAACCATACATTTTAAATCTATCATACGTTGTCTTAGCTTGTACGTACGTTTTCATAGCATACATTGTGAGTTGATGCCATGAACATTGGTGACATTATCCAGTCAAACTGAACGTTACACATGATGTTGCATTAACATACAAGTATTTGATATACGTTTATTTGTTATTTATTCCTACATTTAATCTCTTTATACCTACCTGTAAATATTGCAATCTAAACTGTAAATATTTTTTTCTAGAATTACAATTCAGATCATGATAGCTCATGATTGACTGCATTGGGAAAAAAATCAAGGACAAACCCAGCGAATGTTAAAAATATCACGTTTCTACTTGTAACGGAAGATGTCAAGTTCAAATCGTTTATATTTACAATTTATATCTTCCTGTTATGATGAGTCAACATGCAAGTTATAATGTTATCACATAGTACATGTAGTATCTATTTAAAATATGTTTTCAAAATTGTAATTACTTGTTTTAAATATAAATTTATAATCTTCTTTAATGTTATTTTTCTGGTTGCTATATATATAACTGCGTGTTGAGGCGCCCTGTTGATCTGTTTAATACTCAACTGCACCAAATAAATAAATTCGATATAATGGTCCACATTTTCATCATTATTACATGCACTAACATTTTTTTTTTCTTGAATTGTTTTGTTATAGATTAAGACAGTATGTTAATGTTTCATGTCGATGACTGTTATGTTTATGTTCCTTAAAAAAGGAAAAATGAGCACGTGTAAGACATGTAGTATGTAAATAACGACTCCTGATTGTACTAGTAATTTAACATCGAAAACATATTATACTAAATCTTTCGAGCCTCTGGACTGTTCCACGGACAATGTTGTGTACGGAATCGAATGTACTTCGTGTGTTACATTTTAATATTGTGTCGTTGTTCTGCTCTTATATTTATGCGTTTCCCTCAGTTTTAGTTTGTTACCCCGATTTTGTTTTTTGTCCCTGGATTTATGAGTTTTGAACAGTGGTATACTACTGTTGCCTTTATTTATGTTGGTGAAACTCGTCAAGCTTTCCGTAAAAGAATGAATCAACACCGGTCTGATAATAAAGATTCTCAATTTAGGGTTCTTAATAACCATTCTTATCAACCGGACCGTGATCCTTCTTTATGTATGAAAGTACGCATCATCGAGAAAATTTATCACCAAACAAATAGGCCTGTACTAAGTACTCCTTTCTGCAAAGATAGAGAAAATATCTGGATGAGGGAATTAGGAACTGCAATGCCGCATGGTTGCAATGATACTATTAAAGGAGTAGGAAATTTGTCAAGTCCTGCCTGCAGTGATGTTAATGTAATGAGTTTATTTAATACTACCATACGACAACAACGAAGTCATGGGCAAAACATTACCATCGGCCTAATGTGAAAAAGTCTTCCAAATCTAGATCACCCTCTGGGAGCTTTAATTACCTTCTTTCACATATCCATCATTCAGTAGGGTTACAGTACATAAGAACTATTCTATTTTCACTGCAAGTTAATTTTCTAAAACGTTTGAGAGATTATGCATTTGACAAAAGTGGCACCAATACATGTTCTTCAATATGCAGACTAGTCAGTATTATTTGTGATGTAGCTTTTCCCGTCTTTTAAAACCAGTAAGATCGGAACCTTTACATGAGGAAAAGAGGAAATTCCTTTCTGTTGACTTTGGCAATAGAGGAATTGATGCAATCAATATCTGCAATGTTCTACATCACAAGGAGGTAATTAACATCTGAAATTCCCATTTATTTTCAATATCAGTCTGTTTCTATTGTATCCTACAGTTACACCAAAACCATTGCACCAAAATATGTAAGTATAAACAAGCATTGCAGTACCTTGACTAAGAACAATACATAAAAAAACCTCCGACATGTGACTGTTTCCACACGCCTTATAATTACAGCCTCTCTGGTCATGTTATTACTGGGGATCTAAACATAATTCAACATGAAAATCTTCGAAAGGTGAGTTCTAATGGTCCTAAGTTTAGAGAACCCAACACATCAATTGGAACCATAACTGCGAACGATCGACCAAAGTCTGTTTTCAGAGACAAAGAGGCCATGAAATGTCTATCATCTCTTCATGATAAGTATGTTGTTGTTCCTGCAGACAAAGCTTTAACTAATATTGCCTTTGCATGTAAATCGTATTACTACGAACGTCTTGTAAAAGAATTAGGTATAAATGAGCACTCAGCTACTCCTACCAACAAAGACATATCATTTGACAAGGATGAGATTTTAGCAAATCATAAGTCCTACATGGCTTCAATAAACATTACATTGAACACCAAATCAGAGGACTAACCTTGTTTGTATTAGATATCAAAGCTTCATTAAGTTCCGTACAAACAACGGTATATTGCTGACTCATCTTCATGTTCCACTAACGAATTGTCCATTAGATTGACTAAAATTCTGTCCGCAGTTAAAGAGGCTCTTCCGAAATACTTTGAAACTGTTTACATGCGTAGTGGTATTAGTGCGGTGAAAGAATAGGAAAAAGACCGTTATCAAAAGAGTTTAATTTCACTTCATGTTACACGGCTAAAAATTGGCACAGTCCTGGAAAAATGATTTTGCTTGAATTTAAGATTGGTGTCAAAAAGTCGTATGATGCTTTTTTTTTTATTTAAGCTTCTAGTCAGCAAATTTGACATTAATAGCAGATCATTAATGACATGCAATTTGGCTTTAATTCAAAAGCTGCCATTGAATATCTTTCCTATCTGTTTTATTCAAACATCAGACATAATGTTCTATACATTAGGCGAAAAGGGTAGTCCTCAAAGCCTTTTGATGACAAATTATGAAGGTAAAAACTACTGTTAACGGGGACATTTTGTGTTTTACCTAATTCCAACATCATACAATAAAGCGCTGGTAAATGGATTAAATTGTATCTACATTTTTCTTTTCATTTACACATGTTTTTATGAGGTAAGATTGTTTAAAACGATTTTTTTTATATTTCAAAAATCTCTGCTTTTCAATCGTTAACTTTAAAAATATCCGAATAGTTGTGTCCTGTCCATGATTAGGCTGAATACTTAGTTTTCCTGTAATATTTTGGATATGATATTACTTGTTTTTGTTGATGTTTTATTGTTTCGTCGAATTTTTTTGGTGCCCGTTATTCTTTTTTAAGGTTGTGTTAATTTGATTATATTTTTATAAGAGAAAAAATAAGTTTTTCAGTGAATTATTTGGGAAATAGAGATCTGACAAAATCTCAAAAAGATAACAAAACCTGAAAGTCCAGTGAAACTTGGCTTTAACATTTCAAAGAAGCAAGCATTCTTTTTAATCCCTTATATAGTGTAATGTTCTCATTGCGGAAGTGGAATGATTGATTTATTTTTACAACATACATTAAATTGAGGTATTTTGACATAGTTGATTGATGTAATGATGAATTATACCAGAAATTGCACGAATGATTTTTAGTGACTTTAATTCATAGATGTACATCTATCATTGGGTTCATTCTATTCGCTTGAAAATTGTTTATAATAAAAATGGATACGAATGATGCATAAGTCTACATGACATAGTGATTTGAAATGTACAACCTTTTAAAGACCTAAAGTAAAACCATTTTGCTAAGTTCTTTGATTTGAAAATCAGATATATTGAAGATTTCCTGTCTCTCTTTTACCTAATCGCCAGTCAGTCAGAACTTATATTTCCCAGTTAGCTTGTGATACAGTATAATACAGAAATTAGAATGTTCGCTTCATATCTTGATCTTTGATATGGAGACGGATTGATGGCTACAAACAAAAATCTATGACAAACTTGGGAGGGTGATTTTAACTTTCTAATTGTCAATTCCCCATGTCTCAATGTACTACACTCTTTTTCGCCATCGTATAATGTGCACATATCTCAAATGATACCTTACGCTGGTGCATGGTGTGCTGTTTTTTGTTTGTCTTTTTTCATTTTCAGCCATGGCGTTGTCAGTTTGTTTTAGAATTATGAGTTTGATTGTCCTTTTGGTATCTTTCGTCCCTTTTTGACTCAATACAGGCTTCATGAACAGCAGTGTATCCCTAACATATTAACAGGCCGCAGAATTTAAAGGGATATATTCAAACATATTAAGTCGACGATAATATCAAAACGGCATAGTAAAATTCAGTAACGACGTAAATGACAAATAAAATTTTGCAAAACTCTACATAGACCACCAAAGATAAAGACGAAATATACTAAAAACTAGGGGTTATCTCGTATGCCCCCGGAAGGTTTAGAAAATTCTGTTTCAATTATGACACCTGAGTGTCGAACGTGGAAATTTAATTTTTGTGACATGTACTTTTATGAAGAACTGGCGCCTGAAATAGATACAAAACAAGTTTTTATATCACCGTATCAAGAATAATGTTACCTTTAAGCCCTGTCGTGGCCAAGCTCACTAGCAACATCTTTTTGCGGTTTACAATTTTTGATACTAAGTAACAGATCAGATCGGAAAATTTTCATTCCTGTTTGTAACATATTGATACTTTTGATTCGCATGACACGGGTTACATGTTGTTGACACATGACACAACCGAACATAACTATTTTTTTTTTGGGGGGGGGATTCCCCTAGCTTTGTTTAAAATATAACTTACGTACTGTTGCCTCTACTGTTTGAGACATACAGACAAAATAGCAGCCGGCTCAAGTTAAGAAATTGAAGTCACGGCTATCAAAGGTTGTGCTATATGTACTATTGTTTGTGGGTGTTTTCCTTTTTTTGGCCATGGCGTTGTCAGTTTATTTTCGACTTGTAACTTTTTTAGTCCCAATGGTATCTTTCGTCTCTCTTTCATATGCTTGCAACTATTGTAAAAAAAATTACAACCAAGACGAGGAATTTCATTCTCTAAAACAGAACATTTAAGCCAAGGCTGTTTCATGCTTATTTGGCATGCAGTCACTTTAAACCTTTAATGGGAGTCGAACTGTAATCTGAATTACAAGAACATTCACAGAAGAAAGTTATTTTACCATCAGCAGTGTGATATAAATGCTATCTCTAGTTCAGATATCAAATCACTTATACAGACCAGACTGTAGGTCATAACGAGTACGACAATCGGAAACATTCCAAACTATAGTCATGTGATCATGGCTAGTGTATACTGTCGATACGGATCACAGATGTTGTTTTTTTTTTCTTGACTTTTGTTTAGAGATATTTTGAATTGCAAGCAGCAGGACAAGACGTTCAATACAGGGTTCGTTTGACATTTCTAGTGAGATTTTTCAGATTGCTTGTGACTGAAGCATTCTGTTGCAGATGCAATGCAATGCAGTTGAATAAAATAATTCGATATAATTACATAATTATGATAATACAAGCACATACATTTCATGATGAGATAATTATTCATAAAGACAATCCATCATCATAATTGTGTGTTGCAGTGAAATCTGGAGGACACACACTTTCCAAAAATTACATTATTTTAAAGGAATTTATAATATGAAAAAAGTATATTCCTATATGATAGCTACAAGTTTGAACTGAATATAATTACACCTTATGTAAGAATGCTGGATTCTGATTGGCTGTCAGCGAGTGCATTTTTCGCATATTCAAACCTTTTTTCCTCATTGCAAACGAATGTGTCTTCGTTTTATCACTGCCAGTGTATGTGCCCTAACTTCCCCTCTATGCCGTGAATTTGTTATTATGAATATTCCTTTTTTACCCTCGTGAGCCTCTTCCCGCCAACATTATTCGGATATGACGTTAAATACAGACAGTGCAAACGCATGTTAGTACATGTATAATTCCCGCGGTACTTTGATAGTCTCTACTTATTCTTCAACAATATGCATAAACATGTTTATGGATTAGGGACGACATCAAAAGATCAATGTAAGATAAAAAAACTTAATTCAAATAGTTTGGGGGTGGGGGGGGGGGGGGTTGAACTGCTGCAGGATTTATTTATGCGACATTGATTTTTACATATATCCATATGGGTCAATCAATTTTTCCCAAATTAAGTTAAGAAGGGGATAAGGGGGTCAGTGAAAAAACTATGTGAATTAAGTTTTTTATCCTTCATTGAACTTTTGATGTCGTCCCTTACAGATTACTAGTAAAAAAAATTCCCTTCACCTGTACAGAGTTTCAATCAAAATCTATTCAGTGTAATTGAACAGATATATCATGTTATGGAGGAGTATTTGCGAAATATACTAGTCTTGAGACCAAATTTCCTAATTGGTGACTCATTAGCGGAGCCAATAAACTAGTATTTCCGACCATCAAATCACCAATTGATGCCATCGGCGCTTGAAATACAATATTGTTATCTCCATTCAAATGAAAATTACAGTAAACAACGTCAAAACATACGTCGTCTGAGCTTGGACGTACTTATTCTTAGTTTCAATTGGGAATTGATGCCATGCAAATTCGTTACGTTATCCAATCAAAATGAACGTTACATACGATGTTGCATAAGCAAGTTTGATATACATTTATTTTCATGTCTTCCTAACTTTTATCCCTATATACTTACCTGCAGAAATTGCCGTTTAAACTGTAAATATTTTGTCTTGAATTAAAATTCAGATCATAATATATAGCTCATGATAGACAGCATTGGGAAAAAATCAGAGACAAACCAAGCGAATGTTAAAAATATCACGTTTCTACTTGTTACGGAAGATCTCAAGTTCAAATCATTTATATTTACAATCTATATCATACTATGGAACGCCACAGCTGCCTTATGATAAGAATAACCATGTCATTAAGGTTAGAGATATATCATGAAGCAAATGTTCTATACTGTAAAGACATTTGACTATTATAATACTCTGTCAATTCGCTATCTCACTAAGATACATTTATATACTATGTAGACATTTGACTATTATACTCTGTCAATTCGCTATATCACTGAGATACATTTATAAACTATATCGACATTTGACTATAATACTCTGTCAATTTGCTATATCACTAAGATACATTTATATACTATAAAGAAACTTTGATATAACACGGAGCTACCTTTTCATACTATTCTGTCATTTCACTTTGTTATGAAGATGATATTTCATACTATGAAGACATCTGGATATAGCACGGAGCTACATTTTCATACTGATTTGTCAATTTGCTAAACTATTATGTGATATTGTAATGGCATACAGGTACATTTCATACTATAAAGACATCTTAAAATAACATTAAGGAACTTTCTCATACCTAGTTGTAGGCTCAGTATATTATAACGATACATTTCTATACTATACAATTATCTCGATATAACATGAAACAATGTTGTCATACTATTATGTCATATAACTATCTTAAAAAGACATATTTCAATATCAAGCTAACAGTTCTTATATCACGGGGTGTTATCTATATACCAGTAGACTATTTGATTACACTATGAGATCATTTCATCATACCATAAGACCATTTCATCGTACCTTAAGACAAAGCTATAAATAGCGGCGAAAATTCCCCGCGAAATTCATCAGCAACATCGATTGTAATAAAAAAAAAAAGGCCGCGAAGGAAATCTTTTTGCGGACCTCAGGGAATAGCTTTCAAGATGAATAAATTTATCGACTTTTATAGGGCAAATGCAGCAATGCAGAGTTGAAAAGACTCAGTTTCGACTAGATAGGCGACACATACAGATTGGTACCCCCAAAAAATAAACAAGCACAAACTAAATAACATAAAAGACGAAAACAAAAAGATAGCCTATATTCTTTTCGCCAAATTTTGATTATCATTAAAGCAACTTGTTTTTTAGATAGTTTACCTAAACCACGTGTTTGCAAATCATTCTGACAGGTACCGGTAAGATGCAAAATGTGTAACCCGTATTCCGTACCAACATTCCCCGTACCCATTATAATTTAGCCGTAATCTTGAATATTATTATTAACTTAAAGCTGGAAGACAGTCCAGATCGGCAGATGTTTGAACTGACATTAATGTTAAAATCATAATGATACATATACACATCTTTGGGTCTTGTACGCTAATCTTTTCGTATAAGAATGAATGAATATTTTAAAATTTAAGTGCAACCTGAATTATAACAAACAATAAATAAATAAATATAGTTCGTATAATTAAGATTTTTAAAATGTATAACCTACCAACATCAGGCAGGTACGATACTATTGGGTGACAATGAATTGAGAAACGAAATAGAAACGAATGAATGAACCAAAATAAAGGATTCAAAATGAACACTAATCAAATATATTACAATAACATCGATGCGAAATATATATACTATATGGCTGTGTTTCTATCCACAAATTTCCTCTAATCGACACTTTGGTAGTCAATTTCTTAACACAGCATATGAATCCAAACCATAATGGAAAAAAGTTACACGTTCGCATACGCATTTTTTTAAATGTTATACATTTTAAAAATCTTAATTATACGAACTATATTTATGTATATATTTTATTTTCAATAAATAATGATACTTAATGTACAGTGCATCATAATATAAAAAAGAAGATGTGGTATGCTTGCCAATGAAACAACTGTCCATAAGACATCAAAATGACACAGAACTTAACAACTACAGGTCACCGTACGGCCTTCAACAATGAGCAAAGCCCATACCACATAGTCAGCTATAACAGGCCCCGAACTGAATATGTAAAACAATTCAAACGAGAAAACTAATGGCCTTATTTATATATAAAAAAATGAACGAAAAACAAATATGTAATACATAACCAAACGACAACCACTGAATTACAGGCTCCTGGCATGGGACAGGCACATACATACATAATGTGGCGGGGTTAAACATGTTAGCGGGATCCCAACCCTCCAACTGACATGGGATAGTGGTATAACAGTACAACATAAGAACGAACCATACAAATCAGTTGAAAAAGACTTACCTCATCAGATCCACAAAAATACAAGTGGACGTGGCCGGGTACTTGTACATCCAAACAACAAAAAGACACTAGGAATAGATCTGAGAGTACTCGAAGTTATCTGAAAGCTAGTGCTAGTTCAAAGCCACTAACAACTAATAAAAAAAAATCATGCATCTAAGACTAGATCGTAATACTATTTGGCTGGCTGAAAATTACTTATATATATGAATGCAATTGTTTGTTATAATTCAGGTTGCACTTAAATGTTAACATATTCATTCATTCTTATACGGAAAGATTAGCGTACAAGACCCAAATATGTAAACCGCTAGATAAGTTCGTTAAATGTAGATAGAAAATATAAAGATTTATCGACTTTCAGTATAGATTTGTTAACTTTATTTTACAGATCATTATGATTTTAACATTAATTTCAGTTCAAACATCTGTCGATCTGGACTGTCTTTCAGCTTTAAGTTAATAATAGTATTCAAGATTACGGCTAAATTATAATTGGTACGGGGAAAGTTGGTACGGAATACGGGTTACACATTTTGCATCTTACCGGTATCTGTCAGAATGATTTGCAAACACGTGGTTTAAGTAAACTATCTAAAAACAAGTTGTTTTAATGATAATAAAAATTTGGCGAAAAGAATATAGGCTATCTTTTTGTTTTCGTCTTTTATGTTATTTAGTTTGTGCTTGTTTATTTTTTGGGGGTACCAATCTGTATGTGTCGCCTATCTAGTCGAAACTGAGTCTTTTCAACTCTGCATTGCTGAGGGCAAATGCAACATAAAAGTCGATAAATTCATTCACTTTGAAAGCAATTCCCTGAGATTCGCAAACAGACTTCCTTAACGGTTTTTTTCTTATAACAATCGATGTTGCTGATGAATTTCGTCGGGAATTTTCGCCGCTATCTATAGCTTTGTCTTATGGTACGATGAAATGGTCTTATGGTATGGTGAAATGATCTTAAAGTGTAATCAAATAGTCTACTGGTATATAGATAACACCACGTGATATAAGAATTGTTAGCTTGATATTGAAATATATCTTTATAAGGCCGTGTTCACATTGACCTAAACTCGGTGTTGTGTAAGTGTAACTCACACGTAAACTAAACAAAATTACGTTCCCATTGATAAAACTCAATGTTTACATGTAGTGTAAATCATGTTTTGTCTACATGCAGTCGATACTCGATGTAGGCCTTATGTAGATTAAGTGTACACAAAACTAGGCATTTAAAACATTAGTTTCACCGTGTATATTTAAGGAAGAAACGATTTTTTTTTAATAAAATTGATATTTATAGCAATTATTTATGAAGTTCTTTACAGAAATATTTGTCTCAACTTGATATATTTATTTGTTTTGTTTAGAAATAAAACTTAACGTAGCTTTATTAAGCCCTTATCAAGACTCAAATCAGCATCATTGCCAAACACATAATTCATTTGAAAATTAAGGTCTCTCCGAATCGACTTGACTTACACAGAAATATTTGCCACAGGTCTTTACTCAAACAACGATTCACTCATAAATGCATTACTTAAAAAGTGTGAGGTAAATGTATTGTTTGTCTAGTATCTCGGATCCGTGAAATTACACTTAAAAATTAAAAAAAAAACATTACCCCCTTCCTTTGCCAAATACTTCTTGGAGAAGAAATACCATTTGAACAAACAGAAAAGATAGAAATATAGTGATCCCTAATATATCAATCCTTCTTCTTCATCTGTAAGCACGCTGTTGCAGCCTACGTTTTCTAATGCTTAATCGAGACATCTTTAGTATCTTTAAACTACTGCAAATCATCAAAATGGCTTTCATAAAGAAGCAACCACTTAACTTCAAAAAAAGGGGGGGGAGGGGGCATTTTGTTTATTTATCTGAGTCAGAATTTTGCCGCGCAAACGTTTTATTCCGGTTTTTTTTTCAATGCTGGTAATCAATTTTTTTTTCTTCAACATTTAACACTATAATGTATGGAGAAAATCTTGATTCAGAATATTTTTTATCATCTGTAGAACCAGAATTGTTTTCTTTATCCAATTGGGGTTCGGAATATTTCCATCCCCCCTATTTAGAGTCAAATGGTCGTTCCCTTGCTGCTAGAAAAGTTGTCCGAAAACGTTTCATACGATTGTACGTAATAAACATTTTTAAATGACATAGAGTTTACAAATGTGAACAAATCTTATGTACAGGTAATTAAACAAGGTGTATAGATGTGAACAAATTTAATGTGAAACCAATGTCCAGTTCATTAAACTAATTGTAAACAAGTTTACTGTACATGGAATTAGGTGTGAACACGGCCTAAGATAGCGAATTGACAGAGTATTGTAGTCAAATGTATTTATAGTTTATAAATGTATCTCAGTGATATAGCGAATTGACAGAGTATTATAGTCAAATGTCTTTATAGTATATAAATGTATTTCAGTGATATAGCGAATTGACAGAGTATTATAGTCAAATGTCTTGATAGTTTATAAATATATCTCAGTGATATAGCGAATTGACAGAGTATTATAGTCAAATGTCTTTATAGTATATAAATGTATCTTAGTGATATAGCGAATTGACAGATTATTATAGTCAAACGTCCTTATAGTATAGAACATTTGCTTCATGATACAGTACTTGCAACCTTAGGCGTTACTGTTTGACGTGAACTTGACTGATCGGTGAATGATCCGTGACGGATGTTTGACTGATCGATGAGTGATCGGTGATCGGTGACCCATAGTATCCGTCAGATAAGTCAAATAACCTATGTGAGAGTTACCCTGACAACTGTCACTGATCGATCAGTAAATTAAATTTATGCACGGATCGGACGGATACGTATATATTTAAAATTCTTATGTAATCCGAACTCCACAGTATTTACAATCGAAGAACGCGGACCTCTACGAAGACACCTTAATTTACACGTTATAATTTGTAATGAAATTAGATGCAATTCAAAAGTAAAAATAGTTTAACAGAATAAGATGCTTAGAGCGTTAAATTGTTTGTGTTGATTAATATTTTCGTAATTTAAATATTATAAACATCAGAGACATATAATACATAATTGTATTATATGACTCTGTTAACATTAACATGATTAACTTATTTCTACGAAAATGGTTATTGTTGACCGCCATTGGATTTTTGAACTTTTAATAGTTTCGAATAGGTTGTTTTTTCATGAAATTAAAAGAATGTCAAATAAATGATATTAAAAGTTTGTTCCCATTGTTTAGAATTACCAAAATTAATATTTTTTTTATCAAATATTGTACTATTTTATTTGCTATCAGTTATTTTTACCATCTTGAGACAAGTCTTCTAATTAGAATTCAGATATAATGAGAATTAAAATACTTAAACTTTTATTTTTGTGGAATAAGAATGCAGTTATTGATTTATTTTGATGAAAATTATCTCTAACCTTAATGACATGGTTATTCTTATCATAAGGCAGCTGTGGCGTTCAATATCTTCCTGTTACATTGAGTCATAATGTGATCACGGAGTGCATGTAGTACTTATACTGTGTTTTAAAACATGTTTTCAAATTATAATAACTGAGTTGGCCGATTGTTTTTAATCAGAATTTCTGATATTCGTCAATGTTTTTTTTTCTGGTCAGATATGTCGCTACAAAATACTGTTTGTTGATGCGCCCTGTTAAGCTGTTTAATATGCAACTCGATCAAAGGAATACATTCGATATTATTGTCCAAAATATTATAACTATTACATGCCAGACATTTTTAAAAAGTTGTGGACATTCTATAATTTATTCTTATGTTTTACTGTTTGAACATTATCCAAGGTAAGAAAGATTGTTGACGCCTTTTAGCACGTTTCAACCCACCACATTGTTGATGAGCCCGTCCTAAGTCGGTGGCCTTTAGTTCAGTGGTTGTAGCCAGTTCAAGATACAATCGCTTTTCTTAAATTGTTTTGATATAGATTGAGGCGTTAGTTTTCTCAAATGAATGATTTTTTAATGTCGATGCCTTTTATAGCCGTTTATATGGTATGGAGTTTTCTCATTGTTGAAGTTATAACATAAATGGTACCAATTGTTCTGCACCAGATGCGTATTTCGATTAATCAATGTCTCTTAAGTGATGCTCGAGGCCAAAATATTTGAAAATCCAAAGCTTGTTAAAATATGAAAAGCTATAAAGAAAAAAGGACCAAAAAGTATAGCCAAAGCCGGGCAAGGAATCAGAGCCATACGCTTGTCTACAATTGCTTACATCCATTTCTGTCGACATTTGGAGGATAATTTTCTCATTGCCAATCATATCACATCGCTTACTTTGAAATCAATCATAATGGAACGATTAAATAATCGTATAACCCAGAAAACATTGTCTTGATTTACAATCCCAATCATTGTAGCTCCTAGTGAAGTATGATTATTAAGTGAAATTGCGGGCCGATCGTGTTTCTAAGATGAAACCACTCTAGTTTGGAAATAGTCCTTATACTGTTAAACCCTTTTTTGCATTACAATGTTGCAGGATAATGAGACGCAACTCAACAAAAGTAAACTCATCAGATTAAAAGTGTATAGCCAGACACGCGTTTCGTCTTAAAAAGACTCATTAGTGACGCTCGAATAAAAAAAAAACGGTTGAGAAGGCCAAACAAAATTGAAGAGCATAGTGGACAAACATTTTCCAACAACGTTCAGTACTTGCACGTGAATATTAAATAAACTTTTTGATGAATCAATTAGTACGGTATTATTTTTTTTGTATTTCTATATGAGTAAGATTGTTATGAGGATATGTGCACGCATGAACGAAAAATATACAGTTTGCAATCTGGTTTATACAATGTTGTGGGGAAATATGAAGCACGTAAAACATTGAGTAGGTGTACGTGAAAAAGACCTTATGTTTTCAGGATTAATAGTTATTTAAGGTACCAGGCTTATAATTTGATACGCCAGACGAGCGTATTGTCTGCATAAGACTCATCAGTGACGATCAGATAAAAAAAATAGAAAGCCAAACAAGTATAAAGTTGAAGAGCATTGAGGAACCAAAATTCCAAAAAATTGTACCAAATACGGCTAAGGTAATCTATGCCTGGGATAAGAAAATCCTAAGCATTTCGAATAATTCATAATTTTGCAAACAGTAAATTTAAAAAATGACCATTTAATTGATATTCATGTCAACACCGAAGTGCTGTCTACTGGGCTGGTGATACCTTTGGGGACGAAACGTCCACCAGCAGTGGCATCGATCCAGTGGTGTGAATAGTTTTCAAAGGTACCAGGTTTATAATTTGATACGCGCGTTTAATCTACAAAAGACTCATCGGTGATTAAACTAGGATATAATATATCATTTAAATCTTTTCTACATTTGTATTAGAAAGGTCACAAAGACGGATATTTGCAGATAAACGGGAAATAGAAGGTAAACAGTAATAGAAAACAATGTTTCTCAGTTTATTAAAACTTGACTTTTCAGGGGAAAGATTTAACGGTTTAACCATATGGGGGCGTATATCCCTCATTTCCTTAATTTGACCGTTATTATTTAACGCTGACAGACACATAGACTTTCAGAATTGATTGATGAAGACCTATAATGTATTTCCATTATAGTCTTCATAATATTAATTGCTATATGATATTTGTATTGAATATTTAAAATAATCTTATAAAAGCTCTATTTGCTATCTTCGAAACTTTAATTAAGACAAACATGACATCGTCATCTAGGCTTTCATAAATTTATATAATTCATATTTTCAAAAATTATCAAATTGCTTGACCTTCATTGTTTTTAGTATGACTCGAATGATTGCATTACAGCAATAACTAACTTTTATTGAAATTCTTGAAAGAATACACAATTTGATAAATAGAAATGAAGAATTGCAAATTATGGCCCAAGACTACAATTAATGACCCCGCTTATCTTTGTCCACGAATATAGTCCCTTGTTATTACAGTGTCTTTCTTCTTTATTTTTGTTCTTTGCTTTCCTGTTTCATTTCTTAGTTTTTATGGGGTGGAAATGAAAGAAGTAAGTTAAAATACATTTTAAGATGCATTAGTTTAACTATTCAGTTTTGGGAAAGAGTGATTAGGTCAGTTGCAAAAGGTACAATTTATAGTTTTCGAAACATCTCTTAGACTTGTCCATAGCAGTAGGGATTTGTTTTGGCCCATTTTATGAAATGCACAGAAGGGATTTTCCTTAAAGTTGGATATAATGTGAGAATTATACTGTACATTACACACACCAACAATTTTGCAAATTCGCAGTGCCTTTTGTTTTAATGCGCAAAAACTTTATAAAGAAATGATAAGGAATTTTTTTGTGCTCTGTGGCCTTCTTTCGCCTCTTAGAAATATGCTGAAATGAAAGTAAGATTCGGAATTAACTTTCATGGAAGTTATGATGTTATTTTCTTCCGAATGTGAATTAAATACGCGTCATGAACTTGTTATCAGTTAATGTTAATCCCTCGGTTTAAATTTAAACAAAATGACAGAAATTTCATCTGTACATAAGTTTCAACTTCCTTTTAACAGGATGTTTTTCTCGTCAATTTGGAATTTTGAAAGATTGTTAAATCCATCCACGATGAAAAATAGGTTAAGTGTATTTCTTGGAAGTATATATATATAGACACAACTTATAAATACTCATGAACTAATATTTTAAGGACAGTTGCGAATATCTAAAAACCTGTTATGGACTAAGATATTTGGAACCTGCGTTTCAATTACAAAGTAATTATCCGTGCTATGAAGACAAAGAAATACGGACCGTTTTATTTTCCTAATTAAGAAATAAAAAAAAAACTTGTTCGTGACAGAATATTGATATTTTGGAGAAATACAAAGACTTGTCTCTCAATGATATATATATATATATAATTGTGAATTGTTGTAGAATGGATTTGATTGTAAGACGATTCTTTTATATTGTGTTCATCTTGTCGTTCCCCAACAAAACTGTATTAAAGAGATACGTGAAATCGCCATCTTATTGTTTTTTTATAAGATACAACATCCGACCATAGAAAAAACAACAGCAGAAGGTCACCAACAGGTCTTTAATGTAGCGAGAGTTCCCGCACCGGATGCGTCCTTCAGCTGGCCCCTAAACAAATGTATACTAGTTCAGGGATAAAGAACGTAATACTAATTTTCAAATTGTACACAAGAAACTAAAATTAAAATAATACGAGACTAACAAAGGCCAGAGGCTCCTGACTTGGGACAGGCGCAAAAATGTTTATGATATCTCAACCCTCCCCCTATACCTCTAGCCAATGTAGAAAAGTAAACGCATAAAAATACGCACATTAAAATTCAGTTCAAGAGAAGTCCGAGTCTGATGTCAGAAGATGTTACCAAAGAAAATAAACAAAATGACAATAATACATAAATAACAACAGACAACTAGCAGTTAACTGACATACCAGCTCCAGACTTCAATTAATTAAATTATATAAACTGATCGAAAGATTATGATTTCATTATATGAATATCAGGCAAAGTCCTTCCCGTTTGGGGTTTAGTATCATACCATCATAACAAATATGAGAAGAACGTAACACGTGTTATGACAACAACTGTTTTTTTAATAAATGTGTTTAGTTCCGATGCAAAGACCCTATAAGTGAATCAATATTAACGCCAAAATATGCAATCGTTAATGACCTGACAACAGTATCGTAACCATATCCCTTCTTAAGAAGTATATTTAAAGGTTTTGTTAGTTTCTGAGGTGAATACTGACATGTTTGTGCTCTATAAAGAATATTTCAATACAAAATTGGATGTGAATTACCTGAATGTATAAGAAGTCTGCATGTTGAGCTATATTTACGAATGATGTCCTTATACCGATGATAAAATTTAGTAAATGTTTTGACTAGTTTGTGATATCGAAAACCCTGGTGTAATAATTTTTCAGTAATATATAAATTTATCTCGTTAAAATCTAAAACATTGTTACATACACTCGCGAATCGTACAAGTTGAGATATATAACATGTATACACACCGTAAGATGGTGACGAGGGAACGTCACCATCTAAAAATGGATAATTAACGATAGAAATGAGAAATCATCTCTTTTATCATAAATTTTAGTATTAAGCTTTTCGTTAGTAATAAAGAATTCAAGATCGAGGAAAGGGCAGCGGTCATTGTTAGTATAAGCTTTATTTAAAGTAAGTTCAACAGGATAAATTTCTTTAGTATACATACTGAAGTCGTCATTGTTGAGAGCCAAAATATCATCCAAATATCTAAAATTATTAATCAATTTGTTTATCAGATGTTGTTTCGATTGGTTTGTGCTGATTTTTGTCATCAATTGTAACTCATAGTAATACAAAAACAGATCCGCAATAAGTGGTGCACAGTTAGTCCCAATTGAAATTCCGATGATTTGTATGAAAAGATCAATCGATTTTGATAAGGCAAGAAAAGTGTTCTTCTCTCAAATTTTCCAGACGCTGTATCACTTTCTTTATCTCTTCCAGATTCAATAGCAAATTTGCTTAATGTTTCTTTTTGTTTCAAGGTTAGGGTATGTCAAATGTTTCGTTTTTGTCTTTATTCAGTTTTTACATGTATATGCTTAAACAACAGAAATTTAAATGTTGGTCAAGAGATAATATCTTATTGTTAAATATTTTGTTATATCATTGCTTAAATTAATTAAGATAGTATGTTTTACTAAGATTCTTACAGACTATGTATTTGTTTTTAGTTTCATCTTTGGGTTTGCTAATAATATAGACGGACCTCATAGGATTTACATGTGAGTACCATGAATATTTGCCTTGATCATGAAGTGACTTCGAGAGAGTTAACACCCTTTAAGTAAATCACTCAAAACGTCGTTATCATACACAAGTGATTGCGAGGCAATGGAAAATAAATGGGAAATCTTTCTAAATTCAGATCTAGAGGCAATGTTACCGGCACATTTTTTTATTCCAAGTGTAAATTTACAGAAGAGTTTCAGGGGGACTCTTATCTATAAAATTGAGTTTAACCAAAGGAGAGTTATCTTTCTATGGCACTAGAAATTACATGATCTGTACACATCCATATACCAAATTAAAATTTTTTATGTACGAATAGAAAGACTCAAATAATCAAATAAATGAACAGATAACTTTGCTGGCAATTTGTTCATACCATTTGTATAGCTTTTGATAGGGTTCGAAACGTTAAGATCTTTCTTTTGAAATTAATTCAACAGATGACAATAAGTTTCCATTTTGTGAGTGCAAGCTGCCTAAGAACTTATGTATTTCTGTGAGTGCAAGCTGCCTAAGAACTTATGTATTTCTGTGAGTTCAAGCTGCCTAAGAACTTATGTATTTCTGTGAGAGCAAGCTGCCTAAGAACTTATGTATTTCTGTGAGTGCAAGCTGCCTAAGAACTTATGTATTTCTGTGAGAGCAAGCTGCCTAAGAACTTATGTATTTCTGTGAGTGCAAGCTGCCTAAGAACTTATGTATTTCTGTGAGTGCAAGCTGCCTAAGAACTTATGTATTTCTGTGAGTGCAAGCTGCCTAAGAACTTATGTATTTCTGTGAGTGCAAGCTGCCTAAGAACTTATTTATTTCTGTGAGTGCAAGCTGCCTAAGAACTTATGTATTTCTGTGAGTGCAAGCTGACTAAGAACTTATGTATTTCTGTGAGTGCAAGCTGCCTAAGAACTTATGTATTTCTTTGAGTGCAAGCTGCCTAAGAACTTATGTATTTTTGTGAGTGCAAGCTGCCTAAGAACTTATGTATTTCTGGATTCTAAAACAGTCTGCTTGTAATTAAATAATAAAGATTTACGTCACACAGAATCAGAAACTTTTAGAAATCATTAACTGTCATTTGATTGTAGGACTTTGTGAGCATCAGGGTAAGTTTTTTTTTTTATATAATCTAATGACATTTTTTCTTTCGTTTGTATCAAATATATGCATTCTCTTTTAACATCATTCATTTCGATCTATCTAGATGTGATTAATATAAAAGTAATGATATTTGTGTTCAATAAGAATTCAATTAGTTCTTTGTTCATGAAAATCATGAGCCTTCATTTGGTATTAGTTCTCTTTGTAAATCAAAATTTGTTGTTTTGCCTAAAATAGGACAAATATATAATGGCTCGTGACACCCATGATATGTAGTGTATTTCTTTTTAACAATACATACGCTTTTTCAATACTATTCTTACAGTATGATGTATTACTTTTGGGACAAATTGATAAACCGATCAGTTCTAACTCAAACTATGGATATTTTTATGTTGACGAGGACTTGCATTCAATTTTACATCTTCAGATATTCTAACTTTTGTCTTTTTCCAACGGACCAAATAACTACTTTATCGTTATAATGCATGACCCTATGTGTTTACATTGTAATTGTAATCCCCCCAACTTGCTACTAGAGGAATGAATATGAAAACATAAATTCGGAAGGTTAATGAGAAATATTTGCAAAAAAAACAATGTCCATACTAGGGGTAATATGTGAAGACAACAACAATCAAAGGGCGATTATTTTTCCATTTGGCCAGAAGTGAAAAGATAGTATATATTTCATGTATTTGTTCACATTGTTTAAAATGCACAAATTTCTTATATGTATTTCATTTCTGATTTGTACATGTATCTACGCAAATGCAACGCATTTTCTAAGAAGTCATGCCGATGGATTAGATAGTTTTATAAAATGTGAATAGTCTAAGTATAATGATATTTAAACTTTTGTTTATGAAAAAAAAGAGTGTACTTATTTCTTATAATAATAAAACCATGAACCACCATAGCGCACACACATTTATTTAGTGCTCTTTCAAATGATTTAACACTGATTTTAGATGATTGCGTCGATTTCAATATATCACGTTATTTTCCTAAACTCTGAGGAATGTAATGGGTTCTAATACTGTGTTTAGATGTAACACCACTAATTCGGCCCGGACAGAAAGCACATACCGGAAAGTAGTACATATATAACACAAATTAGTTCCTGCGCATGAGTGTTACTTTCAAAATATGTAGAATATTTAGGTATTGTAGGTATCAAATGAAAGCTGATTGACTGATGATCATATTGTAGAACACTTTTTGACTTATAATTTTGAATACTAAAACAAATGTATAAAGAGGGTACATTTTTCCTGTGTGTCAGATCTGAAGTACCTGTTTTTGGTACATCCAAAGTTCCGGGAACCAGTTTTTTTTTATATGTCATTACAGATATGTTGATTTTTCCAGTACAAGACACCGTAAAGTGTTGCTTTGGCATGCAACGATTGTCACTTTATTTGAACTTCAAACAAAAGAGCTGTGTCTGTTTGAAATTGAGGAATTTAACATAGAAAGCAATGGGTCCATGAATTAGTGGTGTACTTCCTTTACGTCAGACTCTTAGCTTGTCAAGTGGTAATCGGACACCTTCTGTCAGGTGGTAGTTAAGTTAGCATTATTAAACGATAATGTTTGACTTCTAATGAATGGACCGTTATATTTTTTCAGTCTTAGCTTAATACAAATCCAAGAACGATCCCCTCCCCAAAAACCATATAAAATGGGCAATGCCGTATATCATTAAACAAATGTTTTCCTACCATATTCAATCTTAAAAAGCGACCGTATCTGCATTTGTTTTACATGTATTTAAAGAAAAAAAATTAAGATGATGTAATATAAAAGTAGATAGAAATGTATCAATTAATCATCTTCTATCCAAAATTGTATCTCTACTATTTCTTTGTTTTGCGTGTTAGAAGGTTTTTAATGAGACAGGTAAAGCGCCTATTGATTTTTAGCTTTTTGACTGACTTTTTTTATTCTACCAATGTATAAAGTCATTAGGTAATTTGGTATTGAAACAATCTATAACATATGTTTTGAAAAAATTAGCGTTGGTGAATATTTTATAGATTATTAACAATAGTAAAGCCTCAAACTCCCTATGTTGGATGTTTTTGATTATTCTGTAGGTACCGTTTTGTTATATAGTTCCTATGTTAGATGAATTTGATTATTTGGTAGGTACCGTTTTGTTGTCTTGTCCCAGCACGTGTTGCCGTATCTATAAATCTATGATATATAGATTTGAGAGGTCGTGATGAAATAAAATTCAGAAGATCCCATCGGACGCACGACATTTAAAGAGTCTTTATTCTCATATGTTGTACTGAAATTGTATTGCAAAACCTTTTTGTTTTCCTGTCTTTATTTTATCATGTTTAGTCAATATTTAATATGATAAGTACAGTAACGATTTTGTATTACACTTAAATTACTTGGATGTAGAATTAATAGAAGAGCAGTTCATCACTGCCTCGTTCTGAATAAATGTTTGCTTCCTGCTCTTCTATTCAATATGAGGTAATACTCTAATAGGCGACGATATTATTTTAAACCAGCAAAATGTAGATGTAATAGCTAAAGAAGGTAAGTAAGCTTGTTTTGTTCTATATATTTTTGTTCTATTTTAGCTCACTTTAACTTATTCAACGACATAGACGGTCGTTGATGTACTGCATATTAATTTCATCTGGCCACTTTGTCTTACTTTTATACATTTAAAGATATTGTCTAGAGGAAATAAAATGTAAAACTAACAGTATAATAAGAAAGGTGAAAAAACAAGGCTGATAAAAACAAGTGTAGAATGATATCTGTCCTAATCTGTACCTTTGAAAAATAAAAAAAATCGTAATATTGGTCTTGCCTTCTTATAACGTTAATGTTTAGTAACCAGAATAAATTAATCTTGTACACTTAACTTCGTGATAGCACTGGGCAGACAGTGTCGACATACTAGTTTAATAATGATGTTCTAGTTGATAAACAGTGATGAGTAAATTTATTTGTTAACACCTTTATCAACTATCTGACTAATAATATGCCTGTTCAGTAACATTTTAGAATAAAACAAGATAAGATGGTTGTGTATCAACTTTGTGAAATGGGATAAGAAATTATAAACCCAGGACAATAAACCTATCATACAAATTACTAGCCTAGAGCCAGAATAATTTGCTCTTTGATGAAGGACACACGTCTTTAATATGCTATTGTTCTAAGTTTAATGCCGAAAAGTACATTGATATAAAGGTTTTAAAGTTAAGAACATATTTTAAAATTCAACGCCAGGCACCACATGACAGAAACAACCGTTTGTTTTTACAGCTGCGTCAAAGACACCAGACAACACACAATATGATCAAACGATTGATTATCATGTCTGTCTAAAAGACACAAGACAACATACACTGTAATAAAACGATTGATTATCATATCTGTCTTAAAGACACCAGACAACAAAAAATATAATCAAACGATTAAATATCATGTCTGTCTCAATGAAACCAGACACCATATACTAGAATCCACCTTTTGATTATGTTGTCTTTCCCAATGACACCAGGAAACATATAATAACATTCATCAATTGATTATGTTGTCTGTCTTTATGACGTCAGACAACATATAATAAAATCCACCATTTAATTATGATGTCTCTCCCAAGTCAGTTTGTCTTTATCAATGGCGTTAGACAAGATATAATAGAATTCACCGATTGATTATACTTTAAGTCTTATTGACACAAGACAACAAATAATAGAATCCACCGATTTATTTTTATGTTTGTCTCAATGACACTTGACAACATATATAATCCGCCGATTGATTTTGATGTCTGTTTCAATGAAACCAGACAACATGTAATACAATCCGCCGATTGATTTTAATGTCTGTCTCAATGAAACCAGACAACATGTAGTACAATCCGCCGGTTGATTTTGATGTCTGTCTCAATGACACCAGACAACATGTAATAAAATCTGCCGATTGATTTTGATGTCTGTCTCAATGACACCAGACAACATGTAATAAAATCCGTCGATTGATGTTGATGTCTGCCTCAATGACACCAGACAACATGTAATAAAATCAGCGGATTAATTAAATAGTTTGTCTAAATGACATTAGACAACACCATTGAACACATAATATAATTCGCCTATTGATTATGTTGTTCCTCCCAAAGACACCAGGCAATATATAATAAAATTCAGCGATTGATTATGATGTCTGCCTCAATGATGTCAGACAACATATAATAGAGCACTGATATTTGAAACTACAGAGAGAGGGACACACATGATATCTACTATTGTATGCTCTAATACACCTCCGTAAAACGTAACCGAAAACAAAATTTACTTAAATAATACTGTTTAAGGTAAAGAATTAAGATATTTGCACACGATTAAGCTTTTAACTTGACTGAAGAAATGAAATAGACACCCTTGTTTGATACGTTCTCGAAACAAGTTGTATTTACAACATTGGCTGAAATGTTTTTTCTTCATATTACCCTTATTATAATAAATATTATTAGACTGATAATTAAATGCATTGGAAAGTACAGAAATTAAAGTCAACACAAGTTAATTAAGATAATATAACGTGTGTACTTATAGTTTTCGGATGATGTCAAGTTTAAATCGTTAATATTTACAACCTATATCTTCCTGTTATGATGAGTCAACAATCAAATAATCTTATCACGTTGTACTTATCCTGTTTATATTTAAATAATGTTGTTCAAGGTCAAGCACAATGTACAATGACAGAATATATGATGGTCAGAGTTATCTTTTAAATTATCCGAGTAGTCATTTGAAGATTGGCGAGTGTTATCCTCTGTATTTCCCTAGTTGTTTTTGCCGATAGTTATCGTATATATTATACGAGCGGTCTTGCTCTTTTTTGGCTGATTTTTATAAAATGTTTGACACGAATGGTCATTTTGTAGATTGGCCGGGAGTTATCTTATATATTATTCGAGTAGTCATTTTGTAGATTAGCGGAGTGCTATCAAATATAATAACCAAGTAGATTTTTTTTTCTAAATTGGCCTAGTGTTATTTAATATATTTCCTGGTAATGTTATAGATCTACCGAGTGTCATATTACATGTATATTATCCAAGGGTCGTTTAATTTGATTTGCCAATGTTTAATAAGTAAGGAATATGACACAGTTGTCCATTCGTTTGATGTTTTTGATATTTTCATTTTGCAATTTAATAAGAGACTTTCCGTTTTGTAGTTTCTTCGGAGTTCGCTATTTTTGTGATATGACTTTTTATCCGAGTGGTCATTGTGTATATTGGCCGAGTGTTGTTCTTGTAGATTTGCCGAGTTTTAACATATATATTTACCGAGGGGTATATTTGTAGATTGTTGGTGTCTGATTGTTGATGGTTGAAGAGTTTTGTTATATGCTTATTACTCAATAGAAATAAAGAATTAACTCGCAACCATTGTCTACATTTTCCTGATTATTAAATAGATTTGTAGGTTGATTCAAACTCGCTTTTAGAGGGTTGAATGATCAAAGTAATTTATTATAGGTAATCGGTGTCAATGGCGTCGCTGTCGGTGTTAAATTTTTATCAATGACCGTAATTTCGTCTCATAAGACATATATAAGATTTATCTTCCGACAAAGAGTAAACTGTAATCCTTTTTTTTTTATTTACAATTGAAGATCCCGTAGTTCCTTGTCAAGTTATAACTTTTAGTAATATTGAGGACATATTGCCCTTCTCAGAATGAATGGCTCCTGTTTGAAAGCAGTCTTTATATATATTTACAAATATATGCTCAATAACATTGTGGTTGTCTATGTTTTTACGATGAAATTTGGATATTGTTTTTTATTTTCATTTTTTAAAACATTGTACTAAAGTTAATCGTAATAGGTATATGTGCACGTATCAAGATTCAACGGAAAATAAAATGAACCTTTTACGATAAAAAAAATAGGCTTCTGGTGATTTGTTTTAACAATATGCACTTTAAAAGAATTTTTCTAAACTATGCTAACAAAATATTATTGATCAATTATTTTGGCAAAGCATATAAAATATTTAGACCAAGTACAGTAATCGTCCAAGAGATTTTGATAAACATTACAACATTAGTTCGAATTTTTTAGTACATATATGTGAAAAAGGATACATGTAAACCTTTGGAATGGAAGGGGGATAGGAATCATTCCGAATCTTATCTAGGATCAGATCAACGGTAAAAAGTTTTTTCCCAAACATGAGGTAAAACAAATCTAGGAGCGAACACCACTAGTTTTTAATTTCAAAACAAAAACAACATACTCGGATCCGGGATAACTTCGTTGCCCTAACCCCTTAAATCCAAATGATCACGTCTTAACCTTTATTGATTATTATTGATTTATATTTTAGCTAAAAACTGGTATACTGAAACAAATAAAGAAAAGGAGATATTGAAATAAATATTTGAAAGAAACCAGTTAAAACTATAAAAAGATATTCTGTCATGTATTGTGTTTTTTTCTTTGTTTTTTAAAAAAAAAATTTGTATAAAATTTCTTATTCTTTTAACCGGATTTTTGTGACAAAAATGTCGGTTATTGATAATTGGGGATGAACGGCGGGCGGTCGGACGGCCGGTCGGGCGAGCGGCAATCAAATGTTGTCCGTGCATTTTCTCATGAACCGTTCAACCAAAGCTTTTAAAATTTTCATATGTTGTTACTGACAACAAAATGAAGGTCAAGTTGAATAATGACGATTTTGACTTTTACCGTTCACGAGTTATGGTTCTTGAAAGATTGTAAAATTTAAAGTCGTTTCCGTGCATTTACTCATCAACTGTTCAACCAAAGCTTTTCAAATTTTAAAATGTTGTTACTGATGACAAAATGGAGGTCAAGTTCAATAATGTCGATTTTGACTTTTACCGTTCAGGAGTTATGGTCCTTGAAAGATCGAAAAATGATGCTTCCATTCATGCTGTTGCATTTACTCATGAACTATTTAACCCAAGCTTTTCAAATTTTAATATGTTGATACTGATGACAAAATGGAGGTCAAATTTGATATTGATGATTTTCACTTTCACTGCTCATCACTTATGGTTCTTGTAATATTGCCAGGACATAAATAAATGTTAATAAATTCGGTCTGCTGTCGTTGTGACAGCCTCTTGCCTGTGTATGTTTTTATTATCGTCCAAATATTAGTACATATATATATTTTTTCTTTTCTTGTTTATTGTTTTTGTTGAGGAGCTTTCATGGCATGCTGTTTATATTTTCTTCTATTTTTATATTTCTCATCTCTTTCTTTTCACTTTGGGCATGCAATTTAAAACAAAAATATACCTTTTGATAACAATGCAGTTTTGTTGGTTCTGACTCATACTTTCAACAAGAATACACAAAACTTTATCAATTTACGATATATCGAGTGCACCTTTATATTTCTGTAACTGATTCCTAATAAATATTCTTAAAACAAAAATAAATAGCGGTGTTCACGACATATTTATCTACGATACACTCGAACACGAAAATAACGCTCATGCATATAAGCAACTCGGACCAATAAGACCTTGCGTATCTTTAGACTTTGCTGTTGGGTGCTGTATTTTAGCAGACAGTATTTACCAAAACATGTTCTTTAGTCATTCAATATAAAGGACGTATGGATATAATAAATTAAGCATATCAAAGTTGTGTCACCTTATCACTTTTCAATCCTCTGTCAAACGTTAATCTCCTCTTGAAATGCATGGAATACTTGCCACTGAACATTAAACATCCAACAATCAATCAATTAAATGCAAACCATATGCGCCATTTTTTTTAACAACGACATTCAGAAAACAATGTTCTTTTTCATATGATGAAGACATATTTTTCAATCAGTTTAATAGAGGTCTGGAGCTGGCATTTTAGTAACTGCTAGTAGTCCTTTTTTTAATTTATGTATCATTGTCATGTTGATTAGTTTCTTTTGTTGCCTATTCTGACATCGGACTCGGACTTCTTTTAAAGTGAGTTTTACTGTGCGTATTGTTATGTGTTTCTGTATTCTACATTTGCAAGAGGTATAAGGGGAGGGTTGAGATCTCACAAAACATCTTTACCCCGTCTCATTTTAGCGGTGTTAACGACATGTCTATCCAAGATACTCTCGAACACGACAATGACGCTCAGGCGTATCAGCAACTCGGACCAATTGGACCTTGCGTATCTTTAGACTTTCCTGTTGTGTGCTATATTTAAGGAGACAGTATTTACCAAAACATTTTCTTTAGTCGTTCAATATAAAGGACGTGTGGATATAATAAATGAAGCATATTTAAGTTCTGTCACCTCAATAACTTTTTAATCTTGTATCTAACGCTAATATCGTCGTGTATGCATGGAATACTTGCCATTGAACGTTAAACATCCAACAATCAATCAATCAAAGGCAAACCATATGCGCCATTTTATTTTAACAACGACATTCAGAAAACAATCTTTTTTTCATATATGATGAAGACGTAATCTTTCAATCAGTTTAATTGAGGTCTACAGCTAGTAGTCCTTTGTTAATTTATGTGTATATTATCATTTTGCTTAGTTTCTTTTGTTACCTTTTCTGACATCGGACTCGGACTTCTTTTAAACTGAGTTTTAATATGCGTATTGCTATGTGTTTCTTTATTCTTCATTGGCAAGAGGTATAGGGGGAGGGTTGAGAA
The DNA here is from genome assembly GCF_965363235.1 of Mytilus galloprovincialis. Taxonomy (NCBI): domain Eukaryota; kingdom Metazoa; phylum Mollusca; class Bivalvia; order Mytilida; family Mytilidae; genus Mytilus; species Mytilus galloprovincialis. The sequence goes on along the minus strand of NC_134844.1, from coordinate 93,836,339 downwards.
TCTACAAAACATGTTTAATCCCGCTGCATTTTTGCGGCTGTCCCAAGTCAAGATCATCTGGCCTTTGTTATTCTTGTATGTTTTTTTTAATTTTAGTTCATTTATATGTTTTGGAGTTTAGTGTGACGTCCAGTTTCACTAAAATAGTAACAAATTTTATTAAGGGGCCAGCTGAGACCACCTCCGGGTGCGGAATTTTCTCGCTGCTTTCAAAGCCCATTGGTGGCCTTCGGCTGTTGTCTGCTCTTTAGTCGGGTTGTTGTCTCTTTGCGATATTCCCCATTCCCATTCTCAATTTCATTTTAAATGGATAAGGCAGATAAATCGAAGGCATATACGACATGTAAACAAACGGAACTCAACGTAAGAATATGGAACATTCAACAACAGAAAAAAAATTTGAACACTGATGTTTAACCACAACAATAAAATGCAAGGATGCAAACAGAATATCAAATTGTTAACTGTTGTCGTTGAACACACTGCAATGTCGGTAGAAATTTATTATTGGATATCCTTAACGGTCGATACGTTCGTAGAGTTTTATCCGTTCGTGAGTAACAAAATAACTGCTCCTTAACGATACGTTCGTAGAGTTTTATCCGCTCGTAAGATGCTTGGAAACGTCTATTTAGCTAAAAGTTATACCAACCTTAAAGACTGGGAGAGCAACGATCTTTTAGCAAAAAAGAGCATTGTCAACCTTACTTTTCACTAACATAAATTGTCAATATCTATTGTGTCATGGGGAAACGATATATACTTACTGCATCATATTGCGTGAATTAAAATAGATTAATACCTCTATGTAAGGACATAAACAAAATAACTTGGAAACGTCTATTTAGCTAAAAGTTATGTCAACCTTAAAGACTAGGAGAGCTAATTTCTTTTAGTAAAAAAGAGCACTGTCAACCTAATTGTTTACCAATGTAAATGTTAACAATCAAATATGTCATGAGGAAATGATATATACTAACTGCCATATATTGCGTTAAAAAAATAGATTAATACCGCTATGTAAGGACATAAACACGCTGAACAATGAAAGACATGTAATCCCTTTGAAGAAAGAACAGCCAACTAGATGATAAAGTTAGAAGTAATTTAATACCCCTAAATAGAAATGTCCAAACTCGGCTTACTAATGAAGATGATATACAACCCTTGTTTTTTTAAGATTTCGAAACATGGTGTGATATCGCATTGAGTGAATACTGTAAGATATAGATTTGAATAAAAACATGTAAAAATTATCAGCCTCCTCCACTCGTTATATAATAGATGTATAGTAAAGAATAAATTGATAGCATTGCATAAATCAACAAATAAAGTCAAGCCAATTTAATGAAGATAGTATAATGTATCCACTTGTAACCTACGGAAGATTTCAAGTTTAAATTGTTAATATTTACACCCTTCATCTTCCTGTGATGATGCGTCATCATTAAACTTTTGATTTTGTCACGTAGTACTTATATTGTATATACTATATTTGTTTTCAAGGTCGAAAAAAAAAGTACAACAATAACAAAACATGTTGCAGTCTGATTTATCACAAATATTTTCAAAGTGTAGTCTCTTTATTATAAGATTGACCATTTATATTTCGTAAACAATTACTTGTATTCGTTTATAATGCGAAACCATAGTGCTTTTTTCCCGATGAGATATTCCAGATAGCTGGTGGCTGGTGTTTTCTGTTGGATGTTTTAATATTCAATTCAGTGAGAGAAAAACATCGCTATTAATACAAATAAACTCATCATAGATACCAGGACTAAATTTTGAATATACGCCAAACGCGCGTTTCGTCTTTAAAAGACTCATCAGTAACACTCGAATACAAAAAAAGTTTAAAAAAGCCAAATAAAGTACAAAGTTAAAGAGCATTGAGATCGAAAATTCCTAACAGTGATGTCAAATACAGCTAAGGTAATCTATGCCTGAGGTAGAAAAGCCTTAGCATTTAAAAAAAAATCAACATTTTGTAAACAGTTAATTTATAAATATACTAGGCTTGTGATACCTTCGGGGAAATAAATCTCCACCAGCAGTGGTATCGACCCAATGGTTGTAAATAAACTTATCATAGATACCAGGACTAAAATTTGTATATACGCCAGACGCGCGTTTCGTCTTCAAAAGACTCATCAGTGACGCTCGAATCCAAAACCAAAAAAATGCATGACAACGAAAGGCACACACTTTACATAAAGAGAACGCTTCCCCTTCCCATCATAGTTATGTTTGTAGTAAAATCTGGAGGACACATACTTAATTAAATCATAATTTTAAAAAAGCTTTTGATATGATCAAAATGTATTATATCAGAAGATAGATAAAAATTTGTATTTATATAGAAATTACATTTGTAATAGGCGGTACCAAATCAATCTGAAAACATAATTACGTACTTACTTGTTGGTCTTGAATCACCACTAACGATTTGTGCCCGTTGCGTGTTGATAATTAGAAGATAACAGAAACTGGTATTTGCACCCACCTAATCGCTAATTCATGGCGTTGGCGCCTAAAATACATCACAACTATCTCTATACGTCAAATAATGCATTTAAAATCTATCATACTTTATCTGAGGTTGGGCGTCCGTTTTCATAACATACATTGTAAGTTGATTGCCAATGAGACAACTGTCCACAAGAGACCAAAATGACACAGACATTACCAACTATAGGTCAACGTAAGGCCTTCAACAATGAGCAAAGCCAATACCGCATAGTCAGCTATAAAAGGCCCCGATATGACAATGTAAAACAATTCAACCGAGAAAACGAACGGCCTTATTTATATAAAAAAAAAGAACGAAAAACAAATATGTTACGCATAAACAAACGACAATCACTGAATTACAGGCTCCTGATTTGGGACAGGTACATACATACGGGATAAAACATGTTAGCTGGATCCCAACCCTCCCCCAACCTGGGACAGTGGTATAACAGTACAACATAAGGACGACATATGTTTGATATACATTTATTTGTAGATACATTCTTACATTAATCTCCATATACGCACTTTCAAAATGCCGTCTAAATTGTAAATACTTTTTGTCTTGAATTAAAATTCAAATCATTATAACTCATGATAGACTGATATGGGAAAACAAATCAAGCAAAAAACCAGCAAATTTTTAAAATATCCCGTTTCTACTTCTTACAGAAGTTCAATGCCAAGTTCAATCTACAATCTACATCTTCTTGTTATGATGAGTCAACATTCATATCATAGTGTTATTACGGAGTACATGTAGTACTTATACTCTCCTTTAAAATATGTTTAAAACATGTTGTCAAAAATATAATTACTCGAGTAAGCCGTGTTTATTCTTAATTTCTGAAATTCTTGATTGTTTTTTTCACTAGTCAGATCTATTGCTAAATATTTTTGCCCGTCCTATGTAAGAAGATTGTAGGTCATAGGGTGTAGCCAATTGATGTATGTTACAATTTCTTGACTTGTTTTGTTATAGATTAAGACAGTTTGTTGATGTTTCATGTGGATGCCTTTTATAGCCATTTATATAGTATGGGGTTTTCTCATTGTTGAAGGCCATGCTTGTGTCTACAATTCTTGACAACCATTACATTTGGCATTTGAAGGATTGTTTTCTTCTGGCAATCAGACAACATCTCTTACTTTGATATCAATTATGTTTTCTAAAGCGAAATCAGAATCATTAATTTAAAGTTAAGACTACAGTATAACCGGCAGTCATTGATTATTAAGTTAATTTACGGGGCAATCATGTTTTTTAAGATGAAAACACTCTAGTTTGGAAATATTCCTTATACTGTTGCAACCTTATTTGTATTACCATGTTGTTGAATACGTGTTACCCACCCAACCAACACTGAGAGTTGTGCGTGCAAATATATTAATTAGAATATAGAGATTTACGGATAACATGCATTTTATATATCTTTTTGTACTTCTTTTTATGTGAATCGTAAAGAGTATACTAGTATGTACAAGCATGAACGGGGTATATATAGCATGTCCATTACACAATCTGGTTAAAATAAAGTTGTTTGAGAATGTGAAACATTGAAATGATTGTGAAAAAAAAATCCACTAGACATATAATTAGAGGTTAAAAGTGTGATACAGTTTATTATTGAAATTGTTGCTGCATCTTTATTAGAAAGGTCATAATGATGGATATCTACACAGATGAACGGGAAATAGAATAACCGATGTACTGTTAACAAAAACTGATGTTTCTCATTTTTCTAACTGGGATATTCATGGAAAGCGTTAACTGTTTGACCACAAATGTCCTCAATTTCTAAATTTGAAAGTGTGTATATGACACGGACAGATACATAGACTATCATAATTGACTGATACCGACTATCATGTTTTATCATTACATTCTTTATAATAACAATTGCCTAATGATTTTTGAAAATTCTCAATTTTATAACATACGTTTTAAAAATTTCGCATCGATGTATAGCTTATGAATAATTAAGAATAATGACGCCTTTATCTCCATAAGCCAAAGTGGTTTTTAGAGAATTTTGCTCTTTCATTCTTTCAACGTTACTACGAAGTAAACAGAATAACTTTATCTTGTACATTTTTTTTCTTTGCAAGAGCTTTTGGCAGGTAGTGTCGAAATACTAGTTTGCTACATATGTGATATATGATAAACAGTAAACATGGCTTGTTACATGTAGAATGACTCCATTTAATTGGTTTTGTTAGTGTTCACAGACTTTCCCTTTTGACAATTGATCTGTTAGTTACGTGTATTTGTTAAAACATGTTATCAACTAACCAATCAATGAAAAGGAGGCTTATAATTTGCTCGTTAAGTAACATGTTTAAATTAAGACATGATGGTTGTGTATCAACTTAGCGAAATGAGATTTATTTTGCTGTATGACACGAAGCATCATATACTATAATCCTATGATTGATTATGCTGTCTGCCTAGAGGACACAAGCCACTATGTTTTTAAGCATCCGCTTTATTATGCTGTATGTCTTAATGACACGAGGCATCATATACTATTATCCTCTGTTTAAGTATGCTGTCTGCCTCAAAAATACAAGCCAATATGTGATATAGTCCTCCGATGTATATTGCTGTCTGTCTCAAAGACATCAGACAATATGTTATATAATCCCCTGATTGATGCAATACGGGGTATGCGATACGGGTTTAGCTATGCGATTCGGGGTATGCGATACAGGGTTGGTGATACCGACTGGAAAAAAGAACCTTTATTAGATATACAAAATTGCTGTATTTTGTACTAAACATATGATAAAGGGTAATATTTAGAATATTAAGGGTTTATATGAAAAATAAAAAAAGCTATTGCCAGATATTACATGTATACATTCAACTTGTTTCGAGAGCTTATCAAACAAGGGTATCAAATCCAGTTATTTCATGTGTTCAATGAATTTTAACGCCACTTGTTTCGAGAGCTTATCGAACAAGGGTATCGAATCCAGTTATTTCATGTGTTCAATAAATTTTAACGCCACTTGTTTCGAGAGCTTATCGAACAAGGGTATCAAATCCAGTTATTTCATGTGTTCAATGAATCTTAACGCCACTTGTTTGCATGTATGTTAGTTCTGTACTTTAAATAGCATTATTTCAGTCCTGTATCGCATACCCCGAATCGCATAGCTGAACCCGTATCGCATATCCCGTATCGCATAGCAAAACCCGTATCGCATAGCAAAACCCGTATCGCATACCTGACGTGACTTCATAATTTGAATGACGTAAACGTTTGATCTTTGACGTCCAGTTGCTGAATTTTCTAGCAAAAGAAAAAAAATGAGTTCCCACTATAAAAATGTCTTATCATTTCAACTAAATTCGATATTTTTCAAAAAAAATATTACCAAGTTACTTTACGAGCGATTTTCATATATAGATATATAGGCTATATATATAAAGAAAGACACAATAAGATGTAGAAATATCTGAAGTTTTTATTGTTTCTTTGGTCATACTTCTCGTGAAGTTTGTTTTCATTACCTAACATTGCCTAATGGATTAAACACAAATGCAACTGCACATTTTTACGATTTTTATTTGGTTCGAATAGATAGCAAACTTTTCAAGGCATATTTTTCTTGCTGTTCACCTTGTCAGAAAATTAAAATGATTATGAATAATATCATCGCCAAAGAAACAATATGATATCCCATCAATCTGATTCTATTAAAATATATAATAAACAGAATAATACATGGAAAAATCCGTATCGCATGCTGTATCAGCACTCTACCAATATCAGCCCTCAGGACCTTTGGCCCTCGGGACTGGTATTGGTTTCTCGTCATGATACAGCATGCGATACGGATTTTGCCATGTATTATTCTATTTTTAATATAAAGCTATTACTCCTCCCTATACTAACTATTACCCCTAGTGTATTAAATATAACCCGATATCACACTAAATATTTGCTACACTCATAATATCATGTATTGAAAAGTACAATATATAAAGTTAAAATCAGCTGATGTAGAGAATACAACGTGTCTACTTAAAACGTACGGATGATGTCAAGTGTAAATTTCTATATTTACAACCTATATCTTCCTGTTATGATGAACCAACATTCACCATATAATGTTAGCACGTAGTACTTATGATGTTTATATTTAAAACCTTGTTTCAAGGTCGAACTCAATGTAATATGACAGAATATAAAATGGTCAGAAATAACTTATAGATTACCCAAATATTCATTTGTAGTTTGTTATATTCTCTACATAAGCTGAGATAGTGTACTTTCCAATACATTTTATTATGAGTGCCGTAAAAATGCAGTGTGTTATGGAAAATAATTAATATATATGGGTAGGGTAATATTTAGAGTACTAATGGGTATGTGCCTGTCCCATATCAGGAGACTGTAAGACAGTGGTTGTCGTTTGTGTATTTGTTACATATTTTTTGTTCGTTCATATTTTGTACATAAATAAGTCTGTTAGTTTTCTCGTTTGAATCGTTTTACGACAAAAGAGATGATTTCGGCTTTCCAATTGTGAACTTTCCATTTCTAAGTAGCAACATTCCAGCAGAAACCTGCATACGGGGTATATATCTCCCAATTGATACGATATTCCCGTGCTTGCATTTCCTATCATGATTTTCTTGATAGAGGGTTGCTGCTAACAAGGAAGCTATTAAACCAAGAGTTCCAAATGGTGAAGTTGAAATCATCCCTTCGTAAATTTTACGGACGCCATCACGAGTTGGTTGACCGTTATGGAATAACCGTTTCACAAATGTTATCGGATATGTTCCTTACGTCGTAACTACAATCCCCTTCCCTTTCATGAATGTGACCTACCGAATTAGACTATTTACCGGATTTATAATCACATAAGCAATACGACGGATGTCACATGTGGATCAGGATCTGCTTACCCTTCCGGAGCACCTGATATCACCCCTAGTTTTTGGTGGGGTTCGTTTTGTTTATTCTTTAGTTTTCTATGTTGTGTCATGTGTACTATTGCTTTTCTGTTTGTCTTTTTCATTTTTAGCCATGGTGTTGTCAGTTTGTTTTAGATTTATGAGTTTGACTGTCCCTTTGGTATCTTTCGTCCCTCTTTTAAATTGTCGTCATTTCGGAGCCTTTTATAGCTGACTATGTGGTATGGGCTTTGATTATTGTTGAAGGCGGTACGGTGACCTATAGTTGTTACTTACTGAGTTGTCTCATTGGCAATCATACCACATCTTCTTTTTCTATAGTATACGAGTGGTCGTGTTGTTTATTGGAAGAGTTTAAAAAAGATAGATACAACAAGAGTGGTCATTCCGTAGATTTTCAAATAGTTATCTCATATTACTCGAGCAGTATTGCTTGTATAGTTGCCGAGTGTTATCTGATTTACTTCCCGAGTGGTTATTTTGTATATTGCTGGAGTGTTATTCATTATATTACCCAATTTGTTGTTATGTAAGATTGACCACAAAATCTTACATATTGTACGGCTGCTTTTTTTTGTATTTTGGCAGTTGTCTAATATGGGGACGAAGTCCCCTAGTACAGTGAACAATCAATAAAACAAAAAGTAGAAAAATCGGGTTCAAACATTTTTTGTCGTTTTTTAAGTCCCGCAGTTGCGCAAAAAGCAGAAATCTACTTCCTTCTTCTGGTCTCGTTGTCGTGAGACTTTGAGTAGTCTAGTAAAATATAGGAACTCAAGGAAAACAATACCAATATTTCATTTTTAATAACTTAGATAACGTCAAAAGTAAAATCCCTAACAACAGAACCAAAATCGGAAACGTTACGGTATTTCCGTTTTTTTTTTTTTTTTAGCAAAAATCTAAGTTACAAAAAAAGTATTCATACAGACTTCGTCCCCATTCACAGGTAATGCCTGCCTCATATTATATTATCTAGTACATAGTCGTTTTACAGATGACAACATGTTACCGTATATATTATCAAGCGGTCATTTTTGTAATTGGCTGATAGTTATCTAGAATATAACCTCAGTGGTCGTCTTGTCGATTGGCCGTTTGTGAGCGTATATACAGCATGGTTGCTCACTTTGTTGATTAGTCAACTGAAATCTCCTATTAACCGAGTGGAAATTTAGTTTAAATGATTGAGCGTTACATAATTTGTTACAAGATAAGCATTGATGTAGATTGGTCGAGTGTTACCTTACATATTACCGAGTGTTATTTGGTTGATAAGTAGAGTTTTTTCTTATTTATAAACTGATTTTGTTTTTGTTCGAACTAGTGTAAAAGCATACGTATCATACACTGTATTGGTCTATGTTTTCAATAACCGTGACGTATTAACAAAAGCATTTGAAAAAAAAGATGAACAGATCAAATGCAGGAATGAACTACACACTTCAGTGTTGACTCATATTTTATGCCGATCAAGTCGAGTATGTATTTTACATTGATTGATTATGATATGTTTGGGGATGGTGCTCACTTGACAAAATGAAGGGAAATATGGAATCCTACTCATTTAGTTTCACTTTGTTACTGTTTGGGGATGGTGCTCACTTGACAAAATGAAGGGAAATATGGAATCCTACTCATTTAGTTTCACTTTGTTACTGTTTGGGGATGGTGGTCACTTGACAAAATGAAGGGAAATATGGAATCCTACTCATTTAGTTTCACGTTGTTACTGTCACTTCATATGTCAATGATTTATTATTGCGATCAATGCAACACCATTTCAATTGCAAAACTTTAAACCGGCTAAATGTTAAACCTTTTAACGCGCAACAGTTTCTGAATTAAAAGTATCCCTAGTTTAAATAACGAAAGGTTAAACAGGACCTTATATTATTGACCATCAAAATGCAGTTTAAAATCTGATAAATGACATTAAATATACCTGCTATTTCTCTTATATAACTTATAATACTCATTGGATATGCATTTCACAACAGATCATTACTTGCCTCCTCCTTTTGGTTTGTGTTTGCCGACACAATAATAAAATCAGCTTGACCTTTGCAATCCAACAACATTTCATGATCGTGTGTTAGTTATCTTTATACGCATGTATATGTTGTAATAATGTTGTTTTTTTTCAAATCTCAACAGTTAATAAATCTTCTTTTTACTTGTTCTAAAATCGGTTAGCATCCCGTTTATAAAGTGTCGAAAATAGCCTTCTTTTAAATTTGTATCGATCGCTGTCGGAACTAGAGTAGTAAATCTGGATATCAGCAACACGTTATTAGAATATATTGTTTCATCATTTCTTACTAATGCTTTTGCTTTATGCTAGATGTTTTAATACCGATATTCAAGGAATCATTTTCACATATTATGATATTATATGAACAACAATTTAACTATGTTTTCTCAATTTTAAATACGTAACGTTTTCAAGATGCATACATACAATTGTAAAATGTTGTTAAAATGTTTACAAAAAACTTCTTACATGCGCTATGTATATATTTATATTAGAAAACTGCTCGCAGTATATTTAAAGTGTTTATCCGTCATGATCCATATATTTAGCCAAATGTGGATCTTAAAACAATGTCAATCTAACTGTTCACCAAAATAACTGGTCAATACCAAAATGTGACTTGATAAAATTAAATATACTAACTGCATGATATTGCATCTCATTCAATATAAACTTACTTGTCTGTATGATACACTGGAATTAAAGACATTTCGCTGCATTGCAAAATCGCCCAACTGATGAAGAATAGTTTATCTGCTGATAAATAAAGATATGTAAACTCGTCGCTCAAATGCATAGGAGAGTTATCTAGTTAGGAAAAAGACCCACTAATCAAACTGATGAAGAATAAACTGTTAGACACCTATATGTAAAGACAAAAAAACACGCAAGACATATGAATCCCTGACAACTCGTCCCTATAGTTAAAAGTAATTTACCATGAGTAACAGTTCACAAAACTTGGTTTACTAATGAATAATTCTTATATCATTTGCATATCTATAAATACTTGAATTGGATTGGTCAATTAGAATTTTTCTCTTGGTTTACACTTCGATAAACCATATTTCCGAAACTACTTTCGTAACCTATTCATGCGCGATACACATTCTTGCAGGGATACTGGGATTTTCAGCAAATTGAGATTATACAACAATTGCATAACATTTGTTTCTATTCTAATGTATATAGTACAAAAAAAGATAAAATAAATGCACAAAAGCTTCGAAAATATATAAAAATAAAATTTAAATAAAATTCCGCGAAATTTCATGAAGGATTTGGCGAATTTACGTCATGGCAAAACACGACGTCATACGAATGGAAATGTTCAAGGGAAAGACTATTTCGTTACGTGTACGCTTCAAATTCGGATACTATTTAATTAAAATGAAGTTTTTTGAGGTAGGTGCTATTTCATTTTAGATTCTGTTGCATTTGTCGGACATTTATTGTTTTTAGAAAGTCAAGATGGCGGCGTACTCCTTAGTTACGACATGTCATTGTGCTTTTGATGGTAAATATAGCAGCCATCAAACAAATAATGTAAATTAATAATCGCGTATGTTTGGCTTAAGAATTATAAGGATTAAACACATTTTTTCTAGAGGTTATTGATGTGTAAACCGGGTCTCTTACTCACAAACTTGACATAAAAGTCCTTCGGACTTTTATTCAGTTTGTGAGTTAATCGCCCCGGTTTACACACCAATAACCTCTAGAAAAAATGTGTTTAATCCTATAATACTATATGCAATCCTTGTTTTCGAAATATGTTGGGTTTATCGCATTGAGTGATTACTGTTATAAATCTAGATTTGAATAAAAACATGTAAAAATTATCAGCCTCCTCCATCCGTTATATAATAGATGTATAGTAAATAATAAATTGATATCATTGAATGAAACAACAAATAATGAAGATAGTATAATGTATCCACTTGTAACCTACAGAAGATGTAAAGTTTAAATTGTTAAAATTTACACCCTTCATTTTCCTGTGATGAATTTCATTTAACTTATGATTTTGTCACGTAGTACTGATATTGTGTATACATATTTTTCAAGGTCTAGTTTTGAGATGGACAGTCATACCACATCATTCACTTTGATACCAATCATGTTTTTTTTTAAAGTGAAATCAGAATCATTAACTTAACTTAAAGCCTACAGGATAACAAGCAGTCATTGCCTAGATATACAAACCAAATCAGTGTAGCTCCTGGTGAAGTATGATTATTAATGAAATAAGGGGGCACTCATGTTTCTAAGATAAAACCACTCTAGTTTATAAATATTCCTTATACTGCTGCACCCAAATTTGTATTCGATGTTGTTGGATATGTATAACGTAGCAAATCAACAGTGAAAGTTGTGCGTGTAATTATAATTATTAGAATATAAAGATTTTCTGATTACGGATAATGCGCATTTTATATCGTTTTGTACTTTTTTATGAGGTGAATAGTCAAGAGAATATGTTCAAGCATAAAGGGGTAACATGATGTCCATTTCATAAGCTGGTCTAAACAAAGTTGTTTGAAAGTGAACACTGAAATAATGTGTGTGTGAAAAAAAAACTACTTGACTTATATTTATAGATTAAAATTGGGATATAGTTTACTATTGAAATTGTATCTACATTTTTATTAGAAAGGTCATAATGAAGGCTATTTACACAGATGGATTGGACACATAATAGCCGATTCACTATACATAAAGTATTATATTTCTCTTCTTTTTTTTAAACTGGACTATACATGGGAAAGCGTTTACAGTTAAGCCACAAAGGGGTTGATGTTCTCATTTTCTGAACTTATACGTTATTACATGACACGGACAGATACATAGAATATCACAATTGACTGATTAAACAAATTTATGAAAACATCTTTCTGCTATCTCCGAAACTTGAATTGATACAACAGTGGCACCGACCTCTAGACATTCATATTTTTGTATATATCATGTTTTGAGAAAAAAAAATGAAAATTTGTGACATAATTTTCATTTAGTACGATTCAAATGATTTTCATTACAACTTATTTTAATTATAAATTTTGAAACAATAAACAATTTGATATTTGAAAATGAAGATTTGTAGATTCTACAACATTTTAGAAGTAGGTTGAAATGACAGTAAGCTTCAAAAGTAACTTTCAGGGATTTCGTCATGTTATGTTTGATTGACATAAGCGTTATGGACTTTTATCAACAAATTTATCTATGTGTCTAAATTTTAACAAAATAATAAATATTTCCCTCTTAACAAGATGTTTTTCTCGTCATTTATGAATTCTCACAAATTGTTATATCCATCCCCAATGAAAATTAGGTTAAGTGTTTTTCTTGGAAGTTTTATTATATACACAACTTATGATACTAAAATAGGACAAGTTGCTATATCTAATAACGTGTTATGGACTAAGACATTTATAACATGCGTTTCAATTAAAAAATTATGTTCCTATGAGTATGATTCAAATATTTTTCATTACCGCAATAACTTACTCATGTTACTTTTAATGATTTTTTAAAAACAATAACCAATTGAGACATACAAATGAACAATTGTAAATTCTGTCACCTTTTAGAAATATGCTGAAATGGTAGTAAGCTTTGTAATAAACTTGCACGGATGCTGTCATGATATTTGATCAAAGTAAACGTTATAAACCTGTGATGAGTAAATTGTAATATAGTTGTCTAAATGTTAACAAAAATTAAGATATTTCATCATTCCAGAAGTTTCAAATTCCTCATAACAGGATGTTTTTTTCTCATCAATTTTAATTTTTGATAATTTGCTTCATCCATCCCCGATGAAAAATAGGTTAAGTGTATTTCTTGGAAGTTTTATTATGACCACAACTTATGAATGCTCATGAACTTATAAGGACAAGTTGTGAGTATCTGATATCGTGTTACCTTAGCCGTATTTTGCACAACTTTTTGGAATTTTGAATCCTCAATGCTCTTCAACTTTGTACTTGTTTGGCTTTATAAATGTATTGATATGAGCGTCAGTGATGAGTCTTATGTAGACGAAACACGTGTCTGGCGTACTAAATTATAATCCTGGTACCTTTGATAACTAGTTAATGACTAACATATAAGTTATGATCCTTGCTATGAAGACACCTGGTCACGGCTTGCTTATTATTTGTTCTTATTATAAAATCGAAATAAAAAAAAAAACATTTTCCATGACAGATTATTAATGGATCGGAGATACAAAGACTTAAAGAATTCATCTTAAAGTAATAAATATATATAACTGTGAATAGGTGTAGAATGGTTTTGATAGTAAGAAAATTCTTATCTAGTGTGTCCATCTTGTATCTGACCGACATTTTAATTAAGACAAAACTAAAATTGCCATCTCGGGCGTTTTCATACTGAATTGATGCTCTTCTTGCTTAAGACTATTTATTTTGTACCCGAAGCTAAACATTTTCCTACACCGTATCTACTTTAAAATGCAAAACAACGAGATATTTTGAAGTTTTCTACAACTATGTTATATTAAGATAATTGTCATTAGTATGTTATATTGTGATGCTAAACTTCAGAAACGTATATGTATATGCATCATTTGTTCATCTTATTCCATATATTGGAATCGCCTTCTCCTTGCATCACGTGGCATATTGCATTGTTGTAAATAATGATGAAGGACAGTGATCCCGAAGATGACAGACTTGGAATAAAAGAAGTTATAATTTTATTTATTTTTTCCTCTTTTTTCTTAGTTTTGATTGTGTCAGATGGTGTTTAGTTACTTACTTAATTGTTCTGTTACATATATCAACTTTGTATTATTACCAAGAAAACATTGTTCAATATGGTCATCAAACAACTTTAAATTCTTACCCGTCCTCCAATTATGTACCTTATTTTAGAATTGACATCGCCGTTGTGTTATATATTTTATAAGTAATAAACAATGCCAAAGTCCAACAAGTTACAACTTACATTTATCGTTTTAATACATTGTAAATTGAGATTGAAAAAAAAGGAAAAATAATAAAAATAATACCGAATTCAACGGAAAATTCAGATCGGAAGTACCATATCAAAGGCTCAAACACATCAAACTAATGAAAAGCAATTGTAATATTGCAGACTTGGTAACATGTATTGATTTGAATGGATGTGCCGGAAGTTAGTTTTTGAAATTTTACCATTGAATGAAATGTTGACATTATAACATGTATAAGGAGGTTAATGTCCAATGAACAGGTAATGGGATAAAGACGTTATCTCTGAGTGAAATATGCAAAGAATTGTCACAAAGGGTCATTCTAGATATATACTTATAAAATCATTAATTTTGTAAATTACTTATATTGAATTATAGTGGATAGTTATCTCATTGGCAACCACCCCGCATCTCCTTATGGTAAAATCAGCATACAGCCTTTGGCACTTGTCTACAGGTGTAAAGCTCGTTATCATGTACGTGCATTTAAAAAAAACACGTGTATAATGGATAGAAGGGATACACATTGTTTTAGAAATGCACGTAGAAGTTAATGCGATTCATTTTAAAATAAATATCTTACCAGAACTAAAAAAATCATTAAAAGAGCACCTGATCTTTGAAATAGTCCTTATTCTAGAGCATTGCATCAACAAATTATTTCTTAAATGTAAAAAAAGTGTGTTCAACATAAACGTAGGTCTGGCACATTACTTTTTCACCTTTGTAATTTAAAAAAGGTCATAATAAACCTATATCGTTATATAGTTCTTTAATGACTTTTTTTTCAAGTTAACAAGCCGATGCAGACAATATTGAAACTAGAGGCTGTTTCTGGTATTGTTCGCTTGGTATTTTTGCATAAAATAGATATATTGCAATAAGCATATTAATGATAAAAAAAATATCTGTGGGCCAAAACCTATTTTGCTGATCATTTTTTTTCTAGACTGAGTTTATATCTATCGTTTAGTGTTTTCATGAAAATAAGCAACACTTTCAAACATTGCGCTGCTGATCGTTTTTGTTGTTCAAAGTTTCGATCTATCTAAAATAGTTCCAAGATTTAAGGTAACAATCTTGAAACTATTAGAAATAAATCGAAATTTTGCATTCTTCAAAGTTTCCATCTTTCATAAGGGGTACAAAATGTAGTATGATTGGTTCCAAAAACACCGGGTGCCTCGGTGGCCGAGTGGTCCAAGTAGATCAACTAGCGTATCACTAGTCTGTCATCACTGAAGTTTTGAGTTCGAACCTCGCATTTGGCAGGTGCATTCGCCTCATATCTTAATTAACTAGCGTATCACTAGTCTGTCATCACTGAAGATATGAGTTCGAACCTTGCACTTGGTAGGTGCATTCGCCTCAAATCTTAATTAACTATCGTAATACTAGTCTGTCATCACTGACGTTTTCAGTTCGAACCTTGCACGTGGCAGGTGCATTCGCCTCAAATCTTAATTAACTAGCGTATCACTAGTCTGTCATCACTGAAGTTTTGAGTTCAAACCTCGCACGTGAAAGGTGCATTTGCCTCAAATCTTAATTAACATGAATATTACTAGTCTGTCATCACTGAAGTTTTGAGTTCGAACCTCGCACGTGACAGGTGCATTCGCCTCAAATCTTAATTACCTAGGATTGTTATTTTTCCTGCTGAAGGTATGTGGTTCTCTTCGGGCAATCCAGCTGCCTCCGCCATAAACATTTGACGGCCAAAAAAAAAACCAATATTGCTGAAAGTGGTGTTAAACACCAATCAAGCAATCAATCACATTATTAATAAGAAAAACAACAACAAAAAAAATAATACTAATGAGAAGAAGAAAAAGTCTCAAAACTAGAGGGAGAATTCTAAAAATGTTCGCATAACATTGTTTATGGTTAACAAGCAATACTAGCATCTGGCCATGGGAAAAAACAAATACGCATCCAACCTATTGGAAGATAGTTTTTTTTTAAAATGTATTCACAATCTAAATTGAATCGAGAAGATTGAGAGCTTGACATATCGTATAAACACCTGTTTTGTGTTGAAGACTTTTCGTTGTCCTCTTTGATCATTTTGTATGCTTGGTTATTGTCTAGGCTGACGTCTAACCACATCTCTTTTATGTAATGAAAAATTAATCCATTTATCATTCAGTCAAACAATCAATGATCATTTGTGATTACATGCTATAAAATGTATAAGAAAAAATGTGGAGAACATTATTATCTTCAATTCTTTACATGGTTGCATTGCATGACCGGAGATGGAATAATGTGGTAGTGTTTGATGGCATATCTTTTTGCGAACTGTTTCATGAGACGGTTCGCTAAAACGAGGCTTGGCGTGTCAACTTCGAAATGTTAAATATAATAATTACATTGTCCTCAAAATGCATGTTAGATATATACGATGGACATCTATCATCCGTCATCATAAATCTTTTCCACACTTTCTAAAGCTGATAAATCTACCAACCTTAATGGTGCATACTATGCCAGTCCTTTATCATTCAATCTAATATTATTGATCCGGTAATTGCTTTGTTTACTTTCTTTAACATGTTTGACTTTAACCAGCTGTTGATTTTCTTTATTTTTTATTAATATGATGTTAGTAGTAAAATAAATTATTTGCAATCTTCATTAGAAAAATATATTTGTTAAACTGTTTTGACTATTTATCAATTTGATATTACAGTTAATCGATTGTGTTTTCTTATTATAGGTGAAAATAAGAAACATTTTTGTAAAATTATAGTCTTATAGTTTCATAAGCAAGCTTATCTAAATCACGTCTACATCATATAAAGTTAAACTATAATTTGATGCAAAAACGATACGTGCAGACACTTTTTTTGTTGTTGATAACTATACATCAAGTTTTCTGTCACAAACAAATGGTTTTAGCCGCTACAGGTAAAAAATTTCCTCGGATTAACGCCATAACCCTCTAGGATATTAAACATATCGAATGTCTGAATGTCGCAGCTGAAGATGAAGCTATGATAAAGAACCCTGAATTCTGGCCAAAGGCCATTTTTGTTAAACCGTGGTTGCCATGGGAGCAATTTGCAGCAGAACATTCAATTTCGGTACCTGACAACAAAAATCATGGATACGACTAGTTTAAATTTCATGTGTTGGAATTGTAGAGGAATCTTTTCTAGCATTCCGTATCCCTCAGAAGTCTTACGTAATAATGATGTTGACATTTGTGCTTTGTCTGAGCATTGGCTTCAATCATATCAATTGCATATACTTGACTCAATAGATAGTAACTATGTATCTATCTCGAAAGGCGTGGACGAATCAAATATTGAATCCTTACGAGTAAATGATAGATCAGGAGTAGCATTCCTAGTCTCGAAAGTCATTTATCCATATACGACGGTGATAGACTGTAACAACTCTAGATTCCTTGGTATAGAAGTTAATATTCCAAATTGTGAAACATTTTTTGCGTTTTGTGCGTACTTACCTGCATCTTCTCACTCAATTGATTTCTTTCGTGAACATGTCGAATATATGTTTGAACTATATGCTACTTATCAGGAAATTGGGACAGTAGTTTTATTGGGTGACTTTAATACGAAAATCAATGGACCAAGATACATGTTTTCAGCAGACCAAAGAAGTGATTTTTTCCGTTCACTTATGATTGAACATAACCTAGTGTCTGTAAATATGGAGGCGATTTGCACAGGACCCGTTTGTACGTTTCAGTCGCATCATGGAGGTCCGGCTACAGGAATAGATCATATTATAATTAACGTTGACAACATTGAAAACATTCGGAAAGCGAGTGTCTTAGACAACCATACTTTTTGTATCTCTGATCACCACCCAGTACTATGTACGTTCGAATTTCGTGGAAAGGGAGCTAACTTACAACCTCCAGTGTTTGTAAATCGTCCAAAAGTGGCATGGGACCGTGCGCGAAATAAAGGCACAGTAACAGACTATTCTTATGCAGTATCTCAAAAACTGTGGACTTTAGAGTATCCTAGTGGTCAAATTAACGAAACAACGATTGAAAGTTATTACGATGAAATTATCAATTCTATAAAAACTGCTGAGATTGAAACTTTACCACACATCAATTATAAAGGTTACAGGAAACCATACTGGAATAACAACCTGACTCTTTTACGTAACAACATGAGATCCGCTCGAAAAGAATGGATAAATCAATGTCATTGCCATGACAGCAATTGTGATGCTTTTGTGACATATAAAACTTCAAAAAGACTTTTTCGTGCTGCACTTCGAAAAGCATTTGATGAGTTTGAAAGTTCAACTGCACGCAGGTTAGAAAAAGAAATCGATATAGATCAAAAACATGCATGGACCATTTGAAACAGACGAAAGAAGAAGTCTTCCGGATGCATGTCGCTTAAGAAAGATGGCATTCTCTACACTGATTCTGACGATATATGCGATATTTGGTATGAACATTTTTGCACTGTTTTTTCACCTACAAACTACAAAGATAGTAATCGTCAAAATGAAATTTCTGAGAAGGTGAAGGCTATCAGAAATAGTGCTACTAAAGACACTTCAGCCAATTGGATTACTTTTGAATTTTCGGAAGTACATGACATATGTAATAAGCTAAAATGTAACAAAGCATGTGGTCATGATGACATTGCTTACGAACACCTGCGTTTTGGTGGCAAACTGTTAAAGAAACACTTATGTTATTTATTCAATCTGATTCTGCAATATGCCTACGTACCAAAAGAATGGCACAGAAGTATGATTATCCTCCTGTATAAAGGTGATAACAAAAGCCGAACTGATACAAATTCATATCGGGGAATTTCGTTAGTACCAAGTATTACAAAAGTATTCGAAAAACTAACCGACATCAAGCTCTCCAGCATACGAACAGATTTTCCAAACGGACAGCAAGTAGCGTATCAAAAGCTCTTAAGCAGCCTCAATGCGTCTTTTAATCTTCAAGAAGTAACTCTTCATCATATTGAAAAGAATGGGACTATTTATATTGTTTTACTAGACAGCACGAAAGCTTTTGATACTGTTCCGCATGATGGACTTCGTTTAAAACTGCACGAGTATGGAGCTCATGGTAAACTTTGGCTTTTGCTTGATAGTATGTACACTAATCTGTATGGTGCCGTGTCTTCAAATGGTAAATTGTCTAAATGGTTTGAACTAAAGCGTGGTATTCGCCAGGGAAGTTCCTTGTCAGCTAAACTGTACTTGGTCTTTATAAATGACCTTATAACCGAACTAGAATCTTCAAAAGAAGGTGCATTCTTTTATGATCTTAATGCTAGCTCTCCAGTTCAGGCAGACGATATTGCTATTATTGCTACAAACTGCGTTTCGACACAACGGATGGTAACAATATGTGAGAACTATAGTAACATGTGGGGTTTCACGTTTTCACCAGCAAAAAGCAAATTATTACAATTCGATAAACGCAGAACTTCTACTCCAACATATCTATATCAAGAACCGATCAACTATGTAACTTCTGCTCGACATATTGGTATTCAACTAGATACATCTTTAAAAACAATGGACAGAACTCTTAAAGCTTGTCGCACCTTGCGCTCGACAACGACATCAGTTATACTCCTTGGAATACACCCAGCCATTGTAAATCCAATTGTATGCGCAAAGATTATACGTCAGCTCTGCTATCCGAAAGCACTATACGGTTGTGAACTCTGGGGAAAACTTACCTGCACTGAAATACTGATGCTTGAAAGAACTCACCACTATATATGTAAATTTATCCAAGGTTTACCAAGAAGAACAAGAAGTGACATGTGTGTGTCATTGTTAGGATGGCTTTCAATTGAAAGTTTTATATGTGAAAGAAAACTGTTGTTTTTTGGAAGAACATGTCGTCTTCCATACTCAGCTGTCTCATTCCGTATTCTTCTCCGTAGACTCATTGATGCGAGACATAATCAATATGACACCAGATCAGGTTTCGCTTGTGACATTATTGACATACTCACAAAATATGGTTTATCGAAATATCTAGATCAGTTTCTCAATGATGGACAATTCCCAAGTTCGGCAACTTTGAAATCGGTAGTCAAGACGTCAATTTACCAGGTTGAGGTAGTAAAGTGGCATCATCGTATGGCAGTGGATCCTGATTTTGTTGTTTTTAAAGACATTCACTCGTTTTGTGTACCGCATGCGGCGTGGAGAGTAGCACTACGTCACCCACTGATGCGCAGACAGGCCCATTTTGTAACATCAACGTGCTGTCTTATACGCGAGAACTTACAAAACAACAAAATACTGTGCGATAAATGTGGTAAACTTTTTGATGATCCTTGTACTCATGCAATACTTTCATGTGACTATACAGTTGATGCTCGAGATCAATTTTGGAGGAGTGTTATAGACATAAACCCGATTACATTTAGTGTTCACTTAGGAAGAATGACTGACAATAAATTGCTTAATTGTATTCTTGCCTGTGACACCGATTTTGATCTACAGAATGAAGAACGTGAACAGTTTTACTTCATATGTGAGAACTTTATCTACAATTCTTGTAAATTGTTACAGAACCACAACTGCTGCTAGAAGTACAGCTAAACTATTTTCAAACTGTAATGAACATATGTAAATAATTGAACTTTTCGTCGTGATCTCGTCTTTATTGACTGTCTCTGTGTAAATCATAGTTCGTGTTGTTTGTATATGATTTATTGTAATTGTCTTTGCTTTGTTTCATACTCTCCAATAGGAGGCAAATAAATTATACATATAAATAAACTCACGACAAAACAATCTAAATCCTATTGGATGGTTTTCTCCTATAGGATGGTTTTCTCCCGAAGGATGGTTTTCTCCTATAGGATGGTTTTCTCCTATAGGAAGGGTTTTCTCCTATTATAGGATTTCTAGGTGTAAAAAGATCATAAAGGAATAAAGTTATTTAATTGATTGACTGATTGTTGATTGCTTTACGCCGCATCAGCACAAAAAGACTATATTATTTACCATGAGGTGACTATATAAATACAAACTTGCAGAACTGTCTTCGGCTCAGTCTCACGTTTAAGTGAAATTTCCACATGATATTATGAGATCGACCTTGTATAGAATCTAACGTCATTTTCCTTCAAATCGTGATTGCAGAAATATGAAGTACGAGACTGTTTCTTATATTTATCAGTGCATTTCAAAATACATAATTTTGAGACGTTCGCCATTCTTTAATACTTTTTTGATCTGTGTTTCTGCTTAATTTATTCAGAATTGGAGATTGATAATAGATCTGGGCTTAAAAAACTGAAACATCAGAAACTGCATTAGCGGCTGTTCCCCTCTAAACTTAATTTTGTTCTTTCATTAACAGTACAGATTCGACCTTCTTGTCGCTCAATGTTTATCAATTAAAAAGGTGCACTTCTTTTTTTTTAAATTCACACAGTCACTCATTGAATTGAATGCTTCTTAATGTAAATATATTGGGTTGTAAACGCGTTGACCGAAGTACATTCCAAAAATGTACGCGTGGTCAACTCTTATAAAACCCTATAAGATTACTAAAAGAAGCATTCAATACTTATAATTACATTTTTTGCTAGAATCATGGAAACACGTTTTCTATAAAGTTTTTTCTTTTATTTACCTGTGCACTTTTTTGTGGAAGCTCGTGTCATCATGAATGTTACATTTCATTTTGAAACGAAGGTTAATTTCAGAGTGACGTTAGCCAATCAAAACAACCCATTATAATGCAACATACATGTAATGTATTTATTATTAATTACAAAATCGCCATGTTCTTGTGTGCTGATTGATTGTAGACATAGAACAAGCTTACTTCGAATATTTCTAGAAATTTAGTTAAGATGATACATTATAAATATGTATGTACATTACTTTTGTTTTCATAAATCACACCGTTGTAATTTTTTTTTAATTTGTTTCTAAGTCACACCTCTTCACTGTACGTAGTTAGTCGATAACAAAAGACAAAAAAATACTCTTTATATATATAAATATAATTGTGATAAAGAAAAGTTACTTTTTTGTTAGCTTCAATAATAACACTGATACAAGTTTATTTTCAAACATGACTATTAAAAAAAAGTCTCCATTTGATTATTTAATTGCAGATTATATACGCTTACTATTCATCGAAAAAAGGAAGAAGAAAAAATCAGTATATGTGTTTGAATATTTGAATTTGAAATGCAATACAATGTTGTACATTTATACACTTTTAGCGTTTTCCTATATATATGTTATATACAACCTTCAAACAAGTAATAAATAGCAATGGTACGCTAGGAATTTGTTCTCATTCCTATATTATAATATTTTAAAATCAGTCTTAGCTGATTTTCCGTTAGGCAGCACGATTAAGTTGTAAGATCAAATACTTGTCGACTCGGGATCAGTAGGGATTAATATTTCCCGAGCACATCTTTAATCCGGAAAACAACCGACTAGCAAGGAGCCTGGTATTCAGTTGTTATCGTTGGTTCCTGTCTGTTTTATTTGTTTTATCGTAAATGACACCTTTCCGACTGATTTTGACAGTTAGTTTTCTTTCCGGTTCGGTGAGGGTTTAGCGCTCGTAAACATGCCCAGCCCCACCACATTCTGTATGTACCTGTCCCAAGTCAGGAACTTGCAATTTAGTGATATCTGTTTTTTTTTATGTCTATCGTATTTTTTGTTTGTTTTTTCGTTTATTGTTTTATCATAAATCCGACCGTTTGTTTTCCCGCTTGAATTGTTTTTCAAATTCTTCGTATCTTTTATAACTTACCATACGGTATGGGTTTTGCTCATTGTTAAAGTTCGTAAGGTGACTTACGATTTCTTACATCTGATTGGTACTCATTTAATTACGTCCTCTTCATTTGAACTTTGGTGGATAGTTGGCAATCATACATCATCTTCTTATTTGTATATGCCACATCTCGGAATTCTTACATTTATGGTTAAGTCTTTACAAAGAGGGTTTATTATCATATCAATGTGTTCTAGTCGTAGGCATGCGTGTAGTATTTGCCACTGAAAACCCATTCATCCAATCAACTGTATATAACATAAGAAGGAGTGATAAGTTGATTTACTGCAATATTTATACCAGTTTACTGATTATAAACTAACATGAAGACTGGTATACAGAATCACTGTACTAATATTTTATTACCGTTTGGACCGACCTAGTGTAAATTCATATCATTAACCAAAATGAAAAATCAATTTTAAATGTATGTTTTTAACATTAAAATATTTATTAAGAGAATATGACTTAAATTTTCTAACAAATGCTAATGTAAGAAGTTTGATCGTAATGTTAATACACAAATTAACTTGTGGTAATGGGTACTGGAATCTGTCATCATAATTTTCGATTCCTGAATTCAAAATAAGACCACATTATCCGACCTCAGATGAACAATACATATTGTTTTTTATTTGGGCGGGTTGTTGTCTCTTTGACACATTCCCCATTTCCATTCTCAATTTTATTTTTTACAGAGTTTGTCTTTAGTGCCGTGTGGAGGCAGTAGAGTGCCTCCCCGTGCTTCAGGTTTATGCTCTTATAATATACTAGATCATGGAGTGTGTGTCCGAGCGAGAACTGCTCTAATTCATTACTTTAGAAATATTTATCAAAAAGTAGTATTTCAATATTCAGCCCCATTCTACTATTTAATACTGATAGCGTTTGACATTTTTAGCCGAACAATTTATCCATTTTATATACTTCAATTATTGTATGCTGGTTCATATTCTGGACGCCAATCTTTGCTCCTTTATTATATAATTCACTAACAAAACAATTATGAAGCTTAGAAATGGAAAATTACTAAATACTAAACTTGTTCAAAGGGTATCCACACGTCTCAATCTTCAAAATCGGTTATCTAAAAATACTACCATCGCTAACATTTTTAACAATAAAAAACGTGGTTACCCTTCTATCGATAAGTGTCATGCCACAAAATGACTTACATGTCCCCGTCTTTCAACCAACAATACGGTAAGGTCCACGTTTAATGGTCGCACATTTTCTTTAAATTTTGAAACTGATATAACTTGAAAAACAAACAGTATTATTTATTTACTCACATGAAACAAACCGGGGTGTGGTATTCAGTACGTAGGAGAAACTGGACGATATTTATCTAAACGCACTCAAGAACATCTTTATCGTTTTAAAAGACCCAATAAATTCAAAAGTATCATTTACCAACACCTTAAGAAGCACAACCATCTTTTTAAATATTTAGCAGTTCAACCTTTAGAAGTAGTAAATAAGCAGCCTGGTGAATCGCATTCAAAGTTTGTACGATCACGGAAAATAATTGAATTAAATTGGATTAAAAAATTACAGACAGTTTACCCTCTCGGTCTAAATGATAATATCATGGGAATTGGTAATATATCTAGAACCAATTCCGTTAACATTTTGGATATAGTTTCTAAAACTGTTCGTAAAAAACGTTCTCACGGTCGTAGAACAAATCGCAATAAAAGAAGATTTCGGGCCAATCATACCAATATTTCGGACCTAATTTCTATTTCAAAAAACAACGGCAGACATTATCTGTTAACAAAACTCTGTTCGTTACCGGTTAATAAGTTAAATAAAATTTTGGAGGATTGCAACACAATTTCATATAGCAGTGCTAAGTATGAAATTGTTCAAATTATTATGGCATATTGTTATTCTAAATTATTTCCCAAAATTGATCGCCCTGAAGATCATAAAAAACATTTTATTAAAATTAAGTATGTCAATAAAGGCTTTGATTTTGTAAATATTGCCGGTATATTTAACGACCATTCTGTTAAAGAACAAATTCCTGGATATTTTGACAATACTGAGCTACCTCTTATTTGTTATATTTACAAGAAATCTACCCGGAAATTTGTGTTTAATTATAGTCAATTGTGTAAAGATGTTAATATCAGTGAAAATACACCTACTTCATGTAATTGCAGTAATTCCGAATATATTTATGGCCCCATTTCCCATGTTATAACAGGAGATCTTAACATCGTTCAAGACCGAGAGTTAAAATCATTCCTCAGTAAAGGACCTAAATATCGTCCCCCGTCAATTATAATTTGGAATGAGTGTCGTAATATCATCCACGACACCCTCCATACTTACTGTATGAAATGGATAAAACGGGAAAAAGCTGACAAAAAATCTTTGGACTCTTTTTTTAATTCAGTAATGAAGATAGTTGATATACGTATTCAACATTTTAAAGAACATTTTACAATAAACCCTTACAACAATAAACCTATTTCTCGTATCAAACATAAACTAAAAGAACTAGCCAAGGAATTTGTTTTTGTCCCGGCAGATAAAGCTGCTAATAATATTATTATTGTTTGACGTAACTTTTACATTGAGGTTCTGAAAAAGGAAATCACCAATTCACCAACATTCCAACTGACTCCATTTTCAGAAAACGAAATCTGTAACAAACATAAACTTTTAGGCACCGCTTTACAAGCAGAGCCAAATACAATGAAAGTCCCAACTATGTATTGGCTTCCGAAGCTACACAAAACCCCTTACAAATATAGATTTATTTCGTCTTCAAGCCATTGTTCAACTACTAAATTGTCTATTTTTTTTACCAGCACACTTGGTACAATTAAAAACCTGATAATAAATTGTTCAAATAAGGCCTTCGAAAATAGTAGAATAAATTACTTTTGGAGTGTCAAGAACTCGTTGGAAGTACTTGATAAATTGCATGCTTATATTGGTGATTTTGAATCTGTTCAAAGTTTTGATTTTTCTACCCTGTATACCACATTGCCTCACATTCTCATTAAGAAAAAATTCACACACCTAATTAAATGGGCATTCAAAAAATCAGAATGTGAATATATATGTTCAAACTCTTTTAGGTCATTTTTTAGTAGCAATAAACAAAAAAACTATGTTAATTGGACATGCTTTGATACTATATATGCCCTTGAATTTTTACTAGATAACATTTTTGTTCGCTTTGGGGATTCCGTATATCGTCAGATTATCGGAATTCCAATGGGGACTAACTGTGCACCACTTATTGCGGACCTGTTTTTGTATTGTTATGAGTTACAATTTATGACAAAAATAAGCAAAGACCCATCGAAACAACATCTGATAAACAAATTTAATAATACTTTTAGATATTTGGATGATATTTTGGCTCTCAATAATGACGACTTCAGTATGTATATTAATGAAATTTATCCTGTTGAACTTACTTTAAATAAAGCTAATACTAACAATGACCACTGCCCTTTTCTCGATCTTGATATCTATATCACTAATGGAAAGCTGAATACTAAAATTTATGATAAAAGGGATGATTTTTCATTTCCTATCGTTAATTATCCGTTTTTAGATGGTGACGTTCCCTTGTCACCATCTTACGGTGTTTATATATCTCAACTTGTACGATTCGCTCGTGTATGTAACAATGTTTTAAATTTTAACGAGAGAAATTTGTGTATTACTGAAAAATTATTACACCAGGGTTTTCGATATCACAAACTAGTCAAAACATTTACTAAATTTTATCATCGGTATAAAGACATTATTCGTAAATATAGCTCAACATGCAGACTTTTAATACGTTCAGGTATTTCACATCCAATTTTTTATGGTAATATTCTTTATAAAGCACAAAGGTGTCAGTATTCACCTCAGAAACTTACAAAACCTTTGAATAGACTTATTAAGAAGGGATATAATTACGATACTGTTGTCAAGTCATTAAAGATTGCATATTTTGGCGTTAATATTGAGTCATTGATAAGGTCTTTGCATCGGAACTAAACACATTTATTCTAAAAACAGTTGTTGGCATGACACGGGTTATGTTCTTCTCATATATGTTATGATGGTATGATACTAAACCCCTAACGGGAAGGATTGGTGCCTGATGTTCATATGATGAAATCATAATCTTTCAGTCAGTTTAGTTGAAGTCTGGAGCTGGCATGTCAGTTAACTGCTAGTAGTCTGTTGTTATTTATGTATTATTGTCATTTTGTTTATTTTCTTTGGTTACATCTTTTGACATCAGACTCGGATTTCTCTTGAACTGAATTTTAATGTGCGTATTGTTATGCGTTTACTTTACTACATTGGTTAGAGATATAGGGGGAGGGTTGAGATCTCACAAACATGTTTAACCCCGCCGCATTTTTGCGCCTGTCCCAAGTCAGGAGCCTCTGGCCTTTGTTAGTCTTGTATTATTTTAATTTTAGTTTCTTGTGTACAATTTGGAAATTAGTATGGCGTTCATTATCACTGGACTAGTATATATTTGTTTAGGGGCCAGCTGAAGGACGCCTCCGGGTGCGGGAATTTCTCGCTACATTGAAGACCTGTTGGTGACCCTCTGCTGTTGTTTTTTATTTGGGCGGGTTGTTGTCTCTTTGACACATTCCCCATTTCCATTCTCCATTTTATATGTAAAGGAGGCCTTTTCCGTTGGATTTAATTGGGTCATCTTGCATGCAAAATACTGCAAGCTGTAAAATAATACAAAAGCAAACAGATGCAAACTCTAGATCAGCAAAAAAATCTCTTTTTCGTTTTTGGTTTGTTGAACGTACTGTTATATTTGATAATTTGTTACTTATGATTCCCTAGAATATCCAGTTAAATTAAAACAAAGACTTTACCAGCGTATGTAATACCACCAGAGATTATTATTCGTTAGAATGATCTACAATATACATGCTGAAGACACATGCTAATACACATTTTTAGTTTCTGGACGATTTTAAGCTTATCTAAGATATATCTACCTGTAGAGGTCTTTTGGTTATGTGTGGCGTTGGGTTGCTGTATAAAAATTGACATATACTTTACATATACTTTTACTATATAGTATTTGTGTCGCTTGGTTACTCTATATATGTTGACGTATACTCCAC
This sequence comes from Mytilus galloprovincialis, assembly GCF_965363235.1. Lineage (NCBI taxonomy): Eukaryota > Metazoa > Mollusca > Bivalvia > Mytilida > Mytilidae > Mytilus > Mytilus galloprovincialis. The sequence continues at coordinate 93,807,959 of NC_134844.1, read as the reverse complement.
ATCTACTTTGATTGTATGTTTTTTGTGTCGTTGGGTTGCTGTTTACACGTTGACGTATAATCCACGTCTACTTTGATTGTATGTTTTTTGTGTCGTTGGGTTGCTGTTTACATGTTGACGTATACACCACATCTACGTTTACTATATATCTACTTTGATTGTATGTTTTTTGTGTCGTTGGGTTGCTGTTTACACATTGACGTATACTCCACGTCTACTTTGATTGTATGTTTTTTGTGTCGTTGGGTTGCTGTTTAAACGTTGACGTATACACCACATCTACGTTTACTATATATCTACTTTGATTGTATGTTTTTTGTGTCGTTGGGTTGCTGTTTACACATTGACGTATACTCCACGTCTACTTTGATTGTATGTTTTTGTGTCGTTTGATTACTGTATACACACTGACGTATAAATGTACACTCCACTGTCCATAGTGTTGTCGGATTGTCGTAGTACTATGTTTATTGACCTCAATATTTGTCCATAGTGTTGTCGGATTGTCGTAGTACTATGTTTATTGACCTCAATATATGTCTATAGTGTCGTCGGACTGTCGTAGTACTATGTTTATTGACCTCATATTTGTCCATAGTGTCGTCGGATTGTCGTAGTACTATTTTTATTGACCTCAATATATGTCCATAGTGTCGTCGGATTGTCGTAGCACTATGTTTATTGGCCTCATATTTGTCCAAAGTGTTGTCGGATTGTCGTAGTACTATGTTTATTGACCTCATATTTGTCCATAGTGTTGTCCGATTGCAATCATACCCCATCTTCTTTTTTATATTAGCCAAACACGCAAATAAAAGGTAAATTCTTCTCATTAACGGCGACTGACAATTTCTACAATGTGACTCATTTATAGATCTAGTTGATCTATTTTACTGTTTAAAGTTACTAATTTTATAATAATAGCCAAACACGCAAAATGAGTGAAATCGTTATTGAAGGACAATTCTACCCTTAGTAGCCGACTCACGATTTCGGTCATATTGACTTATTGACAGATGTTGTTTTGCTGTTCGTCTCTGCTGTTTAGAGTTTCTCTCTATGACTCTGTCTACTATAGGTTTTGCAACAATCACAGATACTACGATGACTAAATCGTCATTGAAAAACATTAACTCTTGTCAGGACCCATCTTCTTATTTCGATCATTACATGTATCTCGTGTGCTTAATTTGCTGTTGACGGTTTTACTCTATCTACTATTGTTTTACTCCAAAAATTTGACTCGCTTTTGCTTTCTTTTTCAATTGTCGAGTTTATCCCAAAGTACTGATGTTACCAAAGTTTTGTGGAAAAACATGACGAACAAGTGTACAGACGGAACAGGAAACAGCTTTCGAAGCGAAAAGAGATTGCTGACAAATTGAAGAAAAACATCGTCGTTCAAACTTTACACACTTAAACATATCTTTGTTGCAGTACTTGGTGTGTTATTGATAAATTGATTAACGTCCAGTGGCAACTGTTACAAAACAAATTAACGATTATACCAATTGCGAGGCCGACGAGGATTGCTTGATTGTTTCTTTCTAAACGTCAAATGGCAATTATTCCATGCATGTTCAGGACGAGAAATTTTTTAACAATCAATATAATAGCAGAGGTGAATTTAGGAAGGGTAGGGTGCCCCTCTTAGCCAGTCAGTGGGCCCCGTTACATGTATGAACATTTCTGGATCCGCCACTGAAAAGTTAGGTTCTGCAAGATTGGACGACAGAAGAAAGGGCGGGAAATGTGCAATAAAGGATGGGAAAATGTGCAATAAAGGGCGGGAAATGTGCATTCAGTTGCAGACCTGTTGTTCAGTGGTTGTCGTTTGTTGATGTGGTTAGTAAGTGTTTCTCGTTTCTCGTTTTTCATATAGATTTAATCGACCGTTGGTTTTCCTGTTTGAATATTTTTTCACTAGTCATTGTTTGGGGCCCTTTATAGCTTGCTGTTCGGTGTGAGACAAGGCTCCGTGTTGAAAGCCGTACTTTGACCTATAAATGTTTACTTTTACAAATTGTGACTTGGATGGAGAGTTGACTCATTGGCACGCATACCACATCTTCTTATATCTAATGGATGGAGAGTTGTCTCATTGGCACTCATACCACATCTTCTTATATCTAATGGATGGAGAGTTGTCTCATTGGCACTCATACCCCATCTTCGTATATCTAATGGATGGAGAGTTGTCTCAGTGGCAGTTATACCACATCTTCTTATATCTGACGGATGGAGAGTTGTCTCAGTGGCACTCATACCACATCTTCTTATATCTAATGGATGGAGAGTTGTCTCATTGGCACTCATACCACATCTTCGTATATCTAATGGATGGAGAGTTGTCTCAGTGGCACTTATACCACATCTTCTTATATCTAATGGGTGGAGAGTTGTCTCATTGGCACTCATACCCCATCTTCTTATAACTGATGGATGGAGAGTTGTCTCATTGGCACTCATACCACATCTTCGTATATCTAATGACGGTCAATGGAAAGCAATGATATGTTTGAAAGGGACCGATATTTTACTTTGCACAAGGCCACATACAGACCCCCTCAAAGAGTTGTACAAATATTGTTTGACTTGAAGAGAACGTGACACTCTCGTCACTCTAGTCAACATACAGTCTTTTATACAGACATATGCCAAATGAGACGACAGCAAACCAACGGCACAGAGCAATCAAGACATCTAGAGTCAACCAGACCACCAGGCACAAGTCATATTGTGTGCTTGAAAAATTGCATCCTCCAATTTTTAATCTCGATCAGTGGAACTTCAAATGGTGAATAATAGTAACTTTTAAAATATCTCCGTCAATACAGGTTTGAGTGCACCTCTCAAAACTAAATTAGTTGAGCCTGAAGAATTAAATGTTGCATTTAGGTTGAATACGATGTGTCATTGAAGTTTACAGGAGTCACGCTTGGTAAACCATCAAATCTCAACCAAATGGTATAAGTGTTCTTCTTAATTAATATAAACTTATAATAACATTTCTTTTTTTCTATTTATTACCAATTTAATTTTATTAAGCTGAATATGTTATAAAGTATGTCAGGTTGAGATTGTCTGGTATCGGTTGTGATATTCTGGAACAATGTTGAGATCTACTGTCGAATAAAATTGTCAACTAGCTACGTATCAATCGGATACAACTGTCAAAATGCATAAACGCTCTGTATAGTGGTCATTTTAACTTGTTTCTGGTTTGCACGAGGATAAAAGCTTATGTGAACGGTTATTCTGGTTTTGACTTTAGTTTTATATGGAGTCTTGTTGTACTAATACAGATACTAAAATATTGCAAAAAGTGGGATTAAAATGTCACAAATGTCCCGAAAATATGATATAAAATAGAAATTCAATCCATTTGAGTGAAATCTTTTCTGAAACCATCGACATTTATCTATCTAGTTGTCAAATAAAAACCATATGCATTTAACATAATTGTTCGATAAAATTGAATTGAAAAGTTTGAGCGGATACAAAATATATTAAAAACCACGCTTCAATATTTTCTCCACCGCTTACCTAACATCTTCACCTCTTCTGTGTTCTGTGCTCGACTTTACTTCTCTTTTTTAGGCTTTAAAGACCACTACTCTTTAGTATCCGGCTGTTTTAATAGACCAACAATACCCTATCATACACAACTAATGTCAAAACAAGAAACAAGCTATAATGACAACCACTATACAGAGGGTTCACGGATTTTGACGGTCGTATCCGATTGACTATTAGCTAGTTGATTGTTTTATTTGACAGAAAATATCAACATTGTTCCAGAATATCACAACCGATACCACACGATCTCAACCTGACGTACTTTATAACATATTCAGCTTAATAAAATTATATGTTTTTGTAAAGAAATAGAAAAAAATTGTTATTATAGAACCTTTCTCCTTTCTCCCGCCCCTCTCTCATTTCTCCCGCCCCCTCTCTTCCTATTTTCCTTTACCCTGTCCGCCCCCTCATCTATGGCATGACATTATCCTATTTAATATTTACAGATTGACAATAAATTGATGAAAAGTCAATCTACTCTATCTATATTTTTTGATAGTTTGTACCAGAAAAGCTCAACAGGATGTGCCAGTAAACTTTGTTTTCGCTAATTAACCATCTGGTAGAGATTTGATGGTTTACCAGACGTGCATGGGAGTGGTTTTTAATTATAAAAAAAGATTTATACATTAATTGGGCTAGAAAGAGAACATTATATTCAGTTTGAATTTGAATGTGATATAGCAAAGTACATGATTAAAGCCCAGTTGTACATTTATCTGAATATTTTTAAGTACCACATGCATCAGTTTGATTGGATTTTGTATAACATCTGTCTGAGAATTAATTGTTGGAATATATGTATAATACTTACTTATTCTAGTAGTCTGCCCTTCAACAATCTACTTCCGGATTACATGACAGATAAAAAACGTCAAATATATTTGACATATTGCATTGTTTCATATTTTTCATGTCGGGGCCTTTATAACCGACTATACGGTATGGACTTTGCTCATTATTGAAGGTCGTACGGTAACCTATAGTTATTAATGTCTATCTCATTTTGGTCTCTTGTGAAGAGTTGTCTCATTGGCACTCATACCGCATCTTCTTTTTCATATATACTCATATATACGGTATGAGTTTTTCTTATTCTTGAAGGCCGTACGGTTGCCTATAATTGCTTACTTCCACTTCATTTGAACTTGTGCCAGGGTGGATAGTTGTCTCATTGGCAGTCATACCACAGCTCCTTATTTTTTTATATATTCATTGGTCTGTTGTACATTAGGTCTCTTTAGGGTTTTAGATAACTGATTTATAAAACAAAAAAATCTTTATTTTGAAAGCTTTAGTTTAAATATATAAATATACCCCTCAGATTTAAAAAAAAAAAACATCCCACGGTGTTGATTTGAATTTAAACACTTGACTGATTGAATCATGTAATCGTTCCGTTTTCGATGCAATTCGTGCTGTTATTTGTATATCTTAGACTTAGGTTGGGGCGGGTTAAGCGCTCACATACATGTTAAACCCCGCCACATTCATTGTGTGCCTATCCCAAGGCAAGCGCCTGTAGTTCGGTGGTTGTCGTTGGTTCATGTTTTTCTAAATGATTTTGTTATAAATTAGGCTCGTTTGAATTGTTCAGTCACATTCTTTATGTCTAGGTCTTTATAGCCGACTATACGGCATGTGTTTTTCTCATTTTTGGAGGCCGTACGGTTGCCTATAATTGCTTAAATCCACTTAATTTGGACTTGGGTGGATAGTTGTTTCATTGGCAATCATACCACATCTCCTTTTTATACTAAGTACTGTTTATCTGTCTCATTGGCAATCATACCACATCTCCTTATTTTTATACCAAGTACTGTTTATCTGTCTCATTGGCAAACATACCACATCTCCTCATTTTTATACCAAGCACTGTTTATCTGTCTCATTGTCAAAAATACCACATCTCCTTTTTTTTATACCAAGTACTGTTTATTTGTCTTATGACAATCATACACACATCCTCATTTTTATACCAAGCACTGTTTATCTGTCTCATTGACAATCACACACATCTCCTTATTTTTATACTAAGAACTGCATGTTTATCTGTCATTTGAATTAAATCCTATTTCGACTCCTCGTTTCTATGGGAATAAACCTTGTGCAAGTGTTGTGTCTGTACCTTTCTTGAATTTTAGACGGATTGTAAGTCAATTAAAGTTCATCGATAAGTTAAAGGGAAATCACACTATTGTTTATACGCATCGCTCTCGCCGCCGTTTTCGAGTCTGTCGTAAAGGTTGCTAATTTCTAAAATGGCGGCCCGCTTGAAGGGACGTTTCACTAAAGCAGGAGAAAGCAAACGACGTTTTGATTGAAGTGCAAACATGAAAATGCTACTCGAAACGGAAAAAATGTATGGCAAAAAAAATGAAAAAAGCCGAAAGTTGTCTTGATATGGTCTTGATATGAATTACCTTACGATTGAGTTAGTATTTTCTTTATTTGTAGAAAAACTTTTTTTTTACTATAGAGTTTATATTTTCATATTATGTATTTACTGATCTCACAGATTTCTTGGTTTCATGAAAAAATATTGTAAAACAAAAGAGATGTTAACACTTTTTGTCGATCATTTAAATATTCAACGCGTATTTCGGCGAATGTGAAATCCGTCCGGTCACCCTTTTTTTTTTGTAGGACACATTTTGTTTTACTATGAAGTTTAAATTTTCATATAAGATAACTATTAATCTCGCATATTTCTTAGGTGTATGAAAAAATATTGTAAAACAAAAGAGATATTAAAACTTTTTGTCGATCAGTTCAATATAATTATGTAAAGCGTACATCAGTGAGTGTGAAATCCGTCCGGTCAACTTTTTTGCTCAAAAATATTTTTTTTACTTTTTTTGTTAGATTTTCATAAAATATAGTATAGTATCTCTAAGGTCTCCAAATATTAAAATAATCTATCAAATAACAAAAAAGTTCTGACTATTTATATCTCATCCGATCGATCAATATCCTGTCACAATCCGGGCAATCGTCCTGTTATTAGTGTAACCCAACTGTTGGCAGCGTATCGTCGCGATGCGGTATGTGGAATTCAGCGTAATTTTCTCGAAAAAAAACCCAACAATATACCAAGAGTAACAGCATGTAAATTTACAGCTTCCGGAATTGTAGTTTTCTGTCCAACAGAGGGATGTAAATAAGAACAATGAGTTTCGACTGTCAGTTTTCTCATATCACACGAAACGTCATTACTATAGTCTTCTATACGACATGTACATATATATAAACAATTCATCAAAAAAATAATTTCAGATTTGTATTTGTCTGGCTCAGCCTGTCGGGTTATACAAAGCAGGGTCAAAATTCATACGTCATAATGTTCTAGTTCTGAATATGCATTTAACTTGCCACTGGACGTTAATGTGCGAAGTGCCATTTGAAATGTTATGTATTTCACATGTGACGACAGATATGATCAAAGTGTCGTCCACCTTTCCCAAATGTTCCTTTGGTATCTAACTCATCTCTCTCTCTCTCTTTTCTTTTTTTTTTGGGGGGGGGGGGGGGGAGGGGTGGAGCACAAACACATAAACACGAGTGATTCGTAGAGTAATCATATTTGTTGAAATATCAAACTATATTTAAGAATAACGCCAATTAAAAATCACTGTAAAAGAAGCATACAAAATTTTTCATCGGTTGCTGGCTATCGAAATCAAAGAAAATTTAGCACCGTATTATATAGTAAATTATACTCAATCTTTCTTTAATGCAATGTACAGGCTTACATAATTTTGGCAAAAAAAAAAAAAAAAAAACATATTTTGTAGTATTTCTCCAGTCAAACTGTCAATTATAGCGAACCAGGCTGTACGACCAGCAAGTTAAAAAATAAGGCCGCTAGACGTCAGAGCAATCTGGGAAAATCAAACACTAAGTCTAGTTATTTTGGTCCTAATGATGACCGTACTGCCTACAACAACAACAAAAATTCCACACTGTATATTTGGCTTTACAAGTCTCCAAGAAGAGAAATATTTAACACACACACGCATGTATTTATGTAGAGTAACATGTCTTTCAGAGTGCTAAACTGTAACCATCACATTAAGGTCCGTCTTGTAAAAGAGTATTCAACTCATATAGAAAAATGTATCTTTGCTGTTATTTATGTAATATTTGCCACTGAACGTTTTGCAACAATAAAGAAAAAAAACGGAAAACAAACAAAACAAAAACTAGTAGTTCAGATGTAGGTTCGTGTTCAGATCACTAAATGTGATCACTTGCCTGTCAACAAACAGTGATATAGGGAGATTGTCGGATTGAAAAGGACAACCATTTTTTTACATTGTAATACAAAGGTAGCTGATTTACTCTTGATACCTTGGATCTTTAAAAAAAATATGACCAACATGATATAGCAGAGTGCTGTAATTGGCACACACAATCAATCAGTTATTTTCAAATTACCTATCATTAATCAGTAATGGCAAAAAAAAGTATATATACCATACTGAAACATAAATGTGATAAAGAATAAACATTCAAAGAAAAAGAGGTGCACCAACAGAAAATAGAAACTGCAATCTTTCCCTTAATTTCGTCGGATTTAAAATTTTAACTCTTACCATAATTTTTATTCTATCTCAAGTATAACTCGGAAGTTTCTAAGTGGAACTCGAGCTTAACTAGAACTCTTACTCGAATTAATATTCGAACTCAAAATAAAACTCAAACTTTAACTCAAAATTTAACTGGAACTCGAACTTATTAAAATCTCTTATTCTACCTCAAAAGTTATCCACACTCTCATTTGTCATCTGATAAAAAAACTAGAGTTAGATAAAATATATCAACATGTCCACAGAAACACGGATAGATGTAGCAGAACAAGAAAAAAAACTAGATTCGATTATTACAAATTAAAAGATTTTTTCATCACAATTCAAGTGGGAACATTATATGTTCCTGATATCAATATCATGAATATGTCGATGTGTATGTTATTGTCAATCTGTATTAACACTGAATTACCAGATGCATTGTATTTCTCATAACATACAAAAGTTGAGCGATTAATTGGACGGTAATAACATATAAGAAGTACATAAAGCTTTAAGGGCATACGCTACTGTTACATGGGAGGTAATGACGTTGCTAACGTAAATTGTTATACATAAAGCTTTAATAAAGGCAACAGTAGTATACCGCTGTTCAAAACTCATAAATCCATGGACAAAAAACAAAATCGGGGTAACAAACCAAAACCGAGCGAAACGCATTAAATATAAGAGGAGAACAACGACACAACACCGAAACGCAACACACACAGAAACAGACCAATCATCAGACAAAACACCACGAGACGATGAACATTGAACATATTATGTACAAAGAACATGAAACGATGTATGAAAAATGGGTGCCGGATGATAGAACTCAGAAAACAATTTGGTTTCCACAGTTCGAATAAATTATGAAGTGTTGTGTAATTACGGAAATGTTAACCGATTTTAAATTCCTTCCGAAAATAGGTGGGTTTTTTTTAACGTGCTGAGTTTGTGGCATTTTTTAACACGTCGTTTCATGATTTATCTTCCCAGTGCGAATGGACGAGCAAGTGAAATTATTCTGCCAGCAGTCTAAAAGGAACGTGTTACTTTTCAGCCCGGATACCCTCGGTCTTCCGAGAAAGAAGATTCTTTATCTGGAAGCCGAAAACTATTTCTATAATACGTCATGAGGCAAACATTCGTTTTCCCCATACAACAAATGCAATAAAAAAATGAGATGACTTCAGCTTTGACAAATACTTTATAATAAACTGTTACTGTATCTATGTTTAACGATTCTATAGATTGATAAAAATATCGATGAATAATCAAAATACCTTAAAAATAGTTCAAACATGATATTATATTTTGTAGTGAAAATATTTAATTCAACCCAAGCGTTGAAAGAAATGCTGCAATGCCAGCAACGTCGTTCTATAACGTTAACAGTAAAGGTTATAGTTCTCGCCAAGATTCGATATTAAGATTATTTCTGTTTTAGCGGATTTAAAACATCGGTGACCCCCTTTTTTATTTATGCTTTTAAAATCTTCCCTGAAGCTTCAAGTAATACAGAAGATTGAAGGGAAAAACATTAGTAGATTTTATTTTATTTCAAGATTTTCAAATTATTATATTATAAATAGCAATTAAAAAATGGCGGGAAATGTTCATTGGCCTTCAAAAATAAGGAAACAGAGACAAATAAATGTTTATAAGGTTCAGGTTACATTTGACTGTTTTTTGTTATTCCAGTTAAACATCGTTTTTCAATAATTTTACCTTTTTTTAGCAATTGAGAGCGCTATTACTATATTTCGGTATAACGCGATTCTTTAAGTTTTGATGACGTCATATCATTGGTGATCCCAATTTTTTTTTCGCCTAAAATATCGTAATAAGTATGATCTGCCTACATGCAAAATTTCAATGAATTATTATTAGTAGTATAAATAAGTTAATTTTGACAATAAAAGTACTCCTCACAAAAAAAAAAACAAACTATTCAAATAGGCTCTCCTTCCGGGTTCGGGAATCTGAACATTACTTCTTTAATCTCAATATTGACTTACCATTGAAGTTTTACTACAAACGGCAAGTTTGCATTTTATTAAATAAGTAACCGATTGGTCATAATTAAGTTTCTCCCCTTTTCTTATGAAGCAATTTATGGAAAATAGTTATTTACATCTTAGAAACTAGGGGATGCGTATTTTATATAATTTGGTTTTTTTCATTGTTTCGGACTAAATGTTTTGGCCTTTACGAATGCCTACTCCAGATTTTGTTTTCTATCGCGTTGTAGTACTATCAAATAGTTATTTTGTTAGTCTATAATCCCTAGCCATAAAGAACGGCCGAGACAATGAGTTGAAAAGTGGGTAACCCCAATGCATATTTTATAGAATGTTTCGGACGAAATTTTTCGGCCTTTGAAAATGCTGACCCACGAAATTCTATTAATTACTATTCCGTTGTAGTACTATTCAATACCTTAATATTATCAAATCAGGGTTTTTAATGCCTAGCCACAAAGAACGGCCGAGACAAAAGGTTGGAAAGTGGGTATCCCAAATGCGCATTTTATACAATTTGGCCTTTTTCGAGGTTTCAGGCAGACAATTTCGGCCTTGGAGAATGTTCATCCCAGAAATTCGATACTATCCCGTTGTAGTACTATTCAAAAGCTATTTATTTAAGCAGAGTCTATAATACCTAGCCACAAAGAACTGCCAAGACAATGGCTAAATTATAAATGCTAGTTTCAAAACCGTTATTGTGAGTTAGAAATCTATAAATCAACGTCAGAATTTTTTTAATGGGATTTAAAAATCTTTCATTTTTTATATAACACTTTTTTTTAACAAAAAAAGGCAAAAACCAAGATTTTGAAAAAAGATAAAATTGTCGCTCAAGTAGTTTTCCAAACCAAATTGCAGAATGACGAATTGTTGGATAGCTTTTTATAAAGAGAATTGTTGGATAGCTTTTTATAAAGAGAATTGCAGGATAGCTTTTTATAAAGAGAATTGTTGGATAGCTTTTTATAAAGAGAATTGCAGGATAGCTTTTTATAAAGAGAATTGCTGGATAGCTTTTTATAAAGAGAATTGCTGGATAGCTTGACACTGGAATCGAGAGGCTGACAAATGTCTTCATCTGAAAAAAGAGAACCAAATGTGATGTGGTCATAGTCTGTCCCAAAATCCTTTCTAACTACTAGTCCATAGACCAATATTCCGGCATTGTGCTTATGTGTAAACAATATTTTGCAAATACTTACTAATCTGAATAAGAGTCTGGGGCATCGGACTAGTAGCTTAGTCAACTAAGCTGGGGTAAAACATATTGTGTGACAACTCAACCCTCCCCTGTGTTCTCTAGACAATGACGAATAAATAAACACACAGTAATAGTAGGTTTTAAAGAAGTGCATGCTGTGGGAGTTTCAATTTTTTATATTCCACCTAAGATAGTAGAGGGGCACTATGTTTTCTGGTCTGGGCGTCCGTTCATCTGTCCTTCTGTTCGTTTGTCCGTCTGTCTGTCCCGCTTCAGGTTTAAATTATTGGTTAAGGTAGTTTTTGATGAAGTTGAAGTCCAATCAACTTTTAACTTAGTACACATGTTCTCTGTGATCTTTCTAATTTTAATGCCAAATTGACATATATCTAATTGTTTTCCCGGAAAGTGTCTTGCAAGAAGCAAGTTCTCCTCACTCTCTGGTGTATCCCCTGGATGTTTTTCATTATCCAATTTCAGTAGTTTTGATACCTCATGTTGACTTGAACAACAAAATGATTTGACCGCATTGACCAAAACTGACCATATGTGCACTTTAATTTGTTAATCTATATACCATGTATACATGCATAGTAAATCAGCCATATGTTTGTGTTAGATTCAATGTACAATACAATGGACAGCAATATTGCAATACAATAACAACAAATTTTTGTTCGCATAAATTTAGGGTGCCAGCATGTCCTCCTTTTATTCAAAATATTGATACATAATAAAATTTCAGTAGTTTTGATACCTCATGCTGACTTGTACAACAAAATTATTTGACCGCATTGACCAATATCACATGATTCGGGTATACAACAACGAAGTATTCTTAACACATGATTTGGGTATAAAACAACGTAGTATTCTTATCACATGGTTAGGGTATAAAACAACGTAGTATTCGTATCACATGATTGGGGTATAAAACAACGTAGTATTCTTATCACATGATTGAGGTGTAAAACAACGTAGTATTCTTATCACATGATTGGGGTGTAAAACAACGTAGTATTCTTATCACATGATTGGGGTATAAAACAACGTAGTATTCGTATCACATGATTGGGGTATAAAACAACGAAGTATTCTTATCACATGATTGGGGTATAAAACAACGTAGTATTCTTGTCACATGATTGGGGTATAAAACAACGTAGTATTCTTATCACATGATTGAGGTGTAAAACAACGTAGTATTCTTATCACATGATTGGGTGTAAAACAACGTAGTATTCTTATCACATGAATGGGGTATAAAACAACGTAGTATTCTTATCACATGATTGGAGTATAAAGCAAAGTAGTATTCTTATAAGTTATCACATGATTGAATTGGGGTTAAAAAAAAACGTAGTATTCTTATATTATTTTGAGTTCATATGTTCAAAAAACATGAAGCCTAAGTTTGCATATATTCATATACAATGTACATGTATGTACAATTACAGTTTTGCATCAAGGGGTTCGATCATGCATATTAAGGGCATACGATAGTTTTGATCCCGTATTTACAGTTCGATGAAATTTCCATATAGGCTATTTTCTGCCTGATTAAATCAGATATGTAATAAAAAATATACCTTCATGTGCTACTTTTTGAGTAAAATGAGATATAAATTATGTATATTTGCTTAAAATTCGGATTTGTGGCCGTATTTTTCCTTTCGAAATAAAGTCATAACTTTTTTTTTTAAAAGATAAACACAAATTGTTTTTTGTTAAATAATTTGTAATTTCTGTATTTTATAAGTATCCTAAGAAAATATATATGGATTTTTTTTTTCAGAAATAACTCATATTTATCAATTCAATTCAAATTCAAATATTTATTGTCATATAAACTCTGAACAATAAGTTTGTGACAAATAATATAAACATACACAAAATACATTTAACAAACAAAACCATGAAAACAAAAAAAGCAAAAAAGCAAAACAATCTATCTATATGATATATAAATATATTTTATAAATAAATCAAGAGTCCCCTGTCCTCAGTTCTAATGCCTGTTTAAAATAGGACCCTAAGCTTTCTACTTCTTTTGAGGTTGATGGACAAAGAAGATATTTAATTTTTTCATTTTCTTGCCAGGACATAAAATCTGGCATATGTTTAATTACATTTCCTATAAAGTTATCTCTTAGTTTAGCAATTTTTTTGCAGTATAAAATAAAATGGGCTTCATCCTCCATTGTATTACAGGATGTGCATAGTCTTTTTTCTCTAGGTATTTTTAAATGTCTTCCTTTTTCTATCATTAAATTATGATCGCTAATTCTCATTTTTGTTATGTTCCTTCTCTTTTCAAAAGATTTACAGTTTAAGTAGTTTTCCATTTCTAAATTTTGCTTTAAACTTTTATATAAACACAATTTACTTTTTTTATCTATTTTTTCAAATTTTTGTTCAAATATATTTGTGTAGAAATTTAAGAATTGATGTTTTAAGGTTTTTTTTAACAACTTTGAGTAATTTTTTCTTTTGTTTTCCTCAAGAATAGATGCGTCCATATTTACCTCTTTCAAAATATTTTTAACATATGTAAACCAGGTATAGCAACCTGAATTATCTAAACTTTTAGAAAGTAAAAAGGATTCGTATAATAATGGATTAATTTCAGAATTTAGTAATCTTAATAAGTAAAGTATACTTTGAGTTTTTATATGCAACTCTAGTGGGTATCTCCCTAGCTCTGTTCTCACAGCTATGTTTGATGAAGATTTTCTTGTTCCGAGGATATATTTACAGAAAGACAAATGTAATTTTTCTAAACTTGATTTATCAGTAAAATTAAGGGGGTCTATATTTGTTTTGGAAATATTTGCACGTTTTTCTGCTCTAAATTTTGTAACATAAGTATCCATATAAGTTATTTCTGAATTATAAGTGGCTATTGGTTTAACTATAGAATCAAAAAGACTGCAAGCTACTTTAACTGGCAGATTATTTAAGGAACCAGTATAAGTTTTAATGGCAAACATCACTTTCCTTGCTTTATTTACAAGCTCTTCAGAGCTATGCAATAAGTTTCCATTTGATTTCACAAGAATTCCAAGAAATGAATACTCAGAGACATTTGACAAACTTTCATTTTTATATTTTGATAAAGATGTTTCCACTTTTTTATTATTTTGCTGCAGAATCATTGTTTTAGTTTTATTAATATTTAAAGTTAATTGCCATTTTTCACAATACTTTTCTAAGTTGTTCAGACTATTTTGTAGGCCTTCTTTACTTTCAGATAATATTAAAAGGTCATCAGCAAATTGTAAAGATCCTACTTTAGTATCAATTAGTTGTAATGGACAGCTATTTTCATTTGAAAACTCTGCATCTAAATCATTAATAAATAAATTAAATAAAGTAGGACTCAATGAATCCCCTTGTTTAACCCCTTGTGTGATTTCAAAATATTCTGAATGCCACTCTTGATGCTTGAAGGCAGATTTTGTTTCCTCATACTGTCCTTTAATAATATTAAATATTTTTTTCCCTGCTCCTGCCTTATACAGTTTATGAAGTAAAGCTTTTCTCCAGACAGAATCAAAAGCCTTTTTTAAATCTACAAAGCAGGCATATATTTTATTTTTATTTTTGTGTAAGTATTTGTTTATTAAAGACTTAAGCACAAATATACTATCAGAGGTTCTGTTATTTTTTCTAAAGCCAAATTGAGTATTACTTATAGTATTTTCCATCAGTTTAATCAATCTTTCATTTAATACAGCATTAAACAATTTTGGTAAGCAACTTATCAGAGATATTCCCCTGTAATTATTAGGATCAGTTTTTACTCCTGATTTATGCAATAAAATTAAGTATGAGTATTTCCATTTTGATGGGTAAATACCTGTATTCAAAATAAGGTTAAACAGTTTAACAATACTTTTGATAGACACATTTTTACTAAATTTTACTATTTCATTTATAATGGTATCTGGCCCAGGCACTTTTTCTTTTTTTAGCTTACTAATAACATTTTTTATTTCAGAGTATTTTATTGGAGCATCTGTTTCTCTATTAGATATTATGTTTTTTTCAATATTAACAAGTTGTTTTTCTATTTCCTCTTTCCATTTTATATTTACAAATGTGGGTTTTCCTTGGTCCTGAATATGCTTCGTAATTATTTCTTCATCTTTTAAAATTTCTGGCACTTCATTACCAGTATTTTTTTTGTTTTTCATTCCTTTAAGTATTTCCCAATAATCTTTAGGTTTCTTATCAAAACTATTTGTTAATTATATATAATGAGTTAAATATTTTCTCTCTGTATTGTGCTTTTTTAAATTTTACCATTTTTTTAAAACTTTTTAACAATTCAAAATATTTCTGTTTAAGTTGATTATTTGGACATTTTTTAAGTTTATTTCCAATCCTGTTTATTTCTTTTTTTGTCTCATATACACAATTGTCTGACCATGCCTGTCTATATTTTTTTCTCTTACTTTTAATTCTTTTTGTAATTTTACAAGTAATATCAGAGATATTTTCAAAAATGTTAGTTAAATTTTCAGTTGCACCATCAACCCCTTTTTGATTTTCCTGATACTCATTTAATTCAAACTTCATTATATCATTTTTTATATGCTCTGACATAAGAGCTTTAAGTAGCAAGTTATGTGAATTTTCAGTCCATTTATATCTTTTAAAATATTTCCATTTTTTTTCTATATGACTTTTAAGGTCAAAAGTTTGTTTTATATTACAATTTAATGTTAACTGAATCTGTACATGATCTGACAAGTAAGTAAAATCATCAGTTTTAAAGTATTTCACTGAGGACAGGAGACTTTCACTTATTAATGCATAATCTACAGCACTGTATCCATTTATTGACATATAAGTATAGTAGCCTAGGCTGTCCCCTATAAATCTGCCATTTAATATGCGTAACCTTGAGGCAATACATAGTTCTAATAAGGATTTACCTTGTACATTTGTTACATTATCTTGATTGTTTCTAGAAATTTCAGTGTCAACTTCATAATAATTTGGTATTAGATTTTTAGCATCAAAATTATTTATTTGACAAGAATCTCCTGTAATAAAATCAGGACATTTACCAGTCTTTGCATTCATGTCCCCCATTAAAAGTATTTTTCCTTGTCTTGCAAAAGTACTGATCTCATTTTCTAAAAAGCTATAATCATTTTCAAAATAGTTTGAATTTATAGGGGGAATGTATAATGCACATAAATATAAGTCTTCTTTGAAACCAATACAATACAATTTTTTTTCTTTTTGCGTATTTTTGAGAAAGTATTATAATTTGATATTTTATAATCTTTACACTCTCCTTTCCAGGTTTCAAGTAATATATTTATGTCACTTTGAATTTTATCTATAAAAAAATCATCTTGAATTTTGTCCCCAAGGCCACGCACATTCCAAGCAGAAATAGTTAAATAGCGTTTATTCTCATGAGTTCCCATGATCAAATTCCTTCCTCTTTTTTTTTTTGGTAAACTAAATGTTTTTGTAAAATGATTAAATAAATGGTCTGAAAATAAATCATTATAAGTTTCATTGTTATAGTTTTCATTTGAGTTTTTCTACTGCCAATTATTGACTTTTGGTTTATCTTTAAAATATAAAACTCTCTTTGTCATATATATGATATATTCATATTTCAAAACATTTACCATACATTTGTACATATAAGAAATATCAAGCAATAAACAATATGTCATCATTTAAACAATATCTGAGGACAAAGAAAGATAACTCAAAATTTTTGAATAAGCAAGTAAAAAATGTTTGATTTTTTTCTTTTCTATTTTCTGTTTTAAAATTATTTCTTTACACTTACATCCAAATATATTGATTAAACATGTTGAATTCCAACTTTAAAATGATTGTTTATGAATTACTTTTTTAATATATATTAAATATGGTAAATTTTCTCATTGCCTTATGATTTATGGTAAACAATTAACATATAAAATAACACTTTTAAGTTTCTCTTTTGTCAGTTTGATCTGTTATCCAATTTTACCAACCTTCTTATTTTTAACTGTTCCCAGGTATATCATATGTATACACATTATAATATCTATCATATTTCTTTTAATATATCTACATGATAATATGAAAAATATTAAAAAAACTTAATTTCTTACAAATATTCTTAGGCTTATCTATTTTGCCTAGTTTAACATGTTTAACCAAAAATCAAATGTTTAAAAATGTCAACAAAAAGATCTTTATTTCTTATTACTTAATAATGTCCATCTCTCATTCCACTAAACATGTATTCAAACATTTTGTACATGTTGTCCCTATCATTGTTCATGTGCATGTGACTAGTATTTGTATTATCTGTATATCTGTTATTTGTATTATCTGTATATCTGTTGTTTGTACTATCTGTGTATCCATTGTTTGTATTCTCTGTATATCTATTATAAGAGTTATGCTTGTCCTGTCTGTAACCCTGATATCCATTTGTATCTCTTTTATTGTACCCACTTCTATTCTGGTCATAATTTGACCTCACTGAATAGCCATTGTTGAAGGACCTTGGATAATTTTTATCATATCTAACTGATAACAGGGGGTTTAAAATTTCCTTAACACATCTGACATAAAGCTTTACACCTTTAAAATTTGGATGAATACCATCATAGAAATCTGAATGAATCATATTTTCAAATTGTACATAGTGTAACCCAGTATCAACACAATAGTCTCTAAGTAAAATATTGTATAGACCAATTTTTTCATTATATGCATCAGCTTTGTTTCGGTCACCAAGATAATATCTTGGTAAAAGTTCCCCGATCACAACTGTAGATTCTGGTAGAGTAGATTTAAGTTCACGAACAAGTAATTCAACCTCTTGTAGTACATCATCTGGTGTTTTTTGTTCCAAATCATTTGATCCTATTTGTAGCAAAACATTTTTAGCATGTACTGTTCCCAATTTCACAAATTTTGTTGCTCCCTCTACAGTTTTATCTCTCAAAGTAGTGATTTTCACTTTTTTATTCTTGTACATTTTTTTACCATCAAGGTCTTTCACAATTGATGATCCTATGACCCATAAATCCACTTTTTGTATGTTTGTGTTTTTGGATTTTTCAATACTATTTCCAGACTCTTTTTCTATCATACTTTGTGTATTGTTATCAGACTGTGTAACACTTTGTGTACATCTTGCTTTAAACAGATCTTTCATTTCAGAACATGTCTTGTTTACCTCTTGTATTCTCTCTAATGTCTTGAAATTTGTGTTAACACCTATCCTTAAATCCATAAAATGTCTATTTATTTCTTCCAGGATATTTTCCTTCATTTCTTTTGTTGAATTTTCCAATTGTTTTAGCCCACTGTTTTCTACATGTAAATTCTCATGCATTTCCTTTAATTGAGGATTTATTTCTTCTTTTATCTCTTGCACTTTCTTTTCTATTTGTGTTGTCTTTATATTCAAACTATCTACTATCTTGCATATTTCACTACCTTGATCCTTAACTCTTTGTATTTCTTTGTAATTTTCAGCTAATTTTGAATTATTCAAAAGATTTTGAGCTTTATTTTCCTTGTAATTTTCATTTGTTGAAGCAAAATCTAGCTTCTCAACTGATTGGTTAATCTTGTGTACTTCTGATTTTATTTGGTCTATATCTTCAAATTTTGTTATGATTTTTTCACACATAATTGTTAGATTATTGATTTTTTCATCCCTGACAATGTCATGAATGAGTTCATTCTCTAACTTATGGAATGCTGATTTTAGTGTTTTTATTTCGTTTTCCTGTAATTCCATTTTCTTCAGTACACCTTCAAGTGAATTTTCATCTTTGCCATCATCTTTATTACTTGTATTATCTTGGTCATCTATGTTTATACATGTGCTAGTTTTACCCACTTCAGGCTCTTGTATGAGATCATCATTTGTTTTGTTCAAACTGTTAATTTGTGATTGTTGAATATGATTTGAGTTTGTGGTGTTTACCTCTTTTACTATACTTTCTTCCTCTACTTTATTGTTTTCTTTCTCTACAAATTCTCTTTGGAAAAAATTATCAAATGGTCATGAATTGAGAAAAAAACGTCATTTTTGCTGTACAAATGTATATTTATCAAAATTAATAAAATTGCACTATTTACAGTTTTATAAAATTTGGTCCTTATAATCTCCCTGCAAAATGAAACAAAATGTCGTTTTAAAAAATAGAGGTCCATGCACTCGTTTTTAAATTAAATCCAATCCCACCCCCCGATCCGCCACTGTTGCTGTCACTAAATTTGTAATTTTAAGTAAATTTTGCAGTTTTTGGCTATAATCTTTAATCTTGAATATTATTGAAGATAAATATAAAAATGTTCAGCAATGTAAGATCTACTAAAAAGTTATATGACCAAAATTGTCAATTGACCCCTCAAGAAGTTAATGCCTCTTATAGACAATTTTACACTATTTGTTCATCATAAAATCATGAAAATTGAGAATGGAAATGGGGAATATGTCAAAGAGACAACAACCGGACCAAAGAGCAGATAACAGCCAAAGGCCACCAATGTTTGCTAACATTTAAAAAACCTCTCCTCTGAAACTACTGGGCGTAATACTTCTTAACTTTCACTGAATGTTCCTTAATTACGGCCTAGCCATAATCAGATGTGCATTTTGTGTTTCACATGAAGTCAAAAATAAGTATCATGAGTATCACGGGACACCTCAGGAAAAAACTCTTTTAATATTTTGGTTCAAAAATGGTTTAAATTATGAAAAATAGCCATCATTAGACTAACACTGGAAGCATTTATATAATTACAAATGTACATGCAGCTTTTTGAAGAAATATTTAATATTTTTATTAAACATTTTTTGTTAAATAAATTGTGTTTAAAAACTGTCTTAATTTTTTTCGAGCCTGCAACTTTTGTTGCAGAAAGCTCGACATAGGGATAGTGATCCGGCGGCGGCGGAGGCTGCGGAGGCGGCGGTGTTAGCTCACTTCCTAAAAGCTAAATATATAACAAGGGGGAAGACCTGGATGCTTCATATTTTGTATATAGATGCCTCATGTTACGAAGTTTCCGTCAGTCACATGTCCATTGTCCTTGACCTCATTTTCATGGTTCAGTGACCACTTGAAAAAAAAGTTCAGATTTTTATACGACCACAAAAATTTTAATTTTTCGTCGTATATTGCTATCACGTTGCAGCGTCGTCATCTGCGCCATCGTCGTCGTCCGAATACTTTTAGTTTTCGCACTCTAACTTTAGTAAAAGTGAATAGAAGTCTATGAAATTTTAACACAAGGTTTATGACCACAAAAGGAAGGTTGGGATTGATTTTGGAAGTTTGATCCCAACATTTTAGGAATAAGGGGCCAAAAAGGGCCCAAATAAGCATTTTCTTGGTTTTCGCACAATAACTTAAGTTTAAGTAAATAGAAATCTATGAAATTTTGACACAAGGTTTATGACCACAAAAGGAAGGTTGGGATTGATTTTGGGAGTTTTGGCTCTAACAGTTTAGGAATTAGGGGCCAAAAAAGGGCCCAAGTAAGCATTATTCTTGGTTTTCGCACAATAACTTTAGTTTAAGTAAATAGAAATCAATGAAATTTAAACACAAGGTTTATGACCACAAAAGGAAGGTTGGTATTGATTTTGGGAGTTGAGGTCTGAACAGTTTAGGAATTAGGGACCAAAAAGGGGCCCACGTAAGCATTATTCTTGGTTTTCGCACCATAACTTTAGTTTAAGTAAATAGAAATCTATGAAATTTAAACACAAGGTTTATGACCACTAAAGGAAGGTTGGGTTTGATTTTCGGAGTTTTGGTCCCAACAGTTTAGGAATAAGGGCCCCAAAGGGTCCAAAATTGAACTTAGTTTGATTTCACCAAAAAATTGAATAATTGGGGTTCTTTGATATGCCGAATCTAACTGTGTATGTAGATTCTTAATTTTTGGTCCCGTTTTCAATTGGTCTACATTAAGGTCCAAAGGGTCCAAAATTAAACTTAGTTTGATTTTGACAAAAATTGAATCCTTGGGGTTCTTTGATATGCTGAATTTAAAAATGTACTTAGATTTTTGATTATTGGCCCAGTTTTCAAGTTGGTCCAAATCGGGTCCAAATTAAACTTTGTTTGATTTCATCAAAAATTGAATAATTGGGGTTCTTTGATATGCCAAATCTTACTGTGTATGTAGATTCTTAATTTTTAGTCCTGTTATCAAATTGGTCTACATTAAAGTCCAAAGGGTCCAAAATTAAACTAAGTTTGATTTTAACAAAAATTGAATTCTTGAGCTTTTTTGATATGCTGAATCTAAACATGTACTTAGATTTTTGATTATGGGCGCAGTTTTCTTGTTGGTTCAAATCAGGACCCAAAATTATTATTTTAAGTATTGTGCAATAGCAAGAAATTTTCAATTGCACAGTATTCAGCAATAGCAAGAAATCTTCAATTGCACAGTATTCAGCAATAGCAAGAAATCTTCAATTGCACAGTATTGTGCAACATGTGCAATAGCAAGAAATTTTCAATTGCACAGTATTGCGCAATAGCAAGAAATCTTCAATTGCACAGTATTGTGCAATAGCAAATATTTTCAATTGCACAGTATTGCGCAATAGCAATAAATATCTAATTGCACAATATTGTGCAATAGCAAGAAATTTTCAATTGATTGGAGTTATCTTTTGTCCAGAATAGTAGTTGAATCAACTTAAATCATTGTTTTATACAATATACAATGTATATTCGCTTTTACTACCAACTGATAAATTAAAACAATCTTTACCACTGTTTACCATTCAGTGATAACAAGCACCTTTTGTTACATTTTAATATTTTATGATGTATTTAAATGAGTAGTTTAATATTGTTGCAAACTCCATTAGAAATTTGAATTGAGATCAGTTTTGGAAAAAGGGAAAGGGGGATGTGAAAAAAAAAATGGGGGGGGGGGGTTAATTTTTTCTCATTTCAGATTTCATAAATAAAAAGAAAATTTCTTCAAACATTTTTTTGAGAGGATTAATATTCAACAGCATAGTGAATTGCTCAAAGGAAAAAAAAGTATTTTAAGTTCATTAGACCACATTCATCATGTTCATTCTGTGTCAGAAACCTATGCTGTGTCAGAAACCTATGCTGTGTCAACTATTTAATCACAATCCAAATTTAGAGCTGAATCCAGCTTGAATGTTGTGTCCATACTTGACCCAACCGTTCAGGGTTCAACCTCTATGGTCGTATAAAGCTGCGCCCTGCGGAGCATCTGGTTTGTAATGTTAAATTCTCTCTTACTGTAAGTAATAGGATAACTATATTTAGTATGTGCGTACCTTGCAAGGTCCTCATGCCCGGCAGACAGTTTTCACTTGACCTCGACCTCATTTCATGGATCAGTGAACAAGGTTAAGTTTTGGTGGTCAAGTCCATATCTCAGATACTATAAGCAATAGGTCTAGTATATTTGTTGTATGGAAGGACTGTAAGGTGTACATGTCCAACTGGCAGGTGTCATTTGACCTCATTTTCATGGTTCAGTGGTTATAGTTAAGTTTTTGTGTTTTGGTCTGTTTTTCTAATACTTTATGCAATACGTTTACTATATTTGTTGTATGGAATGATTGTAAGATGTACATGTCTACCGGGCAGATGTCATCTGACCTTGACCTCATTTTTATGGTTCAGTGGTCAAAGTTAAGTTTTTGAGTTTTGGTCTTTTTATCTGATACTATATGTCATAGGTCAAGACAACTATATTTGGTGTATGGAAATATTTTATGATCTATCATTGTCTATATGTCAGTCGTGCAGGTTTTATTTGACCTTGACCTCGTTTTCACGGTTCATTGCTCAGTGTTAAGTTTTTGTGTTAAACTATAAACTATAAGCAATATGTCAGCCAAATTTGTTGTATGGAAGCATTGTTAGCTGTACATGTCTGCCTGGCATATGGTTCATGTTAAGTTTATGTGACAGTCGTAATAAAGCTTTATTTTTAGGAGTATCAACATAATATCAATGATTAGTAAAGAAGGCGAGACATTTCAGTGTGTGCACTCTTGTCTTTAATGGTTACCATGGTTACCTTTAAGACTAGTGGTCACCAGTTTCAGATTTTTTGGTCATTGACAAAGACTACACAGTATGTTTAGAATTATTGAATATCAAACATTTCAATTGGAAAAAAAAATGACAAGAACATTTTGACTGACCTTTGAAATATTTGTGTATAGACTATTGATTTTATTTGTGCATGATTTGTATCTATACTTGTGTTTTTATACGACCGCAAAAATTTTAATTTTTCGTCGTATATTGCTATCACGTTGGCGTCGTCGTCCTGTGTCGTCGTCGTCCGAATACTTTTAGTTTTCGCACTCTAACTTTAGTAAAAGTGAATAGAAATCTATGAAATTTTGACACAAGGTTTATGACCACAAAAGGAAGGTTGGGATTGATTTTGGGAGTTTTAGTTCAAACAGTTTAGGAATTAGGGGCCAAAAAAGGGCCCAAATAAGCATTATTCTTGGTTTTCGCACAATAACTTTAGTATAAGTAAATAGAAATCAATGAAATTTAAACACAAGGTTTATGACCACAAAAGGAAGGTTGGGATTGATTTTGGGAGTTGAGGTCTGAACAGTTTAGGAATTAGGGGCCAAAAAGGGGCCCAAGTAAGCATTATTCTTGGTTTTCGCACCATAACTTTAGTATAAGTAAATAAAAATCTTTGAAATTTAAACACAAGGTTTATGACCACTAAAGGAAGGTTGGGTTTGATTTTGGGAGTTTTGGTCCCAACAGGTTTTTAGGAATAAGGGGCCCAAAGGGTCCAAAATTGAACTTTTTGTCAGATCTAACTGTGTATGTAGATTCTTAATTTTTGGTCCCGTTTTCCAATTGGTCTACATTAAGGTCCAAAGGGTCCAAAATTAAACTTAGTTTGATTTTAACAAAAATTGAATCCTTGGGGTTCTTTGATATGCTGAATTTAAAAATGTACTTAGATTTTCGATTATTGGCCCAGTTTTCAAGTTGGTCCAAATCGGGGTCCAAAATTAAACTTTGTTTGATTTCATCAAAAATTGAATAATTGGGGTTCTTTGATATGCTCAATCTAACTGTGTATGTAGATTCTTAATTTTTAGTCCCGTTTTCAAATTGGTCTACATTAAATACCAAAGGGTCCAAAATTAAACTAAGTTTGATTTTAATAAAAATTGAATTCTTTGACTTTTTTGATATGCTGAATTTAATCATGTACTTAGATTTTTGATTATGGGCCCAGTTTTCAAGTTGGTTCAAATCAGGATCCAAAATTATTATATTGAGTATTGTGCAATAGCAAGAAATTTTCAATTGCACAGTATTCAGCAATAGCAAGAAATTTTCAATTGCACAGTATTCAGCAATAGCAAGAAATCTTCAATTGCACAGTATTGTGCAATAGCAAAAAATGTTCAATTGCACAGTATTGTGCAATAGCAAGAAATCTTCAATTGCACAGTATTGTGCAATAGCAAATATTTTCAATTGCACAGTATTGCGCAATAGCAAGAAATATCTAATTGCACAATATTGTGCAATAGCAAGAAATTTTCAATTGATTGGAGTTATCTTTCTTTGTCCAGAATAGTAGTTGAATCAACTTAAATCATTGTTTTATACAATGCACAATGTATATTCACTTTTACTACCAACGGATAAATTAAAACACTCTTTACCATTCAGTGATAACAAGCACTTTTTGTTACATTTTAATATTTTATGATGTATTTAAATGAGTAGTTATTGTTGCAAACTCCATTAGAAATTTGAATTGAGATCAGTTTTTAAAAAAGGGAAAGGGGGATGTGAAAAAAAAATGGGGGGTTGGGGGGTGGGGGGGGTTAATTTTTTCTCATTTCAGATTTCATAAATAAAAAGAAAATTTCTTCAAACATTTTTTTGAGAGGATTAATATTCAACAGCATAGTGATTGCTCAAAGACAAAAAAATTATTTTAAGTTCATTAGACCACATTCATTCTGTGTCCAAAACCTATGCTGTGTCAATTATTTAACATGTTTAATCACAATTCAAATTTAGAGCTGAATCCAGCTTGAATGTTGTGTCCAGACTTGCCCCAACCGTTCAGGGTTCAACCTATGCGGTCGTATAAAGCTGCCCCCTGCGGAGCATCTGGTTAATTATTACGAAGGATCAAAATCGGAGATTGAATGGAAGAGGCACACTGTTCATTGTATCTAGTTTAAAATCTCATACCGTATTTCATGCATTCAAAATTTATGACGACACACTCGACCTCGATGAGTCGAACCTCAGATGAGTCGAATACTTTGGTCCGGTCCCTTCCATTTCGACACAACGAGGTTCGACTGTAGTTCTATTAAAGTTTGTTTTGTGCCCTTGTGATGTCATTTACCAGATAAAGGGGATTGCCTGTATTCTAGTTCTATTAAAGTTCGTTTTGTGCCTTTGTGACGTCATTTACCAGATAAAGGGGATCGCCTGTATTCTAGTTCTATTAGAGTCCGTTTTGGGCCTTTGTGATGTCATTTACCAGATAAAGGGGATCGCCTGTATTCTAGTTCTATTTAAGTTCGTTTTGTGCCTTTGTGATGTCATTTACCAGATAGAGGGGGATCGCCTGTATTCTAGTTATATTAAAGTTCGTTTTGTGCCTTTGTGATGTCATTTACCAGATATTTAAAGGGGATCGTCTGTATTCTTGTTCTATTAAAGTTTGTTTTGTGCCTTAGTGATGTCATTTACCAGATAAAGGGGATCACCTGTATTCTAGTTCTATTAAAGTTTGTTTTGTGCCTTTGTGATGTCATTTACCAGATATTTAAAGGGGATCGCCTGTATTCTTGTTCTATTAAAGTTTGTTTTGTGCCTTAGTGATGTCATTTACCAGATAAAGGGGATCACCTGTATTCTAGTTCTATTAAAGTTCGTTTTGTGCCTTTGTGATGTCATTTACCAGATATTTAAAGGGGATCGCCTTTATTCTAGTTCTATTAACGTTCGTTTTGTGCCTTTGTGATGTCATTTACCAGATAAAGGGGATCGCCTGTATTCTAGTTCTATTAAAGTTTGTTTTGTGCCTTTGTGATGTCATTTACCAGATAGAGGGGGATCGCCTGTATTCTAGTTCTATTAAAGTTCATCAAGCATCTGTAATCGTCATTATGCAGGATTAACTAGAAATAATATTTGTTCCTTAAGTACCTGATTACAATTCCCATACAACAACAGTGCTGATTATCATTTATAAGAATTTAATTTGCTGAATAATATGTGCAATCCGTAGCATTATCATTTTTTCAACCATAGGAATGGAAGAAATATCAAATAAAAATGATTTTCTTATAGTTGTGACCTGTTATCTATTTAAGAGATATATCTTATCACACTGCAAGGAGTAAGATACGAAAAACGTAATACAAAAACTGATTTAATTTGATTGGCTTATCCAGCATCATATGACGATATCTATTATTTTTACATGATTTAAATTTGATGTTAACGTTTATTTACAGATTGTTATTGACCTGTGGCAGCTGGTATTAACGCCATGATGACACCCTTTGAAATAAGCTGAAGTTAGAAATGGAGTTTAATGAAGGATAATTTGTAGTTGTTAACAGTTTCAGGACTAGAACCAACAGACTTCTGTTTGGGACTTTGGGTATTTAATCATACTCGGTATATATATATTTCTGATGTATAGGTGTAAGTGTCTCTTTTTGAACATTCACTACATCAAGTCTTTTTATAAGTAATATATAAAATCTTATTAGCTTTGATGGCATGAGCCAAAGAATAAAAACATTGTCATTGCAACAGCTAAACAGACATTATTTCCGGTGATCAAACTTGCTAAAGGGGAGATAATCAAATTAACTTTCATCAATATACTGTCCATTTACTGTCTGTGTGCCTTGTCAGTGACTAACAGCTAGACAGATATTGTTTCTGGTCTAACATGTTAGAGGGGAGATAATCAAATTAATTTTGTTAAGGAATTACTGTAATATTTTTTCTGTCCATGAAGAAATAACATTAAAAATTTGGTGCACACTGAATAACGTGCGTAGCGGGTTATTTAACAGTGTACACCACATTTTTTATGTTATTTCAAATAAACAGAAACAATATCACAGACATTTCTTATAATTTAATTCTAAATTTAATTTTAAGCCGTAGAAAACCATGAGAAAACGTTGATGACGTCACGGTCACATGACTAAATTATGTATATGGGCTCATAACAAAATAACATCAGCCAATCAGAAGACGCGTTACATCCAAAATTAAATCATTTCTATATACTGACCATGTGCCTTGTCTGTGTAACAGTTGGACAGATATTGTTTCTGGTGGTCTAACATGTTCAAGGGGAGATAATCAAATTAACTTACTTCAATATACTGTCTGTATGTCCATGTGCCTTGTCAGTGCAACAGCTGGACAGATATGTTTGTGATGGTCTAACATGTTAAAGGGGAGATAATCAAATTAATTTACTTCTAGATACTGTCCTTTTGACCATGTACCTTGTCAGTGTAACAGCTGGACAGATATTGTGTCTGGTGGTCTAAACATGTTAAAGGGGAGATAATCAAATTAACTTACTTCAATATACTGTCTATATGTCCATGTACTTTGTCAGTGAAACAGCTGGACAGATATTGTGTCTGGTGGTCTAACATGTTAAAGGGAAGATAATCAAATCAACTTACTTCAATATACTGTCTATATGTCCATGTACCTTGTTGTTGTAACAACTGGACAGATATTGTTTATGGTAAACTAAAGTTTACATGTTAAAGGGGAGATAATAAAATCAAATGTCTTTAGTAAACTTATGTCGGTATGCCTTGTCAACCCTTTACTTCTTTGCAGATGATGGATACATTAACCTTTACACAGTGGAGAAAAATTTTGACCTAAATCAATGGTTAAAATATTAGAATTATAAACTAATATATATATATTTAAAAATGTGTTTTTTTCTTTTTTTGCAGGATATATAAATGGAAGATTGGGATAAGGTAAGTTTTTCTTCTTAAATTTCGATAGTCATGTGACCTATTTTTGTCTTTAAACTGTACAGAAAGCTACATGTGTGTAGTTCATTGTATTCATAGAGGGATTGCTTGATTGTTGGTTGCTTAACGTCCAGTGGCAAATATTTCATGCATATTCAGGACGAGAACAAGTTCACAACAAGTACAATAGGTAGGTCTTGTCATAATAGAGGCCGTAAGGGATGATGGTCAGGGATATTCATAGAGGGAAAATAAAAGAAAATCAAAATGACAAGAGTTATAAGAATTGTAATGGACAAAATTTCAAGGAGTAAACCTGATACATTATACAGCGTCAACAGTTTTTTGTGTTTTCTCCAAAAACTCTGAAATTACAAACAGCAATTTCACTGTCTTGTTCAGTTGTTGTCACTGCATTTGAGAAGTAAACTGTAAAAGTGGACATCATAAGTAGAATAACTCAGACTATAAAAAGTAGTTTGTTAATTTGTTAAATAAAAAAATGTAACATTGTAACACACATGTCACTATAATTACCAACATACTTACTTTGAATTTATACATTTATCATACATTATATGTACAGGAGAGAAATGCTTAAGCTTTGTTTTACTTACAGAAACTTTATAAAGCTGCTCTGGTGGGAAACATTAAAGATGTGGAATTATCATTAAGGAATGGAGCTAATTTGGAAAATACAAGTTTTGGTGTAAGTGAAGTAGAAATATTTAAAACATATAAAGGTATTTACTTACAGTACACATAAGATGAACCAGATAAATCAATAGATATAGGAAGATGGGGTATGAGTGCCAATGAGACAACTCTCCATCCAGGTCACAATTTATAAAAGTAAACCATTATATAGGTCAAGGTACGGTCTTCAACACAGAGCCTTGGCTCACACCGAACAACAAGCTATAAAGGGCCCCAAAAAATAGTAATGTAAAACCCTTCAAACAGTTGTTTTTAGAATATTAGTCATTTATTATTAATTCTGTAGTAAGAAATATGTTACACAACAATAGTAAAGTAACTCCTGTTTTTACACAAAATATTAGAAATGTATTAACAAATCATTGATGTATACCACACCTATCAAATTGTGGATAGAATACCAAGGAGACAGTCACATTACATAAGTAGAAGGAGAATAACTTGGCAGAAACAAAAATACTAAAAAGACAAACAACAATCTCTACAACATTACACAAAACAACAAGAACAAACATGAAATATGTAATAACACTTTTATTTCATTGGGTTGCTGTCCCATAACTTCATAGTTAGATTAGTGCTGGAAAATTGTAATTCATTTCATTATACTTACTGAAAAACTATCGGAACTACGCAGTAAATTAACCTGAGCAAGCAATATGCATTTACCACTCCTGTACTGAACATGACATGTGACACCTGATCATAAAACATTAAATTACCACTCCTGAACTGAACATGACATGTGACACCTGATCATAAAACATTAATTTACCACTCCTGTACTGAACATGACATGTGACACCTGATCATACAACATTCATCTACTACTCCTGTACTGAACATGACATGTGACACCTGATCATACAACATTCATTTACCACTCCTGTACTGAACATGACATGTGACACCTGATCATAAAACATTAATTAACCACTCCTGTACTGAACATGACATGTGACACCTGATCATAAAACATTAATTTACCACTCCTGTACTGAACATGACATGTGACACCTGATCATAAAACATTAATTTACCACTCCTGTACTGAACATGACATGTGACACCTGATCATAAAACATTAATTTACCACTCCTGTACTGAACATGACATGTGACACCTGATCATAAAACATTAATTTACCACTCCTGTACTGAACATGACATGTGACACCTGATCATACAACATTCATCTACCACTCCTGTACTGAACATGACATGTGACACCTGATCATACAACATTCATTTACCACTCCTGAACTGAACATGACATGTGACACCTGATCATACAACATTCATTTACCACTCCTGTACTGAACATGACATGTGACACCTGATCATACAACATTCATTTACCATTCCTGTACTAAACATGACATGTAACACCTGATCATACAACATTCATCTACCACTCCTGTACTGAACATGACATGTGACACCTGATCATACAACATTCATCTACTACTCCTGTACTGAACATGACATGTGACACCTGATCATACAACATTCATCTACCACTCCTGTACTGAACATGACATGTGACACCTGATCATACAACATTCAACTACCACTCCTGTACTGAACATGACATGTGCCACCTGATCATACAACATTCATCTACTACTCCTGTACTAAACATGACATGTCACACCTGATCATACAACATTCATCTACTACTCCTGTACTGAACATGACATGTGCCATCTGATCATACAACATTCATCTATTACTCCTGTACTGAACATGACATGTGACACCTGATCATACAACATTCATCTACTACTCCTGTACTGAACATGACATGTGACACCTAATCATACAACATTCATCTTCTTCTCCTGTACTGAACATGACATGTGACACCTGATCATACAACATTCATCTACTACTCCTGTACTGAACATGACATGTGCCACCTGATCATACAACATTCATCTACTACTCCTGTACTGAACATGACATGTGACACCTGATCATACAACATTCATCTACTACTCGTGTACTGAACATGACATGTGACACCTGATCAAGCAATATGCATTCACCATTCCTGTACAGAACATGACATGTGACACCTGATCATACAACATTCATTTACCAGTCCTGTATTGAACATGACATGTGACACCTGATCATACAGTATTCGTTAACCACTCCTGTATTGAACATGACATGTGACACCTGATCATAAAACATTCATTTACCACTACTGTACTGAACATGACATGTGACACCTGATCATACAACAGTCATCTACCACTCCTGTACTGAACATGACATGTGACACCTGATCATACAACATTCATTTGTCATTTCTATACTGAACCTTACATGTGGCACCTGATCATAAAACATGCATATACTACTCCTGTACTGAACATGACATGTGACACCTGATCATACAACAGTCATCTACCACTCCTGTACTGAACATGACATTTGACACCACATCATATAACATTCATTTACCACTCCTGTACTGAACATGACAGGTGACACCTGATCATACAACATTCATTTACCACTCCTGTACTGAACATGACAGGTGACACCTGATCATAAAATTCATCTACTACTCCTGTACAATATAGATCATGAAATCATCAATTTAGACTTCTGGGAACACAGGATTTATATCCAATAAATTCTATTCGAAGGAAAAAGACTAAAATCAGAGAATTTTCTTTTTATGCCCCACCTACGATAGTAGAGGGGCATTATGTTTTCTGGTCTGTGCGTCCGTCCTTCTGTCCTTTCGTTCGTTCGTTCAGGTTAAAGTTTTTGGTCAAGGTAGTTTTTGATGAAGTTGAAGTCCAATCAGCTTGAAACTTAGTACACATGTGTCCTATGATATGATCTTTCTGATTTTAATGCCAAATTAGAGTTTTAACCCCAATTTCACAGTTCACTGAACATAGAAAATGATAGTGCAAATTTCAGGTTAAAGTTTTTGGTCAAGGTAGTTTTTGATGAAGTTGAAGTCCAATCAGCTTGAAACTTAGTACACATGTGTCCTTTGATATGATCTTTCTAATTTTAATGCCAAATTAGAGTTTTAACACCAATTTCACGGTTCACTGAACATAGAAAATGATAGTGCAAATTTCAGGTTAAAGTTTTTGGTCAAGGTAGTTTTTGATGAAGTTGAAGTCCAATCAGCTTGAAACTTAGTATACATGCATGGTTCCTATATGATATGATCTTTCTAATTTAAATGCCAAATTATAGTTTTTACCCCTATTTCAGGGTCCACTAAACATAGAAAATGATAGTGCGAGTGGGGCATCCGTGTACTATGGACACATTCTTGTTTATGAATATATTTCTTCAAAACAGTATTGTTTCCTGGATCATCGTTAAAAAACCCAGTTTAGACGTAACACTATGCTTTAAACAAGTGTGTAGCTAAAATGATTGTAAAGTAACCACTTCAAAACAATTGTTTCTATCATAGCAGTGACAGTCCATATCAGGTCCATCATGTGACATAACAATCACACTTAATCTCAACACAATAATATGACAAAGCTTTGACACTCTTTACTCAACACCATCAAGTGACCTAGCCATGACACTCTTGTACTCAACACCATCATGTGACCTAGCCATGACACTGTTGTACTCAACACCAACATGTGATAAATATAACTGACACTGTTTTTACTCAACACCAAAATGTGACATAGCAATGACACTCTTATACTCAACACCAACATGTGACATAGCCATAACACTCTTTACTCAACACCATCAAGTGACCTAGCCATGACACTCTTGTACTCAACACCAACATGTGATAAATATAACCGACACTCTTTTTACTCAACACCAAAATGTGACATAGCAATGACACTCTTATACTCAACACCATCATGTGACCTAGCCATGACACTGTTGTACTCAACACCAACATGTGATAAATATAACTGACACTCTTTTTACTCAACACCAACATGTGACATATCACTGACATTCTTATACTCAACACCAACATGTGACATAGCCATAACACTCTTTTACTCAACATTAACATGTGACATATCACTGTTACTCATATGTTCAATACCAACATGTGACATAGGAATAACACTCTTATACTCAACACAAGCATGTTACATAGCAATGACACTTGTATACTCAACACCAACATGTGACATAGCCATAACACTCTATTCGTCAACACCAACATCTAACATAGCAGTTACACTCTTATATAAAACTCAACACCAACATGTGACCTAACCATGACACTCTTATACACAATACCATCATGTGACCTAGTCATGACACATTTACTTTACACCAACATGTGATATAGCAATGCTTTTCTTATTTTCAACACCAACACATAACAATGATATTAAATCTCCATCATGTGACATCTTAAAACCATCATGTGACATCTTAAGTAAACAACTGAATGAGAAATGGCAATACATTATTATACTCAACACAAGCATGTGACATATCACTGTCACTCTTATACTCAACACAAGAATGTGACATAGCAATGACACTAGTATAGTCAGCACCAACATGTGACATAGCAATGACACTCTTATACTCAACACCAACATGTGACATTACAATGGCACTATTATACTCAACACCAACATGTGACATAGCAATGACACTAGTATAGTCAGCACCAACATGTGACATAGCAATGACACTATTATACTCAACACCAAACATGTGACATTGCAATGACAAACAGGTGGCAAAGCTGTGACACTCTTTAACTCAACACAAATATGTGGCATAGCCATGATATTCTTAGACTGAACACCAGCATCTGAAATAGCAATGACTCTCTTATACTCAACACCAACATGTGACTTAGGCAGAACAATCTTATACACAACACCATTAAGTGACCTAGCAATGAAAGACTTTTACTCAACACAAACATATGATCTAACCATAAGACTCATATACTCAACACAAACATATGACCTAGCCATAACACTCATATACTCAACACAAACATATGACCTAGCCATGACACTCATATACTCAACACAAACATATGACCTAGCCATAACACTCATATACTTAACACCAAAATGTGACATAGCAATGACACTCGTATACTCAACACCGACATGTGACATAGCAATGACGTACACATACTCAACACCAACATGTGACATAGCAATGACACTCTTACACTGCTCACAAACAAGTGACATATCACATTTACAGGCAAGGCAAACAAAAAATACAAACACAGCATACACCATTGCTATATTACCATAATAAGCAACAGCACATATGATATGAAGCAACTGTTATACATCACACAAACATTTTACATGTAACACAACTGAATACTTTTTATACTTTAATCATTACTCTGAATCAACACAAAATACTGTTAATCAGACAGGTTTAATGGACAACAAATATTTGTTAGAATTATATAAAGTGGGGTCTCATTTTTCCTGTCTCATTAATCTGAATCAGAAAATATAATTTGTTTTTATTTTTATGGAAATTAATTTTTTTTTAACTTTGATCATCATTGTTTTAAAATCAGACAGATTTAAAAAAAAAAAACCATCAAAAACTTGACAGAATTATATAAAGTGGGGTCTCATTTTATTTGTAACACAGAACTGCATCAAATAGTAAAGGTTTTATTTTGTTTCCTGACGAAAAATTATTCTGTTAACATTTGATTTTTTAATGAGAAGTTGATGAGAACAAGTTGTGTTAACATCTTTAGTCAGATAATGTTAATTCTACAGATCTAATGTAAAACATCTTTTAAAAATAAAAAATACTTGAAAGAATTATATAAAGTGGGGTCTTATTTTTCTTGTCTCTTCGTACTGAATCAGAAAATATAACTAGTTTTTATGTTTCTTGAAAAAAGTTTTTTTTTTACCTGACATTTTTGATGGAAGTTCTGACATCTCACAATAAAACTTGTTGTTTATTTGTTGTTTATGTAGAATATAAATACAAGTGTGACTGGTCATTTTATTCAGTTTTGACCACTGATTCATGTGATATATATTTTGTTTATATTTATTACACAACATTGTCCAGTTTATGACACAAGTTTTGATGTCTGTTATATGTTGATATTACAGTATAGAAGGACACCATTAATGTATGCGGCTAGGTATGGAAACCTGGAGGTAGTGACGTACCTCGTCAGTCAGGGCAGTCAGTTAGAGGCCACAGACGAGGTAATGATAGATATAATCACCTTTCTCTGACAAAACACCACTTTATACAGAATCTACACAAAATCATGTTGTTAATCAGACGGGTTTAATGGACAACAAATATTTGTTAGAATTATATAAAGTGGGGTCTCATTTTATTCGTAACACAGAACTAAATCAGATAGTAAAGGTTTTATTTTGTTTCCTGACAAAAAATTATTTTGTAAACATTTGATTTTAATGAGAAGTTGATGAGAACAAGTTGTGTTAACATCTTTAGTCAGATAATGTTAATTCTACAGATCTAATGTAAAACATCTTTTAAAAATAACAAATACTTGACAGAATTATTTAAAGTGGGGTCTTATTTTTCTTGTCTTTTCGTACTGAATTAGAAAATTTAACTTGTTTTAATGTTTCTTGAAAAAAAGTTTTTTTTTAACTTTGATCATTCTACTGAATCATTGTTAATCAGAGAGATTTAATGGACAACAAATATTTGATAGAATTATATAAAGTGAGGTCTCATTTTGATTGTCTTGTCCAGCTGAGTCAATTGATATAAATATTGTTTATGTTTCTTGATAAAAGTTTATTTTTTAACCTGACAGTTCTAATGGAAGTTCTGACATCTCACAATAAAACATGTTGTTTATTTGTTGTTTATGTAGAATATAAATACAAGTGTGACTGGTCATTTTATTCAGTTTTGACCACTGATTCATGTGATATATATTTTGTTTATATTTATTACACAACATTGTCCAGTTTATGACACAAGTTTTGATGTCTGTTATATGTTGATATTACAGAGTGGATGGACACCATTAATGTATGCGGCTTGGGGAAGACACCTGGAGGTGGTGATGTACCTCGCCAGTCAGGGCAGTCAGTTAGAGGCCACATCCACCAGGGTAATGATAGATATAATCACCTTACTCTGACAAAACACCACTTTATACAGAATCTACACAAAATCATGTTGTTAATCAGACAGGTTTAATGGACAACAAATATTTGTTAGAATTATATAAAGTGGGGTCTCATTTTATTCGTAACACAGAACTGAATCAGATAGTAAAGGTTTTATTTTGTTTCCTGACGAAAAATTATTTTGTAAACATCTGATTTTAATGAGAAGTTGATGAGAACATGTTGTGTTAACATCTTTAGTCAGATAATGTTAATTCTACAGATCTACAGATCTAATGTAAAACATCTTTTAAAAATAACAAATACTTGACAGAATTATTTAAAGTGGGGTCTTATTTTTCTTACTTTTCGTACTGAATCAGAAAATATAACTTGTTTTTATGTTTCTTGAAAAAAAGTTTTTTTTTCACTTTGATTATTCTACTGAATCATTGTTAATCAGACGGGTTTAATGGAGACCTAATATTTGAGAGAATTATATAAAGTGGGGTCTTATTTTTCTTGTCTCTTTGCACTGAATCAGAAAATATAACTCATTTCAAGGTTTCTTCAAATTTTTTTTTTTTTTTTCAACTTTGATTATTCTACAGACATGACAGAATCAACATAAAATGATGTTGTTAATCAGATATGTAAAATGGACAACAAATACTTGTTAGAATTATATTAAATAGGGTTTGCTATTATTTTTACCTGTTTTGTAGAACTGAATCAGAAAATATATATTTAGTTTATAATCTTAATCTACCATTTATCAGTTTATACACAAGTATAATTAGATATTTTCTTCTCGGATGTTATATTTCTTACATTTTGATCAATTGTTTGACACCTCTCTTAATTTGTTATCACACACCATTAACATGTTTATATTTTTATATTGTTATAGGCTGGAGAAACAGCTTTACATCTTGCTGCTGGGAATGGACAGATTAATGTAACAAAATGGCTAATACATCAAGGATGCAGTCCGTGGGTGAAAACAAAACAGGTAACATTCATTTTTATTCGCGATCTCTCTTAACAAAAAATGTATACATTTTAAATTGATATATAGAACAAAAATTCACTTGATATTATGTGAACCAAGCATTTAACATGGTGTATTCACTTGATTTATAAACATTGATCATACCAAACCACAGACCACCCTTTAAATCACAAATCAACACGGACAAATAATCAAAGTATTTAACATGGTGTAGTCACTTGATTTACAAACATTAATCATACCAACCCACAGACCACACTTTAAATCACCAATCAACACGGACAAATAATCAAATTATTTAACATGGTGTAGTCACTTGATTTACAAACATTAATCAAACCAACCCACAGACCACACTTTAAATCACCAATCAACACAGACAAATAATAAAAGTATTTAACATGGTGTAGTCACTTGATTTACAAACATTAATCAGTCCAACCCACAGACCACACTTTAAATCACCAATCAACACAGACAACGAATCAAAGTATTAAACATGGTACAGTCACTTGATTTACAAACATTAGTCATACCAACCCACAGACCACACTTCAAATCACCAATCAACATAGACAAATAATCAAAGTATTTAACATGGTGCAGACACTTGATTTACAAACATTAATCAGACCAACCCACAGACCACACTTTAAATCACCAATCAACACAGACAAATAATCAAAGTATTAAACATGGTACAATCACTTGATTTACAAACATTAATCATACCAACCAACAGACCACACTTTAAATCACCAATCAACACAGACAAATAATCAAAGTATTTAACATGGTGTAGTCACTTGATTTACAAACATTAATCAGACCAACCCACAGACCACACTTCAAATCACCAATCAACACGACAAATAATTAAAGTATTTAACATGGTGTAGTCACTTGATTTACAAACATTAATCAAACCAACCCACAGACCACACTTTAAATCACCAATCAACACGGACAAATAATTAAAGTATTTATCATGATGTAGTCACTTGATTTACAAACATTAATTAGACCAACCCACAGACCACACTTTAAATCACTAATCAACACAGACAAATAATCAAAGTATTAAACATGGTGTAGTCACTTGATTTACAAACATTAATCATACCAACCCACAGACCACACTTTAAATCACCAATCAACACAGACAAATAATCAAAGTATTTAACATTGTACAGTCACTTGATTTACAAACATTAGTCATACCAACCCACAGACCACACTTCAAATCACCAATCAACACAGACAAATAATCAAAGTATTTAACATTGTACAGTCACTTGATTTACAAACATTAATCAGACCAACCTACTGACCACACTTTAAATCACCAATCAAATCTTAACACACAGACAAATAATCAAAGTATTTAACATGGTGCAGTCACTTGATTTACAAACATTAATCAGACCAACCCACAGACCACACTTTAAATCACCAATCAACACAGACAAATAATCAAAGTATTAAACATGGTACAGTCACTTGATTTACAAACATTAGTCATACCAACCCACAGACCACACTTCAAATCACCAATCAACACAGACAAATAATCAAAGTATTTAACATGGTGCAGACACTTGATTTACAAACATTAATCAGACCAACCCACAGACCACACTTTAAATCACCAATCAACACGGACAAATAATCAAAGTATTTAACATGGTGTAGTCACTAGTATTACAAACATTAATCAGACCAACCCACAGACCACACTTTAAATCACCAATCAACACGGACAACTAATCAAAGTATTTAACATTGTACAGTCACTTGATTTACAAACATTAATCAAACCAACCCATGGCCACAGACCACACTTTAAATCACCAATAAACACAGACAAATAATCAAAGTATTTAACATTGTACAGTCACTTGATTTACAAACATTAATCAAACCAACCCACAGACCACACTTTAAATCACCAATAAACACAGACAAATAATCAAAGAATTTAACATGGTGCAGTCACTTGATTTACAAACATTAATCAAACCAACCCACAAACCACACTTTAAATCACCAATCAACACAGACAAATAATCAAAGTATTTAACATGGTGCAGTCACTTGATTTACAAACATTAATCATACCAACCTACAAACCACACTTTAAATCACCAATCAACACAGACAAATAATCAAAGTATTTAACATGGTGTAGTCACTTGATTTACAAACATTAATCATACCAACCCACAGACCACACTTTAAATCACCAATCAACACGGACAAATAATCAAATTATTTAACATTGTGTAGTCACTTGATTTACAAACATTAATCATACCAACCCACAGACCACACTTTAAATCACCAATCAACACGGACAAATAATCAAATTATTTAACATCATGTAGTCACTAGTATTACAAACATTAATCAAACCAACCCAGAGACCACACTTTAAATCACCAATCAACACGGACAAATAATCAAAGTATTTAACATGGTGTAGTCACTTGATTTACAAACATTAATCAGACCAACCCACAGACCACACTTTAAATCACCAATCAACACAGACAAATAATCATAGTATTTAACATGGTGTAGTCACTTTATTTACAAACATTAATCAGACCAACCGACAGACCATACTTGAAATCACCAATCAACACAGACATATAATCAAAGTATTTAACACAGTGTAGTCACTTGATTTACAAACATTAATAAGACCAACCAACAGACCACACTTTAAATCACCAATCAACACGGACATATAATCAAAGTATTTAACATGGTGCAGTCACTAGAATTATAAACATTAATCATACCAACCCACAGACCACACTTTAAATCACCAATCAACACAGAAAGATAATCAAAGTATTTAACATGGTGTTGTCAGTTGATTTTCAAACATAAATCAAACCAACCCACAGACCACACTTTAAATCACCAATCAACACAGACAGATAATCAAAGTATTTAATATGGTGTAGTCATTTGATTTACAAACATAAATCAAACCAACTCATGCACAAACCACACTTTAAATCATCAATCAACATGGACAAATAATCAAAGTATTTAACATTGTGCAGTCACTTGAATTACAAACATTAATTATACCAACCAACAGACCACACGTTAAATCACCAATCAACACAGACAAATAATCAAAGTATTTAACATGGTGCAGTCACTTGATTTACAAACATTAATCAAACCAACCCACAGACCACACTTTAAATCACCAATCAACACAGACAAATAATCAAAGAATTTAACATGGTGCAGTCACAAGAATTACAAACATTAATCATACCAAACCACAGACCACACTTTAAATCCCCAATCAACACAGACAAATAATCAAAGTATTTAACATGGTGTAGTCACTAGTATTACAAACATTAATCAGACCAACCCACAGACCACACTTTAAATCACCAATCAACACGGACAAATAATCAAAGTATTTAACATTGTACAGTCACTTGATTTACGAACATTAATCAAACCAACCCACAGACCACACTTTAAATCACCAATAAACACAGACAAATAATCAAAGTATTTAACATTGTACAGTCACTTGATTTACAAACATTAATCAAACCAACCCACAGACCACACTTTAAATCACCAATAAACACAGACAAATAATGAAAGAATTTAACATGGTGCAGTCACTTGATTTACAAACATTAATCAAACCAACCCACAAACCACACTTTAAATCACCAATCAACACAGACAAATAATCAAAGTATTTAACATGGTGCAGTCACTTGATTTACAAACATTAATCATACCAACCCACAGACCACACTTTAAATCACCAATCAAATCTGAACACAAGGACTAATAATCAAATCTTAACACACAGACAAATAATCAAAGAATTTAACATGGTGCAGTCAATTGATTTACAAACATTAATCATACCAACCCACAGACCACACTTTAAATCACCAATCAACACGGACAAATAATCAAAGTATTTAACATGATGTAGTCACTTGATTTACAAACATTAATCATACCAACCCACAGACCACACTTTAAATCACCAATCAACACAGACAAATAATCAAAGTATTTAACATGGTGTAGTCACTTGATTTACAAACATTAATCAAACCAACCCACAGACCACACTTTAAATCACCAATCAACAAGGACAAATTATCAAAGTATTTAACATGGTGTAGTCACTTGATTTACAAACATTAATCAAACCAACCCACAGACCACACTTTAAATCACCAATCAACACACAAATAATCAAAGTATTTAACATGGTGTAGTCACTTGATTTACAAACATTAATCAAACCAACCCACAGACCACACTTTAAATCACCAATCAACACACAAATAATCAAAGTATTTAACATGGTGTAGTCACTTGATTTACAAACATTAATCAAACCAACCCACAGACCACACTTCAAATCACCAATTAACACAGACAAATAATCAAAGTATTTAACATGAAGTAGTCGCTTGATTTACAAACATTAATCAAACCAACCCAGAGACCACACTTTAAGTCATCAATCAACACGGACAAATAATCAAAGTATTTAACATGGTGTAGTCACTTGATTTACAAACATTAATCAGACCAACCCACAGACCACACTTTAAATCACCAATCAACACGGACAAATAATCAAAGTATTTAACATGGTGTAGTCACTTGATTTACAAATATTAATCAAACCAACCCACAGACCACACTTTAAATCACCAATCAACACAGACAAATAATCAAAGAATTTAACATGGTGCAGTCACAAGAATTACAAACATAAATCATACCAAACCACAGACCACACTTTAAATCACCAATCAACACAGACAAATATTCAAAGTATTTAACATGGTGTTGTCACTAGTATTACAAACATTAATCAGACCAACCCACAGACCACACTTTAAATCACCAATCAACACGGACAAATAATCAAAGTATTTAACATTGTACAGTCACTTGATTTACAAACATTAATCAAACCAACCCACAGACCACACTTTAAATCACCAATAAACACAGACAAATAATCAAAGTATTTAACATGGTGCAGTCACTTGATTTACAAACATTAATCATACCAACCCACAGACCACACTTTAAATCACCAATCAAATCTGAACACAAGGACAAATAATCAAATCTTAACACACAGACAAATAATCAAAGAATTTAACATGGTGCAGTCAATTGATTTACAAACATTAATCATACCAACCCACAGACCACACTTTAAATCACCAATCAACACGGACAAATAATCAAAGTATTTAACATGATGTAGTCACTTGATTTACAAACATTAATCATACCAACCCACAGACCACACTTTAAATCACCAATCAACACAGACAAATAATCAAAGTATTTAACATGGTGTAGTCACTTGATTTACAAACATTAATCAAACCAACCCACAGACCACACTTTAAATCACCAATCAACAAGGACAAATTATCAAAGTATTTAACATGGTGTAGTCACTTGATTTACAAACATTAGTCAAACCAACCCACAGACCACACTTTAAATCACCAATCAACACACAAATAATCAAAGTATTTGACATGGTGTAGTCACTTGATTTACAAACATTAATCAAACCAACCCACAGACCACACTTTAAATCACCAATCAACACACAAATAATCAAAGTATTTAACATGGTGTAGTCACTTGATTTACAAACATTAATCAAACCAACCCACAGACCACACTTCAAATCACCAATCAACACAGACAAATAATCAAAGTATTTAACATGAAGTAGTCGCTTTATTTACAAACATTAATCCAACCAACCCAGAGACCACACTTTAAATCACCAATCAACACGGACAAATAATCAAAGTATTTAACATGGTGTAGTCACTTGATTTACAAACATTAATCAGACCAACCCACAGACCACACTTTAAATCACCAATCAACACGGACAAATAATCAAAGTATTTAACATGGTGTAGTCACTTGATTTACAAATATTAATCAAACCAACCCACAGACCACACTTTAAATCACCAATCAACACAGACAAATAATCAAAGAATTTAACATGGTGCAGTCACAAGAATTACAAACATAAATCATACCAAACCACAGACCACACTTTAAATCACCAATCAACACAGACAAATATTCAAAGTATTTAACATGGTGTAGTCACTAGTATTACAAACATTAATCAGACCAACC
Organism: Mytilus galloprovincialis; assembly: GCF_965363235.1. NCBI lineage: Eukaryota > Metazoa > Mollusca > Bivalvia > Mytilida > Mytilidae > Mytilus > Mytilus galloprovincialis. Next base: position 93,764,496 of record NC_134844.1, on the reverse strand, counting down.
CACAGACCACACTTTAAATCACCAATCAACACGGACAAATAATCAAAGTATTTAACATTGTACAGTCACTTGATTTACAAACATTAATCAAACCAACCCACAGACCACACTTTAAATCACCAATAAACACAGACAAATAATCAAAGTATTTAACATTGTACAGTCACTTGATTTACAAACATTAATCATACCAACCCACAGACCACACTTTAAATCACCAATCAACACAGACAAATAATCAAAGAATTTAACATGGTGCAGTCACAAGAATTACAAACATTAATCATACCAAACCACAGACCACACTTTAAATCACAAATCAACACAGACAAATAATCAAAGTATTTAACATGATGTAGTCACTAGTATTACAAACAAAACACACCTCCCACCAATCATACATTACAAACACATCTTCCACCAATCATACATTAAGAACACAACTTCCACCAATCATACATTACAAACACATCTTCCATCAATCACACATTACAAACACAACTTCCACCAATCATATACTACCAACATAACTTCCAACAATCATACACTACCAACACACCTTCCACCAATCATACATTACAAACACATCTTCCACCAATCATACATTACAAACACATCTTTCACCAATCATACATTACAAACACATCTTCCATCAATCATACATTACAAACACACCTTCCACCAATCATACATTACAAACACATCTTCCATCAATCATACACTACCAACATAACTTCCAACAATCATACACTACCAACACACCTTCCACCAATCATACACTACCAAAATACCTTCCACCATTTATACACTACATACCCTCTACTAATTACACACTACCAACATACCTTCCACAAATCATACACTACTAACATACTTTCCACCAATCATACACTACCAAAATCATACACTACCAACATACATTCCACAAATCTTACACTACCAATATACCTTCCACCAATCATAAATTACTAACATACCTTCAATCAATCAGACACTACCAACATACTTACAACTAATCATACCCTGCCATCACACCTTCTACCAATCATAAACTACCAACATACCTTCAACCAATCATTAACTACAACCAGACCTCCCAGCAATCATAAATTGACAATATACCTTCCACCAATCATACTCTTCAAACATACTTTCCACCAATCATATGCTAGCAACTTACCTTCCACTAATCATACACTACCAACATACCTTCCACAAATCTTACACTACCAATATACCTTCCACCAATCATAAATTGCTAACATACCTTCAATCAATCAGACACTACCAACATACTTTCAACTAATCATACCCTGCCATCACACCTTCTACCAATCATAAACTACCAACATACCTTCAACCAATCATTAACTATAACCAGACCTCCCAGCAATCATAAATTGACAATATACCTTCCACCAATCATACTCTTCAAACATACTTTCCACCAATCATATGCTAGCAACTTACCTTCCACTAATCATACACTACCAACATACCTTCCACAAATTATACAGTACCATCATACCTTCCACCAATCACAAATTACTAACACACCTTCCACCAATCATACACTATCTACATACCTTCCACCAATCTTACACTGCCATCATACCTTCCACCAATCATACACTTCTAACATACCTTTAACCAATCATAAACTGTCAATATACCTTCCACCAATCTTACACTACCAACATACCTTCTACCAATCAAACACTTGCACACACCTTCCACCAATCATACACTACCAGCATACCTTGCATCAATCATACACTGCCATCACACCTTCAACCAATCTTACCTTCCACCAATCATACACTACCAACATATCTTTCATCACTCAGTGGAAAACACGTATAATGACACTCCACAGTAACATATGTCAATCTGTTACTCATGTGTCACAGTGGTTGTCAATAAAGTAGTTACTAGAATAATTATGCTCTCATTGTTTATGTGAATGGAACACAAAAGACCAAGAATGACTTTTCGCAGTAACATATGTCAGCCTTTTACTCATGTGTCATAGTACATTGTAGTAGTTGTCAATAAAGCATGTAAAATGTACTAGAATAATACTACTCTCATTGTCCATGTGAATTGAATACAAAAGACGAATAATGACACTCCACAATATAAACATACATCAGCTTGTTACTCATGTAGCATAGTGGTTGTCAATAAAGCAAGTACTAGAATAAAAATGCTCTCATCGTCCATGTGAATCGAACATAAAGCAAGAATAATGACACTCCAAAGTAACATGTGTCAGCCTTTTTCTCATGTGTCATAGTGGTTGTCAATAAAGCATGTACTAGAATAATAATACCCTCATGATAAGTTAATGAGACAGGCAAAATTTAGTGTAAACCAGATGGTTGAATTATAATAAATATAACTTTATTATTTCAGTATTTTTGGTTTTAATGTATTAATTTACATACTACACTAATTAGGGCCCCACCTAGTAACGGGTCACCCTATAGTGATCAGTCTGTCTGTACGTCTGTCAGTAACAAATTGTGTCCATTATATATCTATAGTGAACTGTTATAGTTTTATACTTTTTACTTGACATGTATATTAACCAACACCAGAGGGTGTGTCATAATGTATGTACAACTTTTTAGGTCAAAGGTCAAAAATTTTGGTTTCAGTTGACAACCCCATGTCCTATGGTCAAGATCGTGTTCGCGCTATATCTTGAGAACCGTTATGATTTCAATTTATACATGACATGTATATTAAAAAAACACCAGAGAATGTGTCATAATGTATGTACAACTTCCTAGGTCAAAGGTCAAGGTCAACAACTTTGGTTTCAGTTGTCATCTCCATGTCCTATGGTAAAGATACAAATTTTTTACCACACTTACACATTTATAGCTGGGCCCACAGAGATAGCTCTCATCTCAATGATGTCTAGTTTATTCATGTTCTTAAACAGTAAAATCTCAATTATTTGTTCATGTATCTCTTTATTATGTCAAGTATTGTAAAATTAGTACAACAATTGCCTATTATTTAAAGAAGATGTATATGTGTATGATTGATAAAAGAGTTTTGATTGTATTTTAGGGTGAGACTCCTTATGATATGGCAACAATAAAAAGCTATGATTCTGAAGAGAAAAAATGGAAGAAGAAAGTAGTGATGGACTTCCTAAAGGTAAATATTCTGTCTTCAAGTTAATAAGAGATATTTACAAATATGTTGACAGATTGTTAGAGACTTGATATATTGAAGTTACAATAAAACGGTTGCCTGTAGTTTTCAATCTCATTGTAGTATTTGTTGTCAGTTAACAATGTACCCGGTAAGTTGACAATTCCAAGCTTGTTGCCTAATATAGATGTTGGCATATGCGAAAGACAAATGTTTGAAATCAGTGTCTGACATCTGTTGGACGTCTCTTATTTTTTGTGTCATTAGCTTGCTATCTTCTAGGTATATACATCACATCATCTCCTTTTATGTGTATCTCTGTAAGGAAAAAAAGATTTACATGTTTATGCAAATATGTAATAATCATATACTAAAACAAAAAGCACTTCTTAACAAAATGTTTAGTATGCTGTCAACCTGTGTATAGATTTTAAAGCTTTCAGTATGTAGCGGGTAGACAAAGCCACCTACATAGATAAAACCTCTATGAAATGAGTAAACTCAGTAACATTAACTTTCCTGCACAACCTTTTTAAATTACATACAAAAACAAATAAATCACATCATCATTAAATAGGCAGTGTGCGGTAAATTTTACTCGCGTGTAATATGGCATAGAAGGAAAAACAATTACTGTGGGGATTAAACATGTGGTAAAGATGTCAGACTACCAATTCATTCATTCCAATTTAGAATGTAAAGTTCTACTGTGAAAGTACTTTTATTCGTGGGGAACCAATTTTCGTGGTTTTCGTGGATGACTTTATCCACGAATTTAAGTGTCCAATGAAATAAAACAATTGTTGTCCAGATCAAGACAATGAAAGATCCACATGTAGGTTTAAAAACCTAAACTGTACAAATGTTGATCTTTTAATTCTCATAAAAAAAATATTTTGGATTGATGAAAGTCAGATTTCCGGTATTAATATGCTATGATAAAGTGTTCATTTTATATCTCATAATTCTTGTACATATGAGAAATAATGATTTTATGCTGGGCTTGCTTTTGGTAAGAATTATTTTACAATTCAAGATACATTTATAGCATTTGTTTATGTAACTGTTTCCTTTTGTGACATGTTGATGGCATAATTGACACCTTCGATGATCTATAATCTTTTGATCACTCTATCTTGGGCTAATGAGTGATCACTACGATTTACACGGTCAATATTTACTTTGAAATTTCCTTCAATCTAGACAATTTGTAACCTTCGTTTCAAATTACTTTAATTTTTATACGACCGCAAAAATTGAAAATTTTTTGGTCTTATATTGGTATCACCTTGGCGTTGTCGTCTTCGTCATCCGAAGACATTGGGTTTTCCTACTATAACTTTAGTATAAGTAAATAGAAATCTATGTAATTTCGACATAAGGTTTATGACTATAAAAGGAAGGTTGGGATTGATTTTTGGAGTTTTGGTCCCAACAGTTTAGGAATTAGGGGCCAAAAAGGGCCTAAATAATCATTTTCTTGGTTTTCGCACTACAACTTTAGTTTAAGTAAATATAAATCTATGAAATTTTTACGCAAGGTTTATGACCACAAAAGGAAAGTTGGGATTGATTTTGGGAGTTTTGGTTCCAACAGTTTAGGAATTAGTGGCCAAAAAGGGCCCAAAAAACATTATTCTTGGTTTTCGCACAATAACTTTAGTATAAGTAAATAGAAATCAATGAAACTTAAACACAAGGTTTATGACCACAAAAGGAAGATTGGGATTGATTTTGGGAGTTTAGATCCCAACAGTTTAGGAATACAGGGCCGAAAAGGGGCCCAAATAAGCATTTTTCTTGGTTTTCGCACCATAATTTTAGTATAAGTAAATAGAAATCTATGAAATTAACACAATGTTGATGACCATAAAAGGAAGGTTTGGATTGATTTTGGGAGTTTTGGTCCCAACAGTTTAGGAATACAGGGCCGAAAAGGGGCCCAAATAAGCATTTTTCTTGGTTTTCGCACCATAATTTTAGTATAAGTAAATAGAAATCTATGAAATTAACACAAAGGGTCCAAAATTAAACTTGGTATGATTTCCACAAAAAATGAATAATTGGGGTTCTTTGATATGCCGAATCTAACTCTGTATGTAGATTCTTAATGTTTGGTCCAGTTTTCAAATTGGTCTACATAAAGGTCCAAAGGGTCCAAAATTAAACTAAGTTTGATTTTAACAAAAAAATGAATCCTTGAGGTTTTTTGATATGCTGAATCTAAAAATGTACTTACGTTAGATTTTTAATTATCGGCCCAGTTTTCAAGTTGGTCAAAATCGGGGTCCAAAATTAAACTTTGTTTGATATCATCAAAAATTGAATAATTGGGGTTCTTTGATATATGCCAAAACTAACTGTGTATGTAGATTCTTAATTTTTGGTCCTGTTTTCAAGTTGGTCTACATTAAAGTCCAAAGGGTCCCAAAATTAAACTAAGTTTGATTTTAACAAAAATTGAATTCTTGGGGTTCTTTGATATGCTGAATCTAAACATGTACTTAGATTTTTGATTATGGGCCAAGTTTTCAAGTTGGTCCAAATCAGGATCCAAAATTATATTAAGTATTGTGCAATAGCAAGAAATTTTCAATTGCACAGTATTCAGCAATAGCAAGAAATTTTCAATTGCACAGTCTTGTGCAATAACAAGAAATTTTATATTGCACAGTATTGTACAATAGCAAGAAATCTTCAATTGCACAGTATTGTGCAATAGCAAGTATTTTCAATTGCACAGTATTGCGCAATAGCAAGAAATATCTAATTGCACAATATTGCACAATAGCAAGAAATTTTCAATTGGAGTTACCTTTCTTCGTCCAGAATAGTAGTTCAGAATCAACTTAAATCATTGTTTTATACAATATACAATGTATATTCACTTTTACTAGCTACCAACTGATAAATTAAAACAATCTTTACCATTCAGTGATAACAAACACTTTTTTTACATTTTAATATTTTATGATGTATTTAAATGAGTAGTTATTGTTGCAAACTTCATTAGAAATTTGAATTGAGATCAGTTTTGGAATAAGGGAAAGGAGGATGTGAAAAAACATTGGGGTGGGGTTCAATTTTTCTCATTTCAGATTTCTTAAAAAAAGAATAAAATTTCTTCAAACATTTTTTTGAGAGGATTAATAGTCAACAGCATAGTGAATTGCTCATAGGCAAAGAAAACATTTTAAGTTCATTAGACCACATTCATTCTGTGTCAGAAACCTATGCTGTGTCAACTCTTTAATCACAATATAAATTTAGAGCTGAATTATTAGACCACATTCATTCTGTGTCAGAAACCTATGCTGTGTCAACTCTTTAATCACAATATAAATTTAGAGCTGAATTATTAGACCACATTCATTCTGTGTCAGAAACCTATGCTGTGTCAACTCTTTAATCACAATCTAAATTTAGAGCTGAATCATTAGACCACATTCATTATGTGTCAGAAACCTATGCTGTGTCAACTATTTAATCACAATCCAAATTTAGAGCTGAATCATTAGACCACATTCATTCTGTGTCAGAAACCTATGCTGTGTCAACTCTTTAATCACAATCAAAATTTAGAGCTGAATCATTAGACCACATTCATTCTGTGTCAGAAATCTATGCTGTGTCAACTCTTTAATCACAATCTAAATTTAGAGCTGAATTATTAGACCACATTCATTCTGTGTCAGAAACCTATGCTGTGTCAACTCTTTAAACACAATCCAAATTTAGAGCTGAATCATTAGACCACATTCATTCTGTGTCAGAAACCTATGCTGTGTCAACTCTTTAATCACATTCTAAATTTAGAGCTAATTCATTAGACCACATTCATTCTGTGTCAGAAACCTATGCTGTGTCAACTATTTAATCACAATCCAAATTTAGAGCTGAATCATTAGACCACATTCATTCTGTGTCAGAAACCTATGCTGTGTCAACTATTTAATCACAATCTAAATTTAGAGCTGAATCATTAGACCACATTCATTCTGTGTCAACTCTTTAATCACAATCTAAATTTAGAGCTGAATCATTAGACCACATTCATTATATGTCAGAAACCTATGCTGTGTCAACTATTTAATCACAATCCAAATGTAGAGTTGAATCCAGCTTGAATGTTGTGTCCATACTTGCCCCAACCATTCAGGGTTCACCCTCTGCGGTCGTATAAAGCTGCGCTCTGCTTCAATTTTATTATTATTAGAAAAATAAAATCCACGAATTAAAAAACCCATGAACATGTAAATGTTGCTAAAACCACGAAAATTGATACCCACAAATTAAAGTACTTTCACAGTATATAAAAGTAGTCCTTCCCTAAAAAATATATAGCGCTCTTGATGTTATTGTTTACTTAAACTAACCAAACAATTTGCAGAAATAAAACTTTTGTTGAAAGAGAAATATATTTAAATCATTTTTAGACATAATTTATTTGCTTATCATGCTTATGAGTTAAAGATTGAGGATTAATGCGTCCCATACTATATTTATTTAAGATTTCCAGAAAAAAACAGGGGCTATGTTTAGTAGTTACCTTCGGCCGTTGGTATGTTACTACAAGACATTACACATGAATTAGAATTGGCAGGTAGAAAGATGATACATATACGATTCATTATACACCTTTTTGTGAAGTTATATGTCATGGTGTGTTATTTGGCTTAAATTTGTGTTAGTGTTATTTTGGATAAAAATTATGTTTTATTTTAAGAAAGAAAATCTTATGTTTGTATTTTGTAATATTTTAATTAATTTGTTTAATTAATTTTACCTATGCTGTGGCAAGTACTCGATATATGTCACAGTTTGATTAAAGACTAATTGTAATTAGCATATGTCACTTGGAAAGTTTATGTTTTTTATCAAAGTTTTTATCAAAACATTATAGTATTAGGCTTTGTTAATTAATGTCTTTTTTTTGTTAATGAGAGTAATATTTACATGTCGAGTCATATTGATTTATATTTGGTTTTAATATAAATAGCGTTGTGAAATTTAGGAAAATCAGTCACCTTTCGGAAACCTAAATTTGCACTGCTAAAGTCTATTATACTGGGTCTGTAGGACTGTCGATCAGTCTCCCAGTTGACTTTGTAGTGTTTAGACAAAAATGTATTTTTTGACTCACCTTTTTATATTTGAGAATTTTTAAGATAACAGTCAGTGTTTCGGAAGCGTAACCTCATACTACTCATGTTATTATACTGGACCTATAAGACTGTCTACCAGTCTACCAGTTGACTGTGTAGTGTGAGACAAAATTTATCTCTGACTCATAATTTAACTTTAGAAAAGTATACTTTTGAGAAACTTTTATTTTGAGACTTTCATATTTTGAAATTGAGATTAAGTACATTTTAGGTTTTAGTAGTTTTGGCATTTATTTTTATATTTTACATTTTAAAGAGAAACAGTTTTACTTTGGATTTGTTATTTTAATTGATACTTTGTACTTTAATTAGATTATTATTATTTGGCATTGTTGATTGATCAAGTTGTCATCATTCGTTTAAATTGTTACAGTAATTAAATTATGAAAACCTTCCTTGCGTTTTAGCTATGCCTATCAGAACATTAAGTCTAGCGATAGACTGACCCCCTGTCCCTTGGTTCCAGCACATATGAGTTAGCTCCCCCTTATCTAACAGTGCTCTGGAGTGGACCTTGGTGACAGATACTTATGTAAAAAATTTAAAAAGCTGTGAAAATTGAAAAAAATTGTTGGAATAGTTTGGAATTTTGAATTGGTGGTCTGATACCTTTAAAGCAATAAACATGGACTTAACAAAAATTAGAAAACAGCCTAAAACCTGAATTTGTGCTTTTATTTGCAATTAAACAATGGGAGAAATAAAAACAAATATAGTAACACATACTTTAAGAAATTATGTATTTTCTCCATTATGATTATGGTTGATAACGCTACTGTTTTTGAACTTGGCAATAGCTGCTCCTGAAAGAAATCCAAAAAAATATATATAAATTATCTGAAAAAGGTCAGGACATTACAAAAATTTAATAAAATTTGTCATATTACTGCCTTCAATTAAGCTATTTGCCAAGTTTTCAGACATGAGTCATGATAGTTTATTACAGATTGATGATCCCAATCGCCAAATTACACATAATTTAAAAACGATAGGTCACTCTATGTCTTCCAATGAAATATTTGACAAATTTTCACATGAGGCGTCATAGTTTATTACAAATTGATGATCCTAATCGCCAAATTACACATAATTTAAAAACGATAGGTCACTCTATGTCTTTCAATGAAGCTGTTTGACAAATTTTCACATGAGGCATGATAGTTTATTACATGTTTTTCTTTTGTAGACCGTCATGTCAAAGACATCCCCAGAAGTTACTCCTGACACCCAATCACCAGATCCTGCAGCACCAGTAGTTGAAAGTAATCATCTAATGTTAATTATTCAGATACTGGGTGAAATAATAATTACTTGTTTCTAATATATGGAAACCTTGATGTCTGCTTACAATGGCGGTACTATCATTCCTACTGGTTCATCACACAAGGCAATCATCTAATGTTAATTATTATATATACTGGCTGGAATAATGTATAGTTTCTTATTTCTAATATATGGAAACCTTGATATTTGCATATAATGTTAAAATAAAAAATACAGAAATTAATAGGAAAAGTAAAGTAGGCTATTGATGAAGATTGATTGATTACAGATCATATTAACTTTAAAATAGACATCTTTCATTCTCATCCGATTTATTCTTTCCTCAACCTGTTGATTTCAGATCACATTAAACTTAAGATTCATTCTCACCTGATCTATATAGCATTCTCAACCTGTTCAGTTGACAACCAAATCCAGCCATCGGCTCAACTGGATTTTACAGAATAAGTAGTTTTTGGCATATTAATACATTGACCTATAGATGAATAGACACATTGATCAGTTAACCGATAGACGGATAGACACCTTGACCAGTTAACATATAGAAGGATAGACACAATGACCAGTTAACCTATAGAAGGATAGACACATTGACCAGTTGACTTATAGACGATAGACACATTGACCAGTTGACCTATAGATGGATAGACACATTGACCAGTTAACCTATAGAAGGATAGACACCTTGACCAGTTAACCTATAGACGGATAGAAACCTTGACCAGTTGAGTTATAGAAGGATAGACACCTTGACCAGTTGACCTATAGACTGATAGACACCTTGACCAGTTGACCTATAGAAGGATAGACACCTTGACCAGTTGACCTATAGACGGATAGACACAATGACCAGTTGATCTATAGAAGGATAGACACCTTGACCAGTTGAATTATAGATGGATAGACACAATGACCAGTTGATCTATAGAAGGATAGACATCTTGACCAGTTGACCTATAGACGGATAGACACCTTGACCAGTTAACCTATAGACGGATAGACACAATGACCAGTTGATCTATAGAAGGATAGACACCTTGACCAGTTGAGCTATAGACGGATAGACACAATGACTAGTTGACCTATAGACGGATAGACACCTTGACCAGTTAACCTTTAGATGGATAGACACCTTGATCAGTTAACCTATAGACGGATAGACACCTTGACCAGTTGACCTATAGAAGGATAGACACATTGACCAGTTTTCCTAAAGACGGATAGACACCTTGACCAGTTGACCTATAGACGGATAGACACCTTGACCAGTTAACATATAGACGGATAGACACCTTGACCAGTTGATCTATAGAAGGATAGACACCTTGACCAGTTGACCTACAGACGGATAGACACCTTGACCAGTTGACCTATAGACGGATAGACACCTTGACCAGTTGACCTATAGACGGATAGACACCTTGACCAGTTGACCTATAGACGGATAGACACCTTGACCAGTTGACCTATAGACGGATAGACACCTTGACCAGTTTTCCTATAGACGGATAGACACCTTGACCAGTTGACCTATAGACGAATAGACACCTTGACCAGTTAACCTATAGACGGATAAACACATTGACCAGTTGACTTATAGAAGGATAGACACCTTGACCAGTTAACCTATAGACGGATAAACACATTGACCAGTTGACTTATAGAAGGATAGACACATTGACCAGTTGACGTATAGAAGGATAGACACATTGACCATTTGACCTATAGACGGATAGACACCTTGACCAGTTGATCTATAGAAGGATTGACACATTGACCAGTTAACCTATAGATGGATAGACACATTGACCAGTTAACCTATAGAAGGATAGATACCTTGACCAGTTAACCTATAGACGGATAGAAACCTTGACCAGTTGAGTAATAGAAGGATAGACACCTTGACCAGTTGACCTATAGACTGATAGACACCTTGACCAGTTGACCTATAGACGGATAGACACATTGACCAGTTGACTTATAGACAGATAGACACCTTGACCAGTTGACCTATAGACATATAGACACAATGACCAGTTGATCTATAGAAGGATAGACACCTTGACCAGTTGACTTATAGAGGGATAGACACAATGACCAGTTGATCTATAGAAGGATAGACACCTTTACCAGTTGACCTATATACGGATAGACACCATGACCAGTTAACCTATAGACGGATAGACACAATGACCAGTTGATCTATAGAAGGATAGACACCTTGACCAGTTGACCTATAGACGGATAGACACAATGACCAGTTGATCTATAGAAGGATAGACACCTTGACCAGTTGACTTATAGATGGATAGACACAATGACCAGTTGATCTATAGAAGGATAGACATCTTGACCAGTTGACCTATAGACGGATAGACACCTTGACCAGTTAACCTATAGACGGATAGACACAATGACCAGTTGATCTATAGAAGGATAGACACCTTGACTAGTTGACCTATAGACGGATAGACACAATGAATAGTTGACCTATAGACGGATAGACACCTTGACCAGTTAACCTATAGATGGATAGACACCTTGATCAGTTAACCTATAGACGGATAGACACCTTGACCAGTTGACCTATAGAAGGATAGACACATTGACCAGTTTTCCTAAAGACGGATAGACACCTTGACCAGTTAACCTATAGGCGGATAAACACATTGACCAGTTGACTTATAGAAGGATAGACACCTTGACCAGTTGACCTATAGACGGATAGACACATTGACCAGTTGACCTATAGACGGATAGACACCTTGACCAGTTGACCTATAGACGGATAGACACCTTGACCAGTTGACCTATAGACGGATAGACACCTTGACCAGTTGATCTATAGAAGGATAGACACCTTGACCAGTTTTCCTATAGACGGATAGACACCTTGACCAGTTGACCTATAGACGGATAGACCCCTTGACCAGTTGACCTATAGACGGATAGACACCTTGACCAGTTAACCTATAGACGGATAGACACAATGACCAGTTGACTTATAGAAGGATAGACACATTGACCAGTTAACCTATAGAAGGATAGACACAATGGCCAGTTAACCTATAGAAGGATAGACACATTGACCAGTTGACCTATAGACGGATAGACACATTGACCAGTTAACCTATAGAAGGATATACACATTGACCAGTTAACCTATAGAAGGATAGACACAATGACCAGTTGACCTATAGAAGGATAGACACAATGGCCAGTTAACCTATAGATGGATAGACACCTTGATCAGTTGACTTATGGACGATAGACACATTGACCAGTTGACTTATATAAGGATAGACACATTGACCAGTTAACCTATTGATGGATAGACACATTGACCAGTTAACCTATAGAAGGATAGACACAATGACCAGTTGACCTATAGAAGGATAGACACATTGACCAGTTAACCTATAGATGGATAGACACCTTGACCAGTTGACTTATAGACGATAGACACATTGACTAGTTGACCTATAGAAGGATAGACACATTGACCAGTTGACTTATATAAGGATAGACACATTGACCAGTTAACCTATTGATGGATAGACACCTTGACCAGTTGACCTATAGAAGGATAGACACAATGACCAGTTGACCTATAGAAGGATAGACACAATGGCCAGTTAACCTATAGAAGGATAGACACATTGACCAGTTGACTTATATAAGAATAGACACATTGACCAGTTAACCTATAGATGGATAGACACCTTGATCAGTTGACTTATAGACGATAGACACATTGACCAGTTGACCTATAGACGGATAGACACCTTGACCAGTTAACCTATAGATGGATGGACACCTTGATCAGTTGACTTATAGACGATAGACACATTGACCAGTTGACCTATAGACGATAGACACATTGACCAGTTAACCTATAGATGGATGGACACCTTGATCAGTTGACTTATAGACGATATACACATTGACTAGTTGACCTATAGAAGGATAGACACAATGGCCAGTTGATCTATAGAACGATAAACACATTGACCATTTGACCTATAGAAGGATATACACATTGACCAGTTAACCTATTGACGGATAGACACATTGACCAGTTGACCTATAGAAGGATAGACACCTTGACCAGTTGACCTATAGAAGGGTAGACACAATAACCAGTTGACCTATAGAAGGATAGACACATTGACCAGTTAACCTATAGAAGGATAGACACCTTGACCAGTTGATCTATAGAACGATAAACACATTGACCATTTGACCTATAGAAGGATATACACATTGACCAGTTAACCTATTGACGGATAGACACATTGACCAGTTGACCTATAGAAGGATAGACACCTTGACCAGTTGACCTATAGAAGGGTAGACACAATAACCAGTTGACCTATAGAAGGATAGACACAATGACCAGTTGACCTATAGAAGGATAGACACATTGACCAGTTAACCTATAGATGGATAGACACATTGACCAGTTAACCTATAGATAGACACCTTGATCAGTTGACTTATAGACGATAGACCCATTGACCAGTTGACCTATAGACGGATAGACACCTTGACCGGTTGATCTATAGAACGATAGACACATTGACCAGTTGACCTATAGGATAGACACATTGACCAGTTAACCTATAGATGGATAGACACCTTGCTCAGTTGACTTATAGACGATAGACATATTGACTAGTTGACCTATAGAAGGATAGACACATTGACCAGTTGACTTATAGATGGATAGACACATTGACCAGTTAACCTATAGATGGATGGACACCTTGATCAGTTGACCTATAGAAGGATAGACACAATGGCTAGTTAACCTATAGAAGGATAGACACCTTGACCAGTTGACCTATAGAAGGATAGACACATTGACCAGTTGACCTATAGAAGGGTAGACACAATAACCAGTTGACCTATAGAAGGATAGACACATTGACCAGTTGACCAGTTGACCTATAGAAGGATAGACACATTGACCAGTTAACCTATAGATGGATAGACACATTGATCAGTTGACTTATAGATGGATGGACACCTTGATCAGTTGACTTATAGACGATAGACACATTGACTAGTTGACCTATAGAAGGATAGACACCTTGATCAGTTAACCTATAGATGGATAGACACATTGACCAGTTAACCTATAGATCAATACATTAACAGATTTAAACACCAACACATTGACATATCGACACACTGACAAGATCGACACATAAACAAGCTCATACATCAACACACTGACATATCGACACATTAACAGATTTATACATGAACACATTGACATCGACACACTGACAGATCAACACATGAACAGGCTCATACATCAAAACATTGCCATATTGACACATTAACAGATTTATACATCAACACATTGACATATCGACACACTGACAGATCAATAGATTAACAGACTTATACATCATAACACTGACAGATCAACACACTGACAGATCTACACATTAACAGACTCAAAACTCAATGCATTGATATATCGACACACTGACAAATTAACATTTACACTTATACATTGACACACTAATATCCACATATTACCAGACTCATACATAAACACATTGATATATCGACACACTGACAGATCAACACAATAATACTTACATAGTGTGTTAGTGACCTACATGTAATACGATATATACGGGGTCAGTAAATTCCATAATGGAGTTTGAGCCAAAATAAAACCTCATATGGAATTTACTGACCCTGTATATATCGTATTAGGTCACTAACACACTATGTAACGAATTAACTCTATAATACCGACTATCTTGATTTGTTAAATGTATACTGGAGTTGTCTCATTTGCTATCATACCATATCTTCTTATTGTTATATTAGAGTGTTCAATTTTAAGGACATACTCCAATTGGTCTGCACAAAAAACTAATAGACACTTCTCGTCTCTCTCCTTATTTTTTTCAAATTTCCGACACATTGAACGCATCAAAGATACAGGAGTTGAGGTTCGGCTTCGAAAGAAATTTTCAAAACAGTACTAGACCAAAGCAAGGGATTCAAGCGTTATACGCCATTCTTGTGCATTTTGAAATTGAAACAGTTTAAAAGTTATATATTTGTTTACAGTATAAGTATGACCACATCAGTGATAAGTCATGGTAACACAGATTGGTAAATAAGATTATGATGAATAGGAGGAGGATTCATTGGCGAATTATATACATATTCGGGTTGAAAGCATGTTAATACGATATCAATATTGATCCTGCTTTGTACAGGTCTGACATCCTGACTGGATTGTTTAGCATACTAGTTCACACGGAAAAAGCCTCAAGGCAGATTTATCACCTTAATTTGTGTTGAAGAGATAAAAAATACTTATATAATAATGCAGACATGACTGAATATTATGCTTAATTTAAACTAAAACGAGAAACAAGAAATAAAAGTTTGCGTGAAATAATAAAAAAAAAAATTGTTAAGTATTTTGGTATTGAAAATCATGACGTCAAAGCAAATAAAATGACGTTAAATATATCTTTTTTTAATTTTCTTTCATCTAAACTGTCTCGATCATTACAAATTAACGGTAAAACATTACATGCTGAAATTTATAGGGTGGGTAGAATACACTATGAGGATGTGCCATGTTCTTTATAAACAAGTTTTGATGAAATTTATATTTTATCATTTTTTACTCTGACATTGGGCGCTTTAACGGAGAACCAGTGTAGTACATTAAGACATTGACATATCAACACACTGACATATCAACATATTAACAGATTCAAACATCAACACATTAACACACTAACATATAATCACATTAACAAATGTATACATCAACACATTTATAGACTGATAAATCAACACATTGACATATCGACACTTTGACAGATCAAAACATTAACATACTCATTTATTGTTTTGATGACAGAGAGAGGGCTGGCAGCAAACTTCTAATTAAGGTTATTTAAAGACCACTGTGACTTTATAGGAAATATGTCACAAGTCATTGCTGTAAATAACACATCTCCAGCATCATAAGATACATATATCCTTGTGTAATAGTATTATTTAATAAATTTATTGAAACATTGTCCAGTGTCAGAAACAAAAAGTGGAGAAATTATCTTTGAGTGTGTGTATGCATTCATTTTTTTCACAAACATGATGAAATTTAAACTTTCAAACTTAATTTTTTTTTCAGATCCCATCGGAAAAGGGCAACAGTCTGCCATGTTAAATCGTTTATTAGGGAAGGGCAGCTATGAATCATTTGATATGAGATGCATGGTAACCGGCCAGTTTTCCGTTGGGAAGTCTACTCTTGTGAAGCTGTTAGCTGGTGACATTATACTAGATGGTCGACAGCCGACTGACGGCATTTCTCTCGTTGAAGGTCGCTGTGGCCTCGACATTGAGACCAAAGAGTGGATTCTAATTGATCCAGGTGAGAAAATACACAAGTAGAAACATCTTACCACATGCTGTTGTGTGGACCTCACTATCAGCAGACATGATATAGCACTGATTTTAATCACATCACATTGTAGCCATATGTTTTGTGAGTTCAATTCAGGAACCAAGTTGATTCAAATTGAATTTTAATGTTAAAATTATGGAATAATTTGACATTTATTTTCGATAATCAATAATGTCATCAATCCAGCAGTTAAAACATGACTCTCTTTAAAATACATTTATAGCATTATGTGAATGTTACACTTGATAAGATTTAATTTTGATCTTAATTATGATTTTTCTTATATTCTTCACTTGGTTTTGACAGCCTGTAGCTGTTTTGGATTTGATTTGCCTGATGTATTAAATTTAATTTCAGACTCTTATAACGCCCTGGATGTTGTGTACAACAAAGTGTTAATGACCTCTCTCAAAGAAGAGGAGAGTGAACTCACTGAAAAGTTCATCCAGGCTTCAGATACAAGTCCAACTGTTAATGCCACACTGTCCTCTTTGCCCTCAGAAAAGTCGGCAGCATTACAATCTCTACCACCTAAGAAATCCTCCAATGTGCCTCTCACGATAAAACAGATGGGAAAGAAAATGAGAACAAGAATGACTAAGGAAGAAATAAGAAGGAAAATGGAAAAAGTCCTCAAAAGTGGGAAGTATAAGATGAAAGTTGGGCGTCTTATCTTCTGGGACTTTGGTGGACAATATGTTTATCTAACAACACATCAGACCTTCATGACGTTCCGAGCGTTGTTTCTTGTAGTATTTGATGGAAGCAAAGATTTGCATGAACAGGTCCCTGATGTGATGTGTTTTCCAGGGCAGCACATGACACCAACGCCAGCAGGTAATATGCATATTAATTACACACAGATAATGCAAACAGGATACATTTTTATAACAGCAAGGTGATATCTTTTCTAAATATTTAAGCAAACCTCAATGTTTACATAATTTATTTACATTGTCACTTTTAGCTTGTCACATACTACAATATTAACCTCAGTATGTTTCGCATTTTGCAGCATTGATATGAAGTACTGTGGATTCATTCTTATTCGTGATTTACCAATTTTCGTGGCTTTTGTGGGGTCACAGCGAACCTTGAATTTAAGAATTCAACGAAAAATTATCACGTGAAATGTGTTTGGATTCGGATGTTTATTTCCGGTTATATTGTGCAGTTCTCTTATAGTGTTGACTAGCGATAAACATTTCAAATTAACACGTGTTTTATTGAAAGAAGATAAAGGTATTTTGTTCAATTATATATTATGAAAATAAATGCAAGTTGTTAATTACCGTGTCATAGATTGGTTTACTTTGATTAAAAGTTTACAGGATTAATTACGATAAAATTGTTTATTTTCACACTTTTTACTTATATGATTGTTCATTATACCGTGATGAGGGGAAATAAGCGTTCAATCATATATCAATCATACAGTTGAATGCCTCATAAAATTCTGACAAAAATTTATAAATTGTAAGACAAACAAACTATTAGTTGTCTCTGTCCACGATTGTAATTGAAGTTTTCAAGGAACACTATCACTTAGAATGGCCAAGTGAGGATTTTGACAATTCAAAACCTTTTCAATGATTTTTTATACGACCGCAAATTTTGAAAAAAATTTCGTCGTATATTGCTATCACGTTGGCATCGTCGTCTGCGTCGTCGTCGTCGTCGTCGGCGTCCGAATACTTTTAGTTTTCGCACTCTAACTTAAGTAATAGTGAATAGAAATCTATGAAATTTTAACACAAGGTATATGACCATAAAAGGAAGGTTGGTATTGATTTTAGGAGTTTTGGTCCCAACATTTTAGGAATAAGGGGCCAAAAAGGGCCCAAATAAGCATTTTCTTGGTTTTCGCACTATAACTTTAGTTTAAGTTAATAGAAATCTATGAAATTTTGACATAAGGTTCATGACCACAAAAAAAAAGTTGGGATTGATTTTGGGAGTTTTGGTTTCAACAGTTTAGGAATTAGGGGCCAAAAAAGGGCCCAAATAAGCATTATTCTTGGTTTTCGCACAATAACTTTGGTTTAAGTAAATAGAAATCAATGAAATTTAAACACAATGTTTATGACCACAAAAGGAAGGTTGGTATTGATTTTGGGAGTTTAGGTCCCAACAGTTTATGAATTAGGGGCCAAAAAGGGACCCAAATAAGCATTTTTCTTGGTTTTCGCACCATAACGTTAGTATAAGTAAATAGAAATCTATGAAATTTAAACACAAGGTTTATGACCATAAAAGAAAGGTTGGTATTGATTTTGGGAGTTTTGGTCCCAACAGTTTAGGAAAAAGGGGCCCAAAGGGTCCAAAATTAAACTTTGTTTGATTTCATCAAAATTGAATAATTGGGGTTCTTTGATATGCCGAATCTAACTGTGTATGTAGATTCTTAACTTTTAGTCATGTTTTCAAATTGGTCTACATTAAGGTCCAAAGGGTCCAAAATTAAACTTAGTTTGATTTTGACAAAAAATGAATCGGTTGGGTTCTTTGATATGTTGAATCTAAAAATGTACTTAGATTCTTGATTGTTGGTCCAAATCTGGGTCCAAAATTAAACTTTATTTGATTTCATCAAAAATTGAATAAATGGGGTTCGTTGATATGCCAAATCTAACTGTGTATGTAGATTCTTCATTTTTGGTCCCGTTTTCAAATTGGCCTACATTAAGGTCCAAAGGGTCCATAATTAATCAAAGTTTGATTTTTACAAAAATTAAATTCTTGGGCCTCTTTGATATGCTGAATCTAAACATGTACTTAGATTTTTGATTATGGGCCCAGTTTTCAAGTTGGTCCAAATCAGGATCTAAAATTATTATATTAAGTATTGTGCAATAGCAAGTCTTTTCAATTGCACAGTATTGTGCAATTGCAAGAAATATCTAATTTCACAATATTGTGAAATAGCAAATTTTTTTTTTAATTAGAGTTATCTTTCTTTGTCCAGAATAGTAAGCAAGAAATATCTTATTGCAAGAATTTTTTTTAATTGGAGTTATCTTTCTTTGTCCAGAATCAACTTAAATCTTTGTTATATACAATATACAATGTATATTCACTTTTTACTACCAACTGATAAATTTAAATGATCTTTACCATTCAGTGATAACAAGCAGTTTTTTTACATCTTAATATTTTATGATGTATTTAAATGAGTAGTTATTGTTGCAAACTCCATTAGAATATTTTAATTGAGTTTAGTTTTGGAATAAGGGAAAGGGGGATGTGATTAAAAAATTGGGTTCAATTTTTCTCATTTGAAATTTCATAAATAAAAAGAAAATTTCTTCAAACATTTTTTTGAGAGGATTAATATTCAACAGCATAGTGAATTGCTCTAAGAGAAAACAAAAATTTTAAGTTCATTAGAACACATTCATTCTATGTCAGAAACCTATGCTGTGTCAACTATTTAATCACAATCCAAATTTAGAGCTGAATCCAGCTTGAATGTTGTGTCCATACTTGCCCCAACCGTTCAGGGTTCAACCTCTGCGGTCGTATAAAGCTACGCCCTGCGGAGCATCTGGTTTTAATCATTGATCAAACAAAGGAGATTATATGATCTCCTAAATCAAAAGGGATATCACGAATGAAGTCTCTGTTTTTATTTTAAGCAGTGATCTGCGAATTTACGTATACCACGAATTGTCTTTTTTTCTTCTCAATCCACGAAAATTGATACCCATGAAAATAAATTAATCCCCAGAAAGACAATAATATTTATTAAATATACCAAGTTTAAATTCTTTTCGGAATTTAAAGCATAGACAAAAAAAATAAGTGAATTCTCACAAAAAAGGAGCTGATGATTTTATTATATGAAGTATAGATTTTATCATAAGTATGAACGGAGTGCTGCACTTATTGTCAGACAACATCAAATTTTTAAAATTTAATCTTGAATTTGTTCTGGGAGAACTTATATTAAACGATTTTGTTCAGCCTGCAATGTGTGTCGATGAAATTTCAACATGTATGATTTTCCACATGATAGCCAAGTTGAAAAATGTCGTCACATTTTTCTCAGGAACTACAATACAAGGATTTCTGAAATTTGGTTTCAGGATTTATATAAGTCAGCTATACCGTGTGATGCGTTTTCAGATTCATCACTCGACAACTTCCTGTTAACCGAACACTTGCATATTTTTACACTATTAATATTATCCACTTGCGGCGGGGGTATCATCAGTGAGCAGTAGCTCGCAGTTTCACTTGTTATTGCCGTATTTGGCAAAACCTTTTCATCTTTTTATCTTCAGTGCTGTACAACTTTGTACCTTTTTCACTTTCGATCTTTTATATCTGGGCGTTATGTATTCGGGTTTAGTTTTCTGTAATTAGTTAATACTTCAGTTTCTTTATATATATCTCTTTCATATTCATTTGATAAAATTTACTGTTTGCAATATCATTAATTGTTCTATATAATAAGAATGTTCTTATCCCGGGCATAAAAACAATGCCGTATTTTGCGAAACCTTTTCAACTTTTGATCTTCAGTGTTGTACAACTTTGTACTTTTTTCACTTTCGATCTTTTATATCTGGGCGTCACTTGTAAGTCTTGTGTGGACAAGGCGCGTTTTTGGCGTATTGAATTTTAAACCTGATGCTTTTTGTTATCTATTAATCATGTTTTTCTTTGTCTAATATGTTCTATTAATTTGTATTGTAGTCCTGTAATATTATGTTGTCATTTCAATGTTATATTTAACTTTGCCATTAAAGTGCGAGGTTTGGCATGCCACAAAACCAGGTTCAACCCACCACTTTTATTCCCCTTTAAAAGTGTCCTGTACCAAGTCAGGAAGATGGCCATTGTTATATTTCTGTGTGTGTTGCATTTTAACGTTGAGTCGTTTGTGTTTTCTCTTATTTTTGAGAAATTGAGATAAGACGTGGCACGGTACTTGTCTATCCCAAATTCATGTATTTGGTTTTCATGTTATATTTGTTATTCTCGTGGTGTTTTGTCTGATGCTTGGTCCGTTTCTGTGTGTGTTACGTTTCGGTGTTATGTCGTTGTTCTCCTCTTATATTTAATGCCTTTCCCTCGGTTTTAGTTTGTTACCCCGATTTTGTTTTTTGTCCATGGATTTATGAGTTTTGAACAGCGGTATACCAGTGTTGTATTAAATAGCTGTTAAACAAATGTTATCCTTAATTGTGTCAAAATATGTTTTTTTTTGTTGTAAGAGTAAGTAAACTAATGTATGATAAAATTCACAATTAATGGCTTAGTCATCAAGCAATGTTAAAACAAATGTTTTTCTATAGAAATTCAGATTGTTTTAAATGAGTAAACCAGAAAACATATTTAATGGTAGAATGTTTACATACTGATTTCTCAAAATATCTATTCAAAGACTAAACATAGTAGCTTTTTGATGAGAAGGATTTATAACGTTGGTATTTTGAAGGTGTTGTTTTGTTTGAACCATATTAAAAACAAAATAAAGCATATGATATATTGTAGTTTGATCCATCAACATTTGATACAAAAAGTAAAATTTTCTTTTTATCAGTTCTTACCTTAACGCACGTTTTAATTGAAGGAATAAAGCTTCTTTTACCTTTATATGATTTTCAAATGATGTAGTTTCAGAGTTACAGAACTTTTTTCACTACATAATTTCTGTATGATTGAATCTGTATTGAATGACATACATCGTTAGAAACCCACTTATCCACATCCCCATTTATTGCATTGAGTTAAACATTTCTATATAATGTAACCTTCGTAGAACTGATTGAAATTAGTCCTAGTTTATATTGAATATTTCATTAATATCAATTCTGGAAAAATGAGGATTTTTTAGTTTTCAGTTTTGACATCTTAATAAAACTAATTTTGAAAATAATCTTAGGAAATGTGGACTACTTTTCAACAATATTCCCTGTTTTTAAATGTTTGTTGTAAGGTTCCGGGACACAGTTATCATCCTTTGATTTTCCTTGTCTACAAATAGAGTCCCTCATGTGACAGTGTATAACTTGCAATTTCTTTTTCATACACTATCCAGATTTTTTTTTCTTTTCTAATTTATGCCTAAAATAGTAAGTAGGGGGATGGAATTACTTGTCAAATTGGGACATGAATTTGTATACGACCACACACATTTTTTGGGGTTCGTATAATGCTATTATGTCGTCGTCCGACAACACATTTGGTTTTCGGACAATAACTGTAGTTTAAATGAATGGATCTCTATGGATTTTACAAGAAGATTCAATACCACAAAAGGAAGGATGATTTTAGGGTTTGTGGTACCAACAGTTTAGGAAATAGAGGCCAAAAAGGGGCCAAAACAAGCATGTTTGTAGTTTCAGGAAAATAACTTGTGTGTAAGTGTACGGATCTCTCTGGCATTGTACCACAAGGTTCCATATCACAAAAGGAAGGCTGGGATTGAGTTTAGGTATAATTGCCCCAACATGCTGGAATCGGGGGCAAAAAAGTAGCCCAAAACAAGCAATTTTTGTAGTGTCTATACAATAACTTGTGTTTAAGCGTATGGATCTCTCTAAAATTGTACTAAGAGGTTCCATACTTCAAAGGGAAGGCTGGGATTGAGCTTGGGGATATTGTTCCAAAGTGTGTGTGTGGGGGGGGCAACATTTGGAAGGGGGATTTTTTTCCCAAATTGTTATTGTCGAGCCTGCGACTTTTGTCGCAGAAAGTTTGACATATGGATAGTGATCCGGCGGCAGTGGTGTTAATTAACTTCTTAAAAGCTTTATATTTTAGAAGGTGGAAGACCTGGATGCTTCTTACTTTGTATATGGATGCTTCATTTTACGAAGTTTTCCTCAGTTACATGTCCAATGTCCTTGACCATTTTTTGTAATATTAAATTCTCTCTTATTATAAGTAATACATTGTAATAGAATAGAAAACTATATTTGGTATGTGCGTACCTTGCAAGCACCTCATTCCTGTCAGATAGTTTTCACTTGACCTCGACCTCATTTCATGGATCAGTGAACAAGGTTAAGTTTTGGTGGTCAAGTCCATATCTCAGATACTATAAGCAATAGGTTTACTATATTTGGTGTATGAAATGATTGTAAGGTGTACATGTCTAGCTGGCATGTGTCATCTGACCTTGACCTCATGTTCATAGTTTAGTGGTCGAAGTTAAGTTTTGATTTGTTTTTTCTAATAATATATGCAATAGGTCAACTATATTTGGTGTATGGAAATATTTTATGATCTATATGTCAGTCGCGCAGGTTTTATTTAACCTTGACCTCATTTTCACAGTTCATTGCTCAGTGTTAAGTTTTATGTGTTTTGGTCTGTTTTTATACGACCGCAAATTTTGAAAAAATTTTCGTCGTATATTGCTATCACGTTGGCGTCATCGTCTGCGTTGTCGTTGTCGTCGTTGTCGTTGTCGTCGTCGTCGTCGTCGTCGTCAGAATACTTTTAGTTTTCGCACTCTAACTTTAGTAAAAATGAATAGAAATCTATGAAATTTTAATACAAGGTTTATGACCATAAAAGGAAGGTTGGTATTGATTTTGGGAGTTTTGGTCCCAACATTTTAGGAATTAGGGGCCAAAAAGGGCCCAAATAAGCATTTTCTTGGTTTTCGCACTATAACTTTAGTTTAAGTTAATAGAAATCTATGAAATTTTGACACAAGGTTTATGACCACAAAAGAAAGGTTGGGATTGATTTTGGGAGTTTTGGTTTCAACAGTTTAGGAATTAGGGGCCAAAAATGGGCCCAAATAAGCATTATTCTTGGTTTTCGCACAATAACTAAAGTTTAAGTAAATAGAAATCAATGAAATTTAAACACAATGTTTATGACCACAAAAGGAAGATTGGTATTGATTTTTGGAGTTTAGGTCCCAACAGTTTAGGAATTAGGGGCCAAAAAGGGACCCAAATAAGCATTATTCTTGGTTTTCGCACAATAACTTAAGTTTAAGTAAATAGAAATCTATGAAATTTAAACACAAGGTTTATGACCATAAAAGGAAGGTTGGTATTGATTTTGGGAGTTTTGGTCCCAACAGTTTAGGAAAAAGGGGCCCAAAGGGTCCAAAATTAAACTTTGTTTGATTTCATCAAAATTTAATAATTGGGGTTCTTTGATATGCCGAATCTAACTGTGTATGTAGATTCTTAACTTTTGGTCCTGTTTTCAAATTGGTCTACATTAAGGTCCAAAGGGTCCAAAATTAAACTTAGTTTGATTTTGACAAAAAAATGAATCGGTTGGGTTCTTTGATATGTTGAATCTAAAAATGTACTTAGATTTTTGATTATTGGCCCAGTTTTCAAGTTGGTCAAAATCTGGGTCAAAAATTAAACTTTATTTGATTTCATCAAAAATTGAATAAATGGGGTTCTTTGATATGCTAAATCTAACTGTGTATGTAGATTCTTCATTTTTGGTCCCGTTTTCAAATTGGCCTACATTAAGGTCCAAAGGTAACAAAAATTAAATTCTTGGGCCTCTTTGATATGCTGAATCTAAACATGTACTTAGATTTTTGATTATGGGCCCAGTTTTCAAGTTGGTCCAAATCAGGATCTAAAATTATTATATTAAGTATTGTGCAATAGCAAGTCTTTTCAATTGCACAGTATTGTGCAATGGTAAGAAATATCTAATTTCACAATATTGTGAAATAGCAAATTTTGTTTTAATTAGAGTTATCTTTCTTTGTCCAGAATAGTAAGCAAGGAATATCTTATTGCACATTATTGTGCAATAGCAAGATTTTTTTTTAATTGGAGTTATCTTTCTTTGTCCAGAATCAACTTAAATCTTTGTTATATACAATATACAATGTATATTCACTTTTTACTACCAACTGATAAATTTAAATAATCTTTACCATTTAGTGATAACACACAGTTTTTTTACATCTTAATATTTTATGATGTATTTAAATGAGTATTTATTGTTGCAAACTCCATTAGAATATTTTAATTGAGATTAGTTTTGGAATAAGGGAAAGGGGGATGTGATTAAAAAATTGGGTTCAATTTTTCTCATTTGAAATTTCATAAATAAAAAGAAAATTTCTTCAAACTTTTTTTTGAGAGGATTAATATTCAACAGTATAGTGAATTGCTCTAAGAGAAAACAAAAATTTTAAGTTCATAAAACACATTCATTCTGTGTCAGAAACCTATGCTGTGTCAACTATTTAATTACAATCCAAATTTAGAGCTGAATCCAGCTTGAATGTTGTGTCCATACTTGCCCCAACCGTTCAGGGTTCAACCTCTGCGGTCGTATATAGCTACGCCCTGCGGAGCATCTGGTTCTTAATCTATAACAATGTATAAGCAATAGGTCGACTATATTTGTTGTATGGAAGAATTGTTAGCTGTACATGCCTGCCTGGCATTGTTCATCTGACCTTGAACTCATTTTCATGGTTCATTTTTTTTGTCAATGTTTAGTTTTCTTGGTTAATGTTAAGTTTGTGTGACAGTTGTAATAAAGCTTTATATTTAGGATTATCAACATAATATGAAATCTTATATATTTAAGACATTTCAGCGTGTGCATTCTTGTAATGGTTCATATTTATTTATTTTTTTTTAATTTTCAAATTCCAATTTTTGAAAAGTTTTGAGAATAGATTTTTTAGATCTTTTACATTGATTTTTTGTCAGAAACCTATATTATTTCAAAAAATTGATCACAATCCAAATTTTGACAGCATTGAGCTTGAATATTGTGTCCAAATTTGCCCCAACTGTTCACGGTTCCACCTCTGCGGTCGTATCAGACTGTGCCCAGCAAGCATTTAATTTGGTTAAGTAGGGATTTGGTCCATTTGAAAAAAAAGTCAATAATTAGTATATATAAAGCTGTCACACTGAATTATAGACCCTCTTAACCTTTAATTGTCCACAGTTTGAGTTAGAGCTGATGGATATTTCCATAATTTTGACATAATTCGTCCCAAAAGTGGTACACTATATATACTATACAAATCTTTTTGGATAGAGCAGGTGTGATTTTTTTAATTTTAATTTTTTTTTTATTAAAAGAAATACACTACGGAATAACTGTTTTCGGCCATAAATAATAATCAAAAAAGCAATATAGCGATTAGAACAAACACAAAATCCAAGGGCTGTTCCATAAAATCCTAAACAGGACCGCAACTTGAACTGGCCATTATTTTGGTGGTGTGAAATATTAGTTTGTATACGTTTTTAAGCATTGTTACCTCTTTGTTTTTAATATAAAATTGAGAAAGGAAATGGTGAATATGTCAAAGCGACAACCACCCGACCATAGAGCAAACAACAGCCGAAGGCAACCAATGGGTCTTCAATGTAGCGAGAATTCCCGCACCCGTAGGTGTCCTTCAGCTGGCCCCTAAAATATGCATAATAGTACAGTGATAATGGACGTCATACTAAACTCCGAATTATACACAAGAAACTAAAAATTAAAATCATACAAGACTAACAAAGGCCAGAGGCTCCTGACTTGGGACAGGCGCAAAATTGCGGCGGGGTTAAACATGTTTATGAGATCTCAACCCTCCCCCTATACCTCTAGCCAATGTAGAAAAGTAAAAGAATAACAATACGCACATTAAAATTCAGTTCAAGAGAAGTCCGAGTCTGATGTCAAAAGATGTAACAAAAGAAAATAAATAAAATGACAAAAATACATAAATAACAACAGACTACTAGCAGTTAACTGACATGCCAGCTCCAGACCTCAATTAAACTGATTGAAAGATTATGTCTTCATCATATGAATATCAGGTACAATCCCTCCCGTTAGGGGTTTAGTATCATACTATCATAAAATATATGAGAAGAACATAACCCGTGTCATGCCAACAACTGTTTTTTTAGAAATAAATGTGTTTAGTTCCGATGCAAAGACCCTATCAGTGAATCAATGTTAAAGCCAAAATATGCAATCTTTAATGACCTGACAACAGTATCGTAACTATATCCCCTTTTAATAAGTCTATTTAAAGGTTTTGTTAGTTTCTGAGGAGAATACTGACATTTTTGTGCTTTATAAAGAATATTTCCATAAAATTTTGGATGTGAAATACCTGAACGTATAAGATGTCTGCATGTTGAGTTATATTTACGAATTATTTCCTTATACCGGTGATAAAATTTAGTAAATGTTTTGACCAGTTTGTGATATCGAAAACCCTGGTGTAATAATTTTTCAGTAATACATAAATTTCTCTCGCTAAAATCTAATACATTGTTACATACACGAGCGAATCGTACAAGTTGAGATATATAAACACCATAAGATGGTGACAAGGGAACGTCACCATCTAAAAATGGATAATTAACAATAGGAAATGAAAAATCATCTCTTTTATCATAAATTTTTGTATTAAGCTTCCCGTTTATGATATAGATATCAAGATCGAGGAAAGGGCAGTGGTCATTGTTATCATTAGCTTTATTTAAAGTAAGTTCTACAGGATAAATTTCTTTAGTATACATACTGAAGTCGTCATTATTTAGAGCCAATATATCATCCAAATATCTAAAAGTATTGTTAAATTTTTGTATCAAATGTTGTTTTGATGGGTCTTTGCTAATTTTAGTCATAAATTGTAACTCATAACAATACAAAAACAGGTCCGCAATAAGTGGTGCACAGTTAGTCCCCATTGGAATTCCAATAACTTGACGATATACGGAATCTCCAAAGCGAACAAAAATGTTATCAAGTAAAAATTCAAGTGCATAAATAGTATCAAAGCATGTCCAATTGACATAGTTCTTTTGTTTATTGCTACTAAAAAATGATCTAAAAGAGTTTGAACATATGTACTCGCATTCCGACTTTTTAAATGCCCAGTTAATTAGGGATGTGAATTTTTTCTTAATAAGAATATGAGGCAAAGTGGTATATAGGGTAGAAAAATCAAAACTTTGAACAGATTCAAAATCACCAATATATGCATGCAATTTATCAAGTACTTCCAACGAGTTTTTGACACTCCAAAAGTAATTAATTCCACTATTTTCAAAGGCCTTATTTGAACAATTTATTATCAGGTTTTTTATTGTACCAAGTGTACTAGTAAGTAAAACAGACAATTTAGTAGTTGAACAATGGCTGGAAGATGAAATAAATCTATATTTGTAAGGTTTTTTGTGCAGCTTCGGAAGCCAGTACATATGCCTTCCTTAAACTATGTGTTAATAAAACAGTCTGAAGAACAAATACAACAATATAGAATATACATATACACTGAAATAGTTGTCACCTTTTTGACAGAGAATCCAATTTAAAGGAAGACTATTATCAGCTGTTTAAATAAATGAGGTTGACTAAGTATTCAGTCTTTTTTTTTTTTTAAATAATGGGTTAACAAGACAAAAGACAATGAAAAACTTTTAAAAGTGTAGTATCACAACTATGAAAAATGCAGAATGTATATACTTTTTTATACTTCTTTTATGACAGATTTTGATTTTATTTTGTAGTATTTTTGCAATATTGGGTCAATTCCATCCTGACCTATTGTAAGCTTGTATATGCAGGCATCCCAAAGATCTTGTTTGTTGCCACTCACAAGGACAAAGTACCATTGGTGAGTGATCTAGTGTAAGCTATATGGTAGTAAGTTATTGTCATTTTGAAAACTTAGAAATGTGTACAAATTGCCCCAATTGCTAGCATAAAAACCAGGTTTAATCCTCCATTTTCGACATAAGAAAAGGCCTGTACAAAGTCAGGAATATTACAGTTGATTGTGTGAGCGTTTGATTTTGCCATTTGATTATTTTGATTTTTTTTTAACTTTCCAAGGAGTTCAATATTTAAATAATAGCTTGTATTCTTATAATGATGTTTTGTCTATAAATCTTAACTTGACCAAAAATTTTGTTAAACTACACTTTTAAAAAAACAAGATCCTTTTTGAATTGTGGGTAATTCCCTTAAAATCAGATTACGGGGCCTATAAATAAAGTAGAAGATATGAAGTACCACTTATAGATAAGTATAGATTATCGGGTTTTCTACACATTGATATCGTAACATATCAGCAGCGAGCCACAATGGTTATGAATATTTGGTATGTAATTGTATCAATATTCCATTGGATAGTCATCTCATTTCCATGGAGATAAGTTGGCTCTGCCACTCTTAGTCATGTTTTTTTACTTAAAATACAATTTATCAGTTTACATGATAAAGTTTGCATGCTAAAGTTTAACTAAACTTATTTTTATTTCAACAATCATGTTTTATTATTAAGAATAGTAGTACTGCACCAGATGCACTTCTCAACAATTAATATTTTCTCGGTCATGTGTCAGGCCAAACCATAATACCATTGTTAAACAGATGATGAAATAAAATATGATATACAACACATCTGGAGAAGAAATGCATGATTACGATACATACTTTATTTTAAAAGAAGTTCATTTTTGTTTAACTGCAAATTCAAATAAAACATTTTCCGTATTTTCACGCAAATCCTGAAGTACTCTTTACTAAACTATTAATACCTTCTTGGCTTGTTTGAAGTGTATTGCCAATCTATTAAATGTTACTTATTTTTTTTACAAGTGGTATCTTTTAAATTATAGAAGCAAGGTTAAAAGTGTAATAATTTACCTGTAAGAGTAGATATACCTACTTTACAGATTTAAGATAAATCTAGTTATTTTCTTGTTGGAATGTTCCATCATTGAAGATACACAAACATTATGTTCCCGACATATGCTCTTTACAGCCTCAAGTTTATTTATCCGGAACATTTTTATGTTTTAATAGGGGAATGTTGAGACACGACGGGAAGAGCTTTACAGTGGAATTGAAGAGTTGTTTAAAGACCATGAGGGAAAACATCATCTGGTCCTTAGACCTCTAATATTTGTCAATGCCAAAGATCAAGCTGACCCAGAAATAGAGGTTCTGAAGAAAACAATAACAGAACTTACATTCGACCACCCATGTTGGGGTGAAAGGATGCCGAATGCATGTGTTCCACTGGAGCTCGAGATCGCTGAATTGGTGGCAGAAGGGAAACAAATTCTGTCTTTAGTTGAAGTTAAAGAATTAAATGCCATCAGTGAGGTGTCTGTCCTGTCTCCTGAGCAGCTAACCGATTTTCTACATTATCAACATTCTCTAGGGAAAATTGTGTATTTTGACACCCCACAACTGAGAGATAATGTTATCATCAGTCCCCTTCTTATGGTGGAAGTTATGAGATCTTTTATTACTGGTGTGTAAATACTTTCAATGAGATATAATAAAAATTAGTAGTAAAACAACAACATACTCAAATATTGTTTACCAGACATTTAGAGCATTGGGTATTGTTAACTGGTGACTTTCACTTATCTTTTAAACTTTGTAAGAACTTTTTATTATACAATTAGTCAAAATTAATCTTTTCTTTAGGTATTCATAGCGTCACTAATTCTTGTTAGATTATAGCTAACTATTTTATTATGTTTATATCCTCTGGATAGGATGGAGGTTTTAACTTACGTATGATTGCAAATTTTAAAGTCAAAACTGAAACTGATATTTCATAGGTATTAACGTGTAGGTATAACTAGCGAACGACATGGTTTCTAAATAAAATATTTGTAATGGGGTAATGTTCTTCAAAATGAGAAAGGATTCTATTTTGATCATGGAATACCTTTTATAAAGAAAGTTTAATTACTCCTAAAATAGGATAATGTTTTGAAGTATCAAAATAGTGTTGTTTTAATGTCCTGACCTAGGTGAGCAGTATACCTTTCGTAGTATCTTTTAATATAAGTAAATTTTTTATTAGCTAACCTGGCCCGAAGGGCCAAGTGAGCTTATCTCATCACTTGGCGTCCGTCGTCCGTCATTAACTTTTACAAAAATCTTCTCCTCTATAAACTGAGCCAAATTTAACCAAGCTTAGCCACAATCATCATTGGGGTATCTAATTTAAAAAATGTGTCCAGTGACCTTGCAAACCAACCAAGATGGCCGCCATGGCTAAAAATAGAACATAGGGGTAAAATGCAGTTTTTGGCTTATAACTCAAAAACCAGAGCATTGAGAGCAAATCTGACAGGGGTAAAATTGTTTATCAGGTCAAGATCTATCTGCCGTGAAATTTTCAGATGAATCGGACAACCCCTTCTTAGGTTGCTGTCCCTGAATTGGTAATTTTAAGGAAATTTTGCTGTTTTTGGTTATTATCTTGAGTATTATTATAGATAGAGATAAACTGTAAACAGCAATTATGTTCAGCAAAGTAAGATTTACAAATAAATCAACATGACTAAAATGGTCAGTTGACCCCTTTAGGAGTAATTGCCCTTTACAGTCAATTTTTAACCATTTTTCGTAAATCTTAGTAATCTTTTAGAAAAATCTTCTCCTCTGAAACTACTGGGCCGAATTAAACCAAACTTGGCCATAATCAACATTGGGGTATCTAGTTCAAAAAATGTGTCCAGTAACTCGGCCAACCAACCAAGATGGCCACCATGGCTAAAAATAGAACATATGAGTAAAATGCAGTTTTTGGCTTATAACTCAAAAACCAAAGCATTTAGAGCAAATCTGACAGGAAGTGAAACTGTTTATCAGGTAAAGATGTATCTGCCCTGGAATTAATTTATATCGAATAACCAATTGTTAGGTTGTTGTCCCTGAATTGGTAATTTTAAGGAATTTTGCTGTTTTTTGTTATTACCTTGAATACTATAATAGATAGAGTTAAACTGTAAACAGCAATAATGTACAGCAAAGTAAGACCTAAAAATAAGTCAACACGACCAAAATGGTCAATTGACCCCCTAAGGAGTTATTGCCTTTCATATTCAATTTTTAACAATTTTCATAAAATTTGTAGATTTTCACTCATATTTTCCACTGAAACTACTGGGCCAAGTTCATTATAGATAGAGATAATTGTAAGCAGCAAGAATGTTAAGTAAAGTAAGATCTAAAAACACAACTCCATCACTAAAACACAATTTTGTCATGAATCCATCTGTGTCCTGTGTTGACCAAAATGAGTGACACAGGCTCTTTAGATCCTCTAGTTTTGATTTCAAGTCATAAAGATTGATTTTTTTTCTTCATTTTCATAGATGTTGAATTCTGGCCAAAAGAAGATAAAACAAGAAAAACCTTCAAGAAGATGTCAAAAAATGGAATGATACAAAAAGTAGACCTCTACCAGATTTGGGAACAAAAAGCATTTTGTCAGATTTTACCATTTAAAGAGTACATATTTGATATGCTGATACACCTTGATATCGTATCTGAACAGCGTAGATATGATACAAAAACAGGAAACCGGCTACCAGTAGAACACTTCTTTGTACCCTGTATGCTTACCCAAAGAAATGATACAGATTTCTTGTTACAAGAATGTACACCAGAGAGGACTGTTAGTTTGGCCTTCGTTTTTAAAGGAACCATCATACCTCCAGCCTTACCAAGCCGTCTAATATGCGCATGTCTCAGTATGTGGACATTAAAACAATACAGAGGAAGGAAACTTATGTTTTCAGGGTTTGTTGGGTTATCAGTTGATAAAGAGCATGATATTGTTCTCTGTGTAGAAGGCAACAAGATCTTACTATACCTAGTTCACAAGCGCTCCAAGGGTTTGATAATACCTGATATAGCCACCAGTGTCCGGGATTGCTTGTTTGTTACTTTAGAGAGAATCTCCGAATTTTATCAGTCCTCCATCCATTGTAAAGCCAGCAGCAAGTTACCTTTCCACACCGAGTATTCCTGCTCGAAATTAAACTGTTTCACATCAGAACACAAGATTGTTTTAGAAGCTGAGGAATGTTTTTGTGAACACGGTGAAAACATTAAAACTAACTGGAGTATTTGGAACAAGAAAAGGGTATTTATATACTTTTATTGGTACATACATGAGAGATATTTAGAATTGTATGTCTAAGCCTCCGCATATGTCGCCAAGTTCTCTTATTGCAGAACATTGGTATTATATTTGCATTATAAATGTATGTTAGACATTCATTTTTTCAACTCTATATAAGAAATAAGATATGGTATTTGATTTTCAACGCGACAATTCTTCATCATAAAACAAATGACGTACAATTCAACACCTTTATGTCGCCGTATGGCCTTCAACAAATAGCAAACTATATATCACATACCAAGCTTTTTTAAGTTGTTATGTAAAAATGTTCATACATTCAGAGACAAATTTATATCTGTACCAACTTGTTGATGTTGGTATGATAGTAACTAAAAATAAAATGTATCAGACGGAGGAACAAAGGATGATAATGTTGATATGACACCTCTTTGTTTAACCTTGTTTTGTAAGGTAGAGGAGCAGATTGATATTTATAATATTTACTGGATTTTACTTGTAGTAACTATTAGCATTTGTCAATATTGTATTGTTTTATCATGCGTGCTTTGTCATTAATTTCACACATTTTACAAAATGAAATAATTTGTATGGACTGATAAGCAAGTAGGTTGCTAACATGGAATTATACAAATACTTGAATTGTAGAGTTATTTTCTATTTTACAGGAACAAAAACAGTGTGATGCTAATTGTCCAGGTAAATGTATCATTTAACTTATGAAAATATCCAATTTCATATTGTCATAAACCATGCTACTGATGTGCTTTAGTGCTGATATTAACGCTTAGACAATATAGTGTTTTCAACATAATGATATTTCACATATAAATCAGATTGGAAAATCTGTGGAAAAGTAATGGGTTTTTACCATCTGAGTTTACAATTTAATTTACCAAATATACATATAGTTAGATTTGGTATGAGTTCCAATGAGACAACTCTCCATCCAAGTCACAATTAATAAAAGTAAACCATTATAGGTCAACATGGTCAAGGTACGGTTTTTAACACGGAGCCTTGGCTCACACCGAACAACAAGCTATAGAGGGCCCCAAAAAATTACCTGTGTAAAACCATTCAAACGGGAGTACCAACGGTCTAATCTATAAAAAAAAAACACAAAACAAGAAACACTTATGAACCACATCAAAAAACGACAACTACTGAACATCAGATTCCTGACATAGTACAGGTGCAAACAATTGCAGCGGGATTAAACGTTTTAATGGTACCAAACTTTCTCCCTTATATTACAATAACAATAACCAAAGATACATGTATTAGTAACTTTCAATTTAAAAAAATATGATTTGCAAGTTTCAGTTAAGATTAATTGCTATAAATTACTAAAATATATCCTAGACATTTTCTGGGTAAATTGTCTCCGATTGCTGTCAACATATTAAAGTATGTGATACATTTAAAACATATATTTAGGTGTATTTTGTGAACATAGTTTCGCAGAAATTAGAATAAGGCTACTGCATATGTTGCTAATATTACGTACCACATAGCTATCAATGTTGAATAGTTCTCTCATCATATCTCAGTATACTAACATTCTATCTTCACAAAGTTTTTTTTTAAATCATGTTTAGGTTTGAGTGAAGATGCATTATCTCAGATTCCAAGTGACTCAGAGTTGCTTCGTCTGTCTGTTAATTGTGAGACACGCATGCTTCACGATTTAGCTCTTCATCTTGGAATTGAAGAGATGGTATGGAATGACATGGAAGACAATTACCCAGGAAATATACAGATTGTCAAATTTTTGACACTAATGCATTTGAAAGAGAATGATGAAATACGATTCACAGAATTGGACAAAGGATTGAGGAAAATTGAAATAACACCACATAAATTATGTGTGGTAAGCTATTACGTACTGCAATGGACAGGTGCAATTGTATTTATCTTTTTATATATAAATATACTTGACATAAGGTATGGTTTTAAGGTGTAATTGTCTGTCTTGCAGTATACCTTTGACTTTGATCTAAAACAATCATTGGAAAGTACCAAGACCTAATAAATACATATTTAGTGTCGACTTCACAAATAATGCAAGATGGTCGCAAGTTATAGATTCTAGTTCTGAAGTTGTTTATCTTTTCATTTTACTTTAGTTTCCCCTTTATTTGTCTTCATGTTATCATGTTTTTGTTATCGTATGGATTCAGATATGACTCTGTATCTATACATTTCGCCATCAGGTTTTTATAGGACCGCATAAATTGAAAATGTTTTGGTCGTATATTGGTATCACGTTGGCGTCGTCGTCCTTAGTCGTCGTTGTCCGAAGATATTTGGTTTTCATACTCTAACTTTAGTAAGAGTAAATAGAAATCTATGAAATTTAAACACAAGGTTTATGACCATAAAAGAAAGGTTGGGATCGATTTTGGGTGTTTTGGTTCCAACAGTTTAGGAATTAGGGGCAAAAAAGGGCCCAAATAAGCATTTTTCTTTGTTTTTGCACAATAACTTTAGTATAAGTTAATAGAAATCTATGAAATTTTAACACAAGGTTCATGACCACAAAAGGAAGGTTTGGATTGATTTTGGGAGTTTTGGTCCCAATAAATTAGGGGCCAAAAGGATCAAACATTAAACTTTGTTTGATTTCATCAAAAATTGAACTATTGGGGTTCTTTGATATATCGAATCTAACCATGTATTTTGATTCTTAATTTTTGGTCCCGTTTTCAAATTGGTCTTCATAAAGGTCCAAAAGGGTCCAAAATTAAACTTAGTTTGATTTTAACAAAAATTGAAATCTTGGGGTTCTTTGATATGCTGAATCTAACCATGTACTTAGTTTTTAGCTCACCTTTCCTAAAAGGAAATGTGAGCTTTTGCCATCACTTGGCATCCGTCGTCGTCCGTCCGTCGTAAACTATTTCAAAGATCTTTTTCTCTGAAACTACTGAACCAATTCAAACCAAACTTCATCTGATTGATTCCTAGGGTATCTAGAATAAAGTTTGTGTTTTAATTTCCATTTCACCAAAAAACATGGCCGCCATGGCTAAAAATAGAACATAGGGGTAAAATGCAGTTTTTGGCTTATAACTCAAAAACCAAAGCATTTAGAGCAAATCTGACGTGGGGGTAAAATTGTTTATCAGGTCAAGATCTATCTGCCCTAAAATTTTCAGATGAATCGGACAAACTGTTGTTGAGTTGCTGCCCCTGAATTTGTAATTCTAAGGAAATTTTGCTGATTTTGGTAATTATCTTGAATACTATTATAGATAGAGATAAACTGTAAACAGCAATAATGTTCAGCAAAGTAAGATCTACAAATAAGTCAAAATGATCAACATGGTCAGTTGACCCCTTTAGGAGTTATTGCCCTTTGTAGTCAATTTTTATCCATTTTTCGTAAATCTTAGTAATCTTTTACAAAAATCTTCTCCTCTGAAACTACTGAGCTAAATTAATCCAAACTTGGCCACAATCATCTTTGGGGTATCTAGTTTAAAAAAATGTGTCCGGTGACCTGGCCATCCAACCAAGATGGCCGCCATGGCTAAAAATAAAATATTTGTGTAAAATGCAGTTTTTGGCTTATAACTCAAAATCCAAAGGATCTAGAGCAAATCTGACAGGGGGTAACATTGTGTATTAGGTCAAGATCTATCCGTCCTGAAATTTTCAGATGAATCGTACAACCTGTTGTTAGGTTGCTGCCCCTGAATTGGTAATTTTAAGGAAATGTTGTCGTTTTTGGTTATTATCTTGAATATTTATATAAATAGAGATACACAGCAAACAGCAATAATGTTCAGCAAAATAAGATCTACAAAAAAGACAACATGATTTAAATTGTCAATTGACCTCTTAAGGAGTTATTGCCCTTTATAGTCAATTTTTAACATTTTTCATAAATTTTGGTAAATTTAAAAAAAATATTTTCCACTGTATAAATTACTGGGCAAAGATCATTATAAATAGAGATAATTGTAGCAACAAGAATGTTCAGTACAGTAAGATGTACATAGACGTCACCATCACCAAAACACATTTTTGTCGTGAATTTATCTGTGTCCATTGTTTAATATGCACAAAGACAAAGGTGAGCGACACAGGCTCTTAAAAAGGGGGGGAAAGGGTTTCCAGGTTAATGGACAATGACTTAAGTACAAAACATAATTTAAAATCAGTGTAAGGTCTACAAACACATCACCATCACCAAACCACAATTTTGTCTTGAATCCATCTGTGTCCTTTGTTTAGTATTCACATAGACCAAGGTGAGCGACACAGGCTCTTTAGAGCCTCTAGTTTACCTTAAGTTTTACTTATCGAGAAAGTGTATATTTAGTCTATATACAGTATGTGCTAACCATGACAAACACTTTTTTTACGTCATTGTAAATTTTAAAATCATATATCTACTACATTTTTTCTTCGTGATTGATACATCAATTTGTATTTTTGTTTGAATGTTTTACTTACCTGCGTTGCATGTATGTGATGAATGTTCACATAGTTTTGGCTGTTTAAAATCTTAATTATTGGCACATTGACCTTTTACATCTGTTTGGGTTACTCACACAATAGTGTCAATTCAACAAAACTATATACAACTATCATAAAAGGGTGAATTGCAGCTGGCTATCAATAAGGTATAACAAATTTCATCTTTGGAAAAATTCCTGCACCAAGTCGTGAATAAAGCCGCTGTTTAACACTTAGTCAGTTAATTGATATCGTTTAAATTTGTTTTTGAATTTGTCTTTGAATTTTGTACTTTTGCTATACTTTTTAACATATTTTTTTGTTAAGGTTAAGTTTATATCTTTGAGCAAAACCGTCAAAAGCAATGAATAATTTGATCATTTCTTTTGCATCTGGTATGGACCCTTTACTTCTGTGATAACTGAACGAACTTGTCTTCATATAACATGCATGGAACAATGATAGATTTAACTCATCACCCTGCAATAAATTGATTTTTAATATTACTATATTTTCAGGTACGTCAGAGAAAACAAGTTAACTCTAGTAAGTACTTTGATATATAAAGGCTTTGCA
The DNA here is from genome assembly GCF_965363235.1 of Mytilus galloprovincialis. Lineage (NCBI taxonomy): Eukaryota > Metazoa > Mollusca > Bivalvia > Mytilida > Mytilidae > Mytilus > Mytilus galloprovincialis. The sequence continues at coordinate 93,725,501 of NC_134844.1, read as the reverse complement.
TGGTATATTTAAAAAGTTTTTTTCTTACTTGATTAAGGGTAGTTAACGTAAACAAGAGGTCATATTGATTCCCTTTCACCTAACTGTGCAACTTGAATATTTCACATTTCATGGGATTGATAAGTAATTATAATGATATTGTCTTTATCAGTTTGATATATATCTTGTTTGATTACAAAGCAGTAAGCATATACCTTATGATTATTTGGAAATATTTTGCTTAGTTTATTACAAAACAGTAAGAGCATTCCTTACAAAATATAATCACTCTCTTTGCAGATGTCCATCTTCCATGCGTTATTTGGTTGTAAAGGTCCTGACTGCTTCCCTGAATTTATTCCAATAAAATCATTATAAATTTTAAAGAGGAACTTGGTGCAAAAATTAAATGCCTTTTTTAGTCCCCTTTTCATATCCTTATACTTTCGTATAGCCGATGTGATCAATTATTAACAGTTTGCGTCATTTGATCAGTCTGTCATTTTAAACCTCATCTTCAGTATTTAAGTTTCCAGTCAACCCCAACCAACAAAAACATAAAATGTATTTTTAAAATGTTTAGGTGTAAATGTTTTACAAGTGGAAATTAACTTCGATGAACTAAATTTGCTATCTATGCTATTGAGGTCAAATTCAAGTCAAATCTGGAAAATCGTTAAATATGTAAGACCGAAGTGTGCATTTCATGGATCTGTAATATTTATATGAGCGTCACTGATGAGTCTTATGTAGACAAAACGCGCGTCTTGCGTACTAAATTTATCATCCTGGTACCTTTAATAACTATTAACATGTTTACTATGCAAAACATTGAAACTATCTGTGTCAATAGTTTGTTGACTAATTACCTCGTCTACTTTTATAAAGATATTCACCTCATCAGAAACTATTGAACCAATTTTAACAAACCTAGAGTGAATATTTCTTAGAGTATGCACCAACAATGTTGTTCTGTAAACAAACATGGCTGCTATGGCTGAATATAGAACATACGGTTACAATGATATGTTTTGTCTTACATCTTGAAAGACTTGATAATAGTAGACAGAAAAAACTATAACATGGGCAAACGTTTTTACCAATTTTCCGACCTTTGAATCTTAGACATTTTTAACACAAACATATAAACTTAGCAATTGTGACTTCAATGAATCATACAATGTATTTTTCTACATTGCGTTTGGTATACTGTTGTTTGTCTTTTGTCATTTTAGTCACAATTGTGACAAATGTTGCTGTATGTGAGACAATCTAGTGGCGTTAAACTATTTAATTAAGCTTTATATTTCAGAAAGTAAAAGACTTAGGTGCTTAAATTATACCTTGTATGCAGATTCCTTACGTTACAAAGTTTATGATTTGTATATGTCCATCGAAAAACAAAACTTGTATTTTTAGCTCACATGGCCCAAAGGGCCAAGTGAGTTTTTCTCATCACTTGGCGTCCGTCGTCCGTCGTCGTTAGCTTTTACAAAAATCTTCTTCTCTGAAACTACTGGGCCAAATTTAACCAAACTTAGCCACAATCATCATTGGGGTATCTGGTTAAAAAGATGTGTCCGGTGACCCAGACAACCAATCAAGATGGCCGCCACGGCTAAAAATAGAACATAGGGATACAATGTAGATTTTGGCTTATATCTCTGAAACCAAAGCATTTAGAGCAAATCTGACATGGGGTAAATTTGTTTACCAGGTCAAGATCTATATGCCCTGAAATTTTCAGATGAAGCGGACAACCCATTGTTAGGTTGCTGCCCCTGAATTGGTAATTTTGAGGAAATTTTGCAATTTTTGGTTATTATCTTGAATATTATAATAGATAGAGATATACTATAAACAGCAATAATGTTCAGCAAAGAAAAATCTACAAATAAGTCAACAGGACCAAAAATGTCAGTTGACTCCTTATTGCCCTTTATAGTCACTATTTAACAATTTTTCGTAATTTTTTGTAATCTTTTACAAACATCTTCTCCTTTGAAACAACTAAGACCAATTTAACCAAACTTGTCCACAATCATCATTAGGATATCAAGTTTGAGGGTGTCCGATGACCCCGCCCGTGAACCAAGATGGCCGACATGGCTGAAAATAGAACATAGGGGTCAAATGCAGTTTTTGGCTCATATTGCTAAAACCAAAGCATTTAAAGCAAATCTGACAGGATAAAAATATTAATTAGGTCTAGATGTATCTGCCTTGAAATTTTCAAACATTCAGGTAACCTGTTGTTGGGTTGCTGCCCCTAAATTGGTAATTTAAGAAAATTTTGCTGCCTTTTGGTCATTATCTTGAATATTATTATAGATAGAGATAAACTGTAAACAGCAATAATTTACAGCAAAGTAAGACCTACAAATAAGTCAACATAACCAAAATGGTCATTTGACCCCTTAAGGAGTTATTACCCTTCATAGTCATTTTTTAACAATTTTCACAAATTTTGTAAATTTTTACAAAATATTTTCCAGTGTTACTACTGGGTCAAGTTCATTATAGATAGAGATAATTGTGAGCAGCAAGAATTTCAGTAAAATAAGATCTACAAACACATCAGCATCAACAAAACACAATTTTGTCATGAATCCATCTGTGTCCTTTGTTTAATATGCACATAGACCAAGGTGAGCGACACAGGCTCTTTAGAGCCTCTAGTTCAGTAATGTGAATGTCTCTGTTATGATAAGTATGTTATGTTTTTTTGTCAATTAGACAAGATTCAACTGAAATTGACCTTTATTCATGAATCAATGATTAAGGTGCTGTTTACAGGTTTAAGTTTGTATCTCAAAAATCAAACTATATTTGTTGAGTTGAATGAATGTAACATGTACATGTCTGACTGAACTTCACTCAATTTTCATGGTTCATTTAATGTGTCAATGCTACTTTTTATGATTGGGCATTTTTTCAGATACTATTAGCAATACGTCAATTATGTTTATTGTGTAAAATGATTGCAACAATACAAATGTCCGTCTGCTTGTTTATCTGACCCTGACATCATTTCTTCTATGATACAGGATGGGGTTTCCTGGTGAAGTCACTATCACAGACCCTATAAGTAATTTGTCAACTATATTTGATGTATCTGACATAGTCTCATTTTTATAGTCCATTGGTCAATGTGTTGTTTAGTAATTTGCCCTGAAACAAATAATAAGGTGCATTTGGTTTATGGCACGATCGTAAGGTACAGAGGTACAGAGAATTGGGTTGAGAAAATAATTAAAAGTCGGCAGTCAAATATAGGGAATAAAGAATATGCCCTGTATCAATGATAAAATTGCATTGAAGAAATGGGGGAATTGAATCCAGATGTTTAATACAATACCATATTTGATTTTTAGCACTAGCTGAAAAATGGATGCAAAGTTTTATACTTTAGTTTTCACAAGCATAACACACATTTAACTGTGAAGGATAAACACTATTCCATTGTTTTATAAAGCATTCGGGGTAACACTGCAATTTGAGTCTTTACTAAGCGTTGACGAATTCTCTGTAGATATATTTTATTTCTTATTCCATATAGGTATTCCTGACGATATTCTAGGCTGTATTCCATCAGATGAAATTTTAGATAGATTAGCACCGCTGATTGGCAAGATAGTCTTCCAACTAGGAATAGAACTTGGACTGTCTGTAGAAGAGATAGAGAATATCAAAGAGAAATGTGATCGTGATTTGCCGGCACAGAATAAGGAAGTTTTGTTTACATGGAGGAAAGACAGAACAGTGAAACCTACAATACGGGTTCTTGAGCAAGCATTTGTAAATATTGGTAAAGGGGCAAAGTGTTTAAAGGAGGTTGTAAAGGATGTTGATCCCAATACACTTAAAGCGATAGAAACTGTTACAGGTATAACTACTTATATGACAAGTCTAAGTAAATAAATAGCTCACAATTTAAGTTATGTGATTAAAGAAAAAACAAGTGCAATGGTTTTATTAAACTCTTGCATTCTATTTGTTTGTCCTTCATTAGGTATGTCTGCCTAGTCCTGCAAACAATTATCTGTGTTCAATTTGTTTATAAAATTTATATCTAAGATTTATAATAGCAATTTGTCATATAAGTTCGAAAATCAGTGCTAAATTGCTACTTGTAAAATAGTTATGACTAGTGTTATATAATACCCAATGGAATAATTAGTTATATGGAAAACTGCAGTCACGCTTGGTAATTTACATTTCTTATCAGATTATGATGTAAGTTATATCAAAGGTTTATATTTTGAATGAGTTTGAAAATCACAACTCATAAATATGTGTACAACTATTTTATTTGAAATGCTATAGCTAGTTATATAGAAAATTGCACTGCGTGCACTCTCAAATAAAATATTCTTGTCAGATAGTTTTTATTAGTAATAAATAGTGTTTATACACTTCGCATCCATCACTCTTTCTAAACTAGTGACACAATTTGAAAAAAATATCTTTCTTCCAAACTAATATCTTGAATGTCTCAACTTAATTATACCCCACACAACAAGTTGCGGAGGGTATAATGTTTTTGACCCCTCCATCTGTCTGTGTGTCCGTCCGTCCATCCGTCAGTCCTGTTTCTTGTCATCGCAACTCCTCTAAAACCACACAACAGAATTTCATGAAACCTTTTTAGATAATAAGGACATACTATGTAGTTGTGCATATCGACAGGAAATTACGATTCAATTTTTTTCTAGGAGTTGCGCTCCTTTGAACTTATTTGCTTCAATGTACTACTGCAACAGTTTGTCATCGCAACTCCTCTGATACCACACAACAGAATTTCATGAAACTTTTTAGATAATAAGGACATACTATGTAGATGTACATATCGATAGGAAATTACGATTCAATTTTTTTTTCTAGGAGTTACGCCCCTTTGAACTTATTTGCTTCAATGTACTTCTGCAACAGTTTGTCATCGCAACTCCTTTAAAACCACACAACAGAATTTCACGAAAACTTTTTAGATAATAAGGACATACTATGTAGATGTGCATATTGACAGGAAATTATGATTCATTTTTTTTTCTTATACAATTTTTTTTTCTTACACATTTTTTATTTCTCCAATGACAATGTGGGGACGTGGGGTATGTGAGCGCTCCCACTAAGGTTCTTTAATTTTTAGAGAAACCAGTGCAGCATTTTGACAAAAGTTGAGCATATGTTTTTTTTCATTATGCTATCTTTGTTAAATGAAATTATGCTTTAAATTTGTAAAATATATTGAAAGTTGGCATTCTGCTGTACCTCATCAACAATCTCTTCTCTTCTGCCAATTGTTGAGCTGCCTCTATTAAAAAAAAGACCCTGACCACTAGTTGAAAATCATAGCTTTATAACGCCAAGTGATGACAATTCCGCAAAAAGCCACCTAAATTGGAATGGGTTGGTGTTTGCCTTCGGTAGTTATTGTTTGTCTCTTTTTTAGCCGACAGTGCCACGTGAGCTTTTCCCATCACTTGGCGTCCAGCGTCGGCATCCGGCGTCGGCGTCCGGTGTTGTTGTCGTCCGTCGTCGTTAACTTTTACAAAAATCTTCTCCTCTGAAACTACTGGGCTACATTAAACCAAACTTGGCCACAACCATCATTGGGGTATCTAGTTTAAAAAATGTGTCCGATGACCCGGCCAACCAACCAAAATAGAACATTGGGGTAAAATGCAGATTTTGGCTTATAACTCAAAAACTAAAGCATTTAGAGCAAATCTGACAGAGGGTAAAACTGTTAATCGGTCAACATCTATATGCCCTGAAATTTTCAGATGAATCGGACAACCCGTTGTTGGGTTGCTGCCCCTAAATTGGTAATTTTAAGGAAATTTTAGTTTTTGGTTATTATCTTGAATATTATTATAGATAGAGATAAACTGTAAACAGCAATAATGTTCAGCAAAATAAGATTTACAAATAAGTCAACATGACCGAAATGGTCAGTTGACCCCTTTATGAGTTATTGCCCTTTATAGTCAATTTTTAACCATTTTTCGTAAATATTAGTATTCTTTTACAAAAATCTTCTCCTCTGAAACTGTTGGGCCAAATTAATATAAACTTGGCCAAAATCATCATTTGGGTATGTAGTTTAAAAAATGTGTGGCGTGACCCTGCCAACCAACCAAGATGGCTGACATGGCTAAAAATAGAACATAGGGGTAAAATGTAGATTTTGGCTTATAACTCTAAAACCAAAGCATTTAGAGCAAATATGACATAAGTAAAATTGTTTATCAGGTCAAGATCTATCTGCCCTCAAATTTTCAGATGAATCCGACAACCCGTTGTTGGGTTGCTGCCCCTGAATTGGTAATTTTAGGGAATTTTTGCTGTTTTTAGTTGTTAACTTGAATATTATTATAGATAGAGATAAACTGTAAACAGCAATAATGTTCAACAAAGTAAGATTTACAAATAAGTCAACATGACCAAAATGGTCAGTTGACCCCTTCAGGAGTTATTGCCCTTTGTAGTCAATTTTAACCATTTTTCGTAAATCTTAGTAATCTTTTAGAAAAATCTTCTCCTCTGAAACGACTGGGCCAAATTAATCCAAACTTGGCCACAATCATCTTTGGAATATCTAGTTTAAAAAATGTGTGGCGTGACCTGGCCAACCAACCAAGATGGCCGCCATGGCTAAAAATAGAACATAGGGGTAAAATGCAGTTTTTGGCTTATAACTCAAAAACCAAAGCATTAAGAGCAAATCTGATATGGGGTAAAAGTGTTAATCAGGTCAAGATCTATCTCCCCTGAAATTTTCAGACAATTTCGGACTACCCGTTGTTGAGTTGCTGCCCCTGAATTAGTAATTTTAAGGAAATTTTGCAGTTTTTGCTTATTATCTTGAATATTATTATAGATAGAGATAAACTGTAAACAGCAATAATGTTCAGCAAAAAAAGATCTACAAATAAGTTAAAAGACCAAAATTGTCAGTTGACCCATTAAGGAGTTATTGACCTTTATAGTCAATTTTTAACCATTTTTCCTAAAATTTTAGTATTCTTTTAAAAAATCTTCTCCTCTGAAACTACTGGGCCAAATATAACCATACTTGGCCACAATCATCATTTGGGTATCTAGTTTCAAGAATGTGTGGCGTGACCCTGCCAACCAACCAAGATGGCCGCTATGGCTAATAATTGTACATAGGGGCGAAATGTAGATTTTGGCTTATATCTCTGAAACCAAAGCATTTAGAGCATATCTGACAGAGATGACTAGTTTTGCAGGTGAAGATCTATCTGCTCTGAAATTTTCAGACAAATCAGACAACCTGGTGTTGGGTTGCTGCCCCAGAATTAGTAAAATTTAAGGAAATTTTGCAGTTTTTGGTTATTATCTTGAATATTATAATAGATGGAGATAAACTGTAAACAGCAATAATGTTCAGCAAAGTAAGATCTACAAATAAGTAAACAGGACCAATTTTTTTAGGTTGCCCCTTAAGGAGTTATTGCCCTTTATAGTCACTATTTAACAATTTTCATAAATTTTAGTAAATTTTTTGAAAATGTTTTCCACTGTAATTGCTGGGCCAAGTTCATTATAGATAGAGATAATCGTAGCAAGAAGAATGTCCAGTAAAGTAAGATCTACAAACACATCATGATCACCAAAACACAATTTTGTCATGAATTTATCTGTGTCCATTGTATAATATGCACATAGACCAAGGTGAGCGACACAGGCTCTTGAGAGCCTCTAGTTTTTAAATTTTATATATAATTAGTATTCTTTTAAAAAATCTTCTCCTCTGAAACTACTGGGCCAAATTTAACCAAACTTGGCCACAATAATCATTTGGGTATCTTCTTTTGAAAATGTGTGGCGTGACCCTGCCAACCAACCAAGATGGCCGCCATGGCTAAAAATAGTACATAGGAGCGAAATGTAGATTTTGGCTTATATCTCTATATAAAACCAAAGCATTTATAGCAAATCTGACAGGGGATAAATTGTTTATCAGGTCAAGATCTATCTGCCCTGAAATATTCATACAAAACAGACAACCTGATGTTGGGTTGCTGCCCCAGAATTAGTAATTTTAAGGAAATTTTGCAGTTTTTGGTTATCTTGAATATTATAATAGATAAAGATAAACTGTGAACAGCAATAATGTTCAGCAAAGTAAGATTTACAAATAAGTCAACATGACCAAAATTTTTAGTTTACCCCTTAAGGAGTTATTGCCCTTTATAGTCATTATTTAACAATTTTCATAAATTTTTGTAAATTTTTAGAAAATATTTTCCACTGTAATGACTGGGCCAAGTTCATTATAGATAGAGATAATTGTAGCAAGAAGAATGTCCAGTAAAGTAAGATCTACAAACACATCATGATCACCAAAACACAATTTTGTCATGAATTTATCTGTGTCCATTGTATAATATGCACATAGACCAAGGTGAACTACACAGGCTCTTGAGAGCCTCTAGTTAGCCATGGTGTTGTCAGTTTATTTTCGACTTGTAAGTTTGGATGTCCCTCTGGTATCTTTTTGGGAAGTTTTGACATTAGTATACAGTCATTACCTCGTGCTACTTAATGACTGACACATTATGTATTTCTCTTATCCTCTGAAATTTTTAGACTGTTAGGTTATTAATTACCAATCTATGTTACTTAACTAAAATATTCATAATTGTTTCAGTTCAAGTATTGTTTTTAGCTCATCTGGCCCACAGGGCCAATTGAGCTTTTCCCAGCACTTTGTGTCCGGCATCCGTCGTCGTCCTGCGTACGTCGTCGTCCTGCGTCGTTAACTTTTACAAAAATCTTCTCCTCTGAAACTACTGGACCAAATTAAACCAAACTTGGCCACAATCATCATTTGGGTATCTAGTTTAAAAAATGTGTCCTGTCACCCGGCCAACTAACCAAGATGGCCACCACGTCTAAAAATAGAACATAGGCCTCTACAATAACTTTTTTTTCAATTTGTCCTGTAGGACAAGTACATACCAAAATTTACCTGTCCGAATGAAATTGTTACTTGTTCAAAACATTTCTATTAAAAATAACCTTTTTATATTTTAGTTGATTAAAGGAACAAAACGAATTTAAACAATAGACAGGATTTGATGTACAATGTATTTCTTTTGATTCGAAATACTTTTCAAAAATATGAGTAAAGTTCAACTGAATCTAGTCATGTCACAGCATTTAGGTTCTAGTTTTTCATCAATGCCAGTCTCATCAGACTCTAAACATGAGGCACCATCTGATAGGCTTGTACACACTAATGGGATTTGTATAATCCTGTTTTTTTTTAAGTTGAAAAAAGTGTATTGAAATGCAATCAATAAAAAGAAGAAGATAAGGTATGATTGCCAATGATACAACTCTCTGCAAGAGACCAAATGACACAGGAATTAACAACTATAGGTCACCATATTGTCAGTATTGTTTTTTTTCTACTTATGATCAAATATGATTTTGTGAATTTAATGGTAAATAAAAAAAAATAAGAATTGTGAAAATATTACTAGTATGATATTTGTTATAAGGAACATACTAATGTAGCAAAATGAGGTACTGATTTGTCTTGGTCCCGAAATGTCTCCTGCCTTGCTAAACTGTCTATCAATCTACTCAATATGTCTCCTATGGTGCCAAGCTGTCTTTTAAACTTGGAGCTAAACCTGTAGGTTACAATATACCATTAGATTTTATGGGCGCAGCCATTTTATGAGCATAACATGGTATTCAGAATTAAGAGTATGGCTAATCCTGATTGGTCGATATGTTCGCCCTTTATTTTTAATTTTTAGAGACTTCGTGCACTCTGCTTTATACAAAAGGCAAATTAAAGTTATTCTGTAGCCCTTAAGGCCTTGAGATGACTTTTCAACGCTAGGACAAGACACGTATTTTTAAGGGCAAAATTGATAGGCATGGGAGATAAGTACAAAATACACTAAGAAAAGCAACACGAACCTATATTTTTGGGACCAAAAAATACTGTCCTAATAACTTTTTCTTTGATTCTTGCAAGGTTTCGTTAAAAAAAAAAACCTTCTAAATTCTGTATCTCGAAAAAGGCTACCGTTGTTGCCTATGGGAAAATTAAATGTTTATTTCAATCTGTAAAGGTGACGAACTGCCTTGTAAAGTTACCTTATCTACAAAGCTCATCATTGATTCGGATCAGTAAGACTGTTTTCCGAGAATAGTATACCTTTTACCTGTTGAAAAGTACCTGACAAAGAACCAGTTAAAAATTATTGATTGCAAGTAAACATGTTGAAGAAAAAGGTTTTGCATATGAATAAACAGAATGCAGAAACATGTCAAACTAATATTTGTTTTCTTTTTTTTTGTTTATAATTACTTTGTTCATCAAAATTGGTTAAATTTATTTTCTGCTGAATAATTGTACTTGTCCCGACGGACAAGCTTGATACAGCTTTTACTTATCCGACCTTTTTTCCCTTTGGTACCGGACAATCGGACAAGCGTTATTGTCGAGGCCTGGAACATAGGGGTAATGCAGTTTTAGGGAGTATAACTCAAAAACCAAAGCATTTAGAGCAAATCTGACATGGGGTAAAATTGTTAATCAGGTCAAGATCTATCTGCCCTGAATTTAACAGACCAATCGGACAACCCTTTGTTGGGTTGCTGCCCCTGAATTGGTAATTTTAAGGACATTTTGCTGTTTTTGGTTATTATCTTGAATATTATTATAGATAGAGATATACTGTAACAGTAATAATGTACAGCAAAGTAAGACCTAAAATGAAGTCAACATGACCAAAATGGTCAATTGACCCCCTAAGGAGTTATTGCCCTTTAAATAGTCATTTTTTAACAATTTTCACAAAATTTGTAAAATTGTTACTAACTTTTTCCACTGTTACTACTGGGCCAAGTTCATTATAGATAGAGATAATTGTAAGCAGCAAGAATGTTCAGTTAAGTAAGATCTACAAACGCATCACCATCACCAAAGCACAATTTTGTCTTGAATCCATCTGTGTCCTTTGTTAATATTCACATAAACCAAGGTGAGCGACACAGGCTCTTTAGAGGCTCTAGTTTGGTATATCAAAATGTTCATCACAATAGAAAAATATTTGATAAGTGGAAGACAGCTAATTTGCATGTGAATGTCAATTATGCGATATATTCTATAAACATATTTTTACTTTAAATTTTGAATAACAATAATTGATTTAATCTTTGTTTACATTTCATTGCAATTTTCTTATAAATGAATGATGTTTTTGGGGCAATAATTTAATACAAAACAACAATGTAAGCATTTAGAGCATTGTTTTACTTGCAGATCCACTATACACACATATTTTGTTTTCAATAATGCAATTTCTTCATTTACAGATAAAATAAGAGAAAACGAAAACAGAATCATACAGGACATACAAATCACCCAAATTTTAGACCATATGATGACACATCTGGTGATATCAGCAGATGACAGACGTGATATTGAACATTATCCGCGACAAGATAACCAGAACAAAGCATTGCTGGATATTGTGATTAAAAGGAGAGAACCTGCTTACGGTGTGTTTGTTGATGGATTACGTAATTATGGATACGAAGATATTGCTAATGATTTGAAATATCATTCACAGGAAATGAGTCCAAGTACAACCTCAGCATCTACTGAAACTGAAGGTATGGCTTAAGGGTTTATTTTAAACACAAGCAAAGAAGTTTTTATACTGAAATCATTTTTAAGCAGTTAAGCTGCTTTATGCGAGCACGCTAGATTTATGTTCTAACCAATAAATGCTGAAATATGTGCCACTTTTATTATCTGGCTGGCTATCATGTTATTTATAACTAATTGTACACTTTTTTCATACTTTTTATTCTGGAATATAAAAAATGTTACCATAAAAACGTTAAATGGTCGTCGATTTACCCAAAAGTTTTGAAGTTGCACATAGGAAGTAGTGCTTGATAGAAATCCTTTTATAGTTTATTATCCCCTGTGCTGTTGGCTAAGATGTCAAAGAACAATTGTATGAAATATTTGATCGCCAAAAATCTATAAAGATGAGTCGTTTACATTTCCCAAATGGCAAAAGTCGTAGGAATATTGTTTGTCATCGATACGTATTACATACGTCAGTAGTCTATTAATCAGCTGATATAAGTTGGCGGCAATTTCAAATTACATAGAAGACGAAATTTATGTACCTTTCAAATTGGGAGGTTTCTGATGATACATAGCGTCGCTGTTATGCAAAAACCTCGTATCTAAGGTTTTGATAATTTTACACCAGGCAGTAAAAACTGAAATATTAAATTCTAAATAATCGATAAAAAGATTTCTGCAAAAAATTGAGATAAGAGGTTTTTGCATAACAGCGACGATAGGTACTTTATTATTAATCATTTTATTCGTTTTTTGTCTGAAATGATTGAGATTATTTAAATCATCGTAATTCAGTAATCTTTAATGTATGCTCATTTGTATTCTTGTTAATATTATTCCGTTATCTCGCAAATGACCTCCTTCATGCTTGTCAAATAAAGTTGTTGTTATTGTAGTTTTCTGATTGGTCGATGTCAAGGTCATTTTAAGATTGTTTCGCTTTTGGACATTTGGTGTTACAATGTAACATAATGCTACACGTGCTTTGATTTAGCTCAATGTGCTTCAATAAATATTGAGATTAAAACTTAAACAACTGTTTTCTACAGGACGGCATTATTTAACTTCCAAAGTCGCATATTCTGTAAAATATTAAGTCCGAATCTGTGACGCGTATCACACCGTAATTGTTTTTGATTTATAAGGACTTGTCGATTTCCGGTACAGAAAAATTCGATTTTTTTGTTATATGTTTCTTTTTATAATTTTTCACATTTGAACACTGGTTAAGTGTTCTTGAATCAATTATATGCGGTTCCTTCAGCAACTTTGTGCTGGTAAACGATTTCCCCATAAAAATAATGTGAAAAGAAATCGCATGAACGATAAAAAGGTAACGAATAACGAGGCTCGAGAAACGTTTATGTTTTCAACAAGTTGAAGTTACAAACAAGTTTTTTAGCTCACCTGGCCTAAAAGGCCATGTGAGCTTTTCTCATCACTTGGCGTCCGTCGTCGTCGTCGTCGTCGTCGTTAACAATTTTTCAAACATCTTCTCCTCTGAAACTACTGAATGGATTTGAATGAAACTTAACATGATTGTTCCTTAGTATATCCTGCACAAAAAGTGCGCTTCGATTTTTGATCCGTCAAAAAACATGGCCGCCGTTACTTAAAATAGAACATAGGGGTCAAATGCAGTTTTTGGCTTATATCTCAAAAACGAAAGCATTAAGAGCAAATCTGACATGGAGTAAAAATGTTCATTAGGTCAATATCTATCAGCCCTGAAATTTTCAGATGAATCAAACATCCAATTGTTGGGTTGCTGCCACTTAATTGGTAATTTTAAGGAAATTTTGCAGTTTTTGGTCATTATCTTGAATATTATTATAGATAAAGATAAACTGTAAACAGCAAATATGATCAGCAAAGTAAGATCTACAAATAAGTCAATTTGACCAAAATTGTCAATTGACCTCTTTAGGAGTTATTGCCCTTTAAAGACTTTTTTCACAATTTGTTCATCATGTTGACTTACTTTAAAAAATCTTCTCTTATGAAACTGCTGTATCAATTTCAGCCAAACTTAGGCTAAATGAGTTTCAGAGTTTCAGAGTATCTAGTATAAATTTTATATTTCATTTCCTTGTATGTCAATAAACATAGCTCCTATGGCTAAAATAGAACATAGGAGAAAATGATTTTTTTTTGCTTTTGAAGAAAATAGGACGATTCAAAGAACATTTAAATAAATTGAAAAGCCAAAATAATCATTGATGAGAGATTAAACCAAAAAAATTCAGGTGAGCGATTCAGGCTCTTGAGAGCCTCTTGTTCTTAATTCCTTCTATTACAGTTATTTAAAGTTTAAATACATGTGGTTTTTTTATTATGATATTTATAGTAATGGAAGACAGTTAAACCGTAATCAAGATATTTTAATTCAGTTATAATTTGAGACGTCAATAAAATGGCACTGGCTACGGTTACATGGAAATGTAACAATAATAAGTATATTATTGTTACATTGGAGACAAAATTCCGGAATGCATGGTTGGGTAAGGACCTGTTTAATTACGAATGTAACAATAATTATTGAGGCTACGGTTACATTGCGTTATTGTTACATGAAAAACAGTAATGTACGATGGGACTAGAAATATGTACTAATAATAAAAGTTGAAGACATTTATTTTATATATACAATACATACATGTATTACATACAATTTATTTACAATGACAATTTCTACAAATCCAGTAAGTGTATTTTAAAGTCCGACACATTTTTGATGAACGAAATTACGTCCTCGGAGCTCCACGAATACGTGTACATACAGAGGTTCTTAGTATGTAAGTGACAGTTAGCAAACTTTGCTTTTGATGTATCAATTTGCGTCAAATTGTATGGCTGTATGAAATGTATGTCTTGATATTGTTTTAGTTTCGTTTAAAACGCATCCCAAGTTCTAATGTTTTTCACCCTAAACAAAATTGGTTCAAAAGTATAATAACAGTAATAAGAGAAGGTGTGCAGTTAAATACTTTAAAAAAGTGAAACCATTGAACTATATTTTTCGCCTTTGGCAGTCCTAATCTTGAGTAGTATCTTAAAGAACATCAAAACCATTAATACGTAAAACTATTCAAGTTATACACCATTTGTTGAATAATAATACTTATTTTTTATCAGTATCAGGGGCGGATTCAGCCATTTGATAAAGGGGGGGGGGGGGGTTCCAACTATATGTTCCCATTCAAATGCATTGATCGGCCAACCCCCTCCCCCTCCCCCCTGGATCCGCCAATGAGTATTATACAAGTATTGTTAAGTACATACAAAATGTATGAAAGAATTAAGCAATACAACTACACTGTGTCTAAACCACACCGGCAAAATTTGTTCGGACTCGATGGTATCTAACATCCGGCACAATGACGGAACATTAATAGACAGAAGAAAGCTAGGTTTCTCCTTATTTTCTTATTTTTTTTATGATATCGAAGAATATAAATACACATACAACTATTTTCTATTGTGATATGCAATATTTTCTACAACCGTTCTATATTAATGGAAAAATAAGTAAAAATGCACGTCAAAATGACGAATTGAGTGAACCTTGCCTCGAAATTGTTTAATTTGTCTTTAAATTGTTCACATTGTACGGAAAGAAAGGTACGGGAAGATAGATATTGACACGGAGATTGCAAATTTAGTTATTATGAGCATCTCAATAATTGTAACTCTGTGTATGGAACGAAAGAAATGGGTCATGTCAAAATGGAACTGGCCGGTTTCGTCAATGTATACAACCCGGTTTCGTCGTAGATTTCAAAATGCATAACCCGGTTTGGTTAAATAAAAAAAATCATAATCGCATTACATTATAATTGATTATTTAACTTCAGCGTTCAAAATGAGTTTTGTGGGTCGTTCGAAAACAAGTTCGTTCACCGGACAGCGGCTTATTATTTATATGAGTCTCAGATTCAAATAAATAATAAGCAAATTCCTACTCTTATAGAACACAAATATTTTAATTTTACTTTGCATTCCGAACTTTTTTAACAGCATATTGAGATTAAAGCTCTCTAAATATGCGTTTTCTATATGAGTTATGGGAAAATATGTTGAACATGTTTAAACTTGAAATTAAAGTTTACGGTCTTAAAAATCGAAACACACAATTGATATGTGATTTTCGCACAAAAGAATGGACACCTTTATAAGTAATCTAATCATTCCATGTATGTAATCTTTTCTACCATCGTTAAAAATAAATCTTCATAAATCTTCTAAGGATAAACGTTCATAATAAGACAAATGTATATGCATGCATAATCGACATAGAAAATGAATGTAGGATTACAACTACCATGCATTAAAATAAAATTTATTTATCACTAATTGTAACTATACTGCTATGTACAAATTAGTATAATAGTCTCAGGTCATCGATAAAATTCAATAATAATTATTTTGTTAACATTATTAAAAAAACCGAGTCTGTACTGTCGCCATTGTGTTATGATGATCGTACACTGACGTTGGTCAATATATCTTGACAATATATACGGACAGACGGATTCAGTTTATTTCAAAGTGGGCGTATTTCGAACAACCTTTACATACCGCCGAGCGTAGCGAGTCGAACAATATTTTGATTATTTTTTGCTTTACAAAATCGTTAAATACAGGAATCAATATAGTTTTGGCAACCGAAGGTGGGGTCGGGGCGTGCAACCTATACGTCATCTAGATTCGCCACTTATCTTATAAAGTGTATACCGAATTAAAATATTGTAAGAAATGAGAAAACAGGGACACCCGGGAAATCGGATTATGTGAGTTGGATTATGTTTATTATAATAAATGCCGAATATCAAGTTCTTTTTATCGATTTCTATACATTTTTCTCAAATATATATAAAAGTTATATAGGAAAATGATAAGGCAGACAAATATACA
Source organism: Mytilus galloprovincialis (assembly GCF_965363235.1). NCBI lineage: Eukaryota > Metazoa > Mollusca > Bivalvia > Mytilida > Mytilidae > Mytilus > Mytilus galloprovincialis. Next base: position 93,708,952 of record NC_134844.1, on the reverse strand, counting down.
AATAAATCGACTTGGCCGATATCCTAATAAAACTTATTGACCTTTAATTACGATTTTTTTTTCATTTCTTTGCGTTTTTACACGCCCGTCCCAATTTTGACAGGACGTATTATTGTATACACCCGTCTGTCCGTCCGTCCTTCCATCCGTCCGTTCCTCCATCTATCAGTCATTCGGTCCGTCCGTCTAGCTATCCGTCTATCTTTATGTCCAGCGTAAACATGTCGCACCGTAACTTGAGCTTATCTAGTTTTCATGAAACTTAACAAAGTTATTTCTTGAAATGGTCAAACGATTTGTAAACCTTTTAGTGAAAATCAAATTAAATCTTTTTGAGTTACAGAACTTTGTAAGTAAAACAGGAGTGTGTTTTTTGTTAACATGTCGTGCCATATCTCAAAATGATTTATCATTATTGCATCAAACTTTACACACTTCTTAGTAATATAAATCTTAACTTCTGCATACTTTATGGTGATGTTTTAAATTTTGTTTTTTAAGCGTTAATTAGGTTTTCTTTGTAAAAAAAAGGGGGGGGGTCACATACTGCGATGTATCTCAAAACCTATATAAAAAAAATATCATAATGTTAATGTTAAAAAAATAATTAGATATCAGTGTTTGCTATTGAGTATTTATATTCCATTTAAAATTAGTTTGAAGATCAGTGAAATAACGGATACGACTTTCATTAGGAAAATGTGTAGTACTATAATTACCTATGTAAATAAATGTAAACACGCCAAGTTTACTTTATAATACATATATATTTAATTTCTTTCGAAAGACAATGTTCAGATCCGTGTTAACGTTGCTTTTCATTAATTGTTGGTTTTAAAAAAATATAAAAAACCGGGTGATATATATAGACGAAACCGGGTGTTGTGTAGTAAACAACAATGACGAAACCGGTGTATTTTTATTTGACATGACCTATATCTTTCGTTCCATACACATAAATACAAGTATTGAGATGCTCATAATGACTAGTTTTGCAATCTCTGTGTCAGTATCTATCTTCCCGTACCTTTCTTTCCGTACAATGTGAACAATTTAAAGAGAAATTAAACAATTTCGAGGCAAGGTTCACTCAATTCGTCATTTTGACATGCATTTTGACTTATTTCTCCGTTAATATAGAACGGTTGTAGAAAATATTGCATATCACAGTAGAAAATAGTTGTTTATGTATATATATTCTTCGATATCATTAAAAAAAATAAGAAAATAAGGAGAAACCTATCTTTCTTCTTTCTATTGATGTTCCGTCATTGTGCCGGATGTTAGATACCATCGAGTCCGATCAAATTTTGCCGGTGTGGTTTAGACACAGTGAACTATAGATGTTTAAGTTTAATAAATCTAGCGTGCATTGCTGTTTTTCATGTAACAATAACGTAATGCTGAGATTACTATTAATCTCAGCGTAATGTAACTGTAGCCTCAGTAATTATTGTTACATTCGTAATAAATCGGTTCCTCGCCCAACTTTGCATTCCGGCAATTAGTCTCCAGTGTAACAATGATAATTTTATTGTTGTTACATTTCCATGTAACCGTAGCCAGTGCCTAATAAAATTGAGAATGAAAATGGGGAATGTGTCATATAGACAATAACCTGATCTAAGAGAAGACAACAGTCGAAGGTTACCAATGGATCATTGATGCAGGGAGAAACTCCTACACTCAAAGGATTGCTTTTGCTGGCCTCTTAACATAATAACAAAAATGTATACTATTTCAACTAGCCACTTTGTTTTAAATCAGAGGAAGAACAAATTAACTAGTTAATAAGTTCCTCCGGAACTTTTCGGCTAGTGAGTTCTTTCCGCCCGGAACTTTCCAACGTCGGAACAAAAGAGCATTTACAATAACTTGGACATACACTAAAATCAGAAGTATACACAAAAAATCTAAATTTAAAAAAATGTACAAAACAATTATGAAAAATAAATATGATATACAGCAACAATCACCACATTAGTGGGTCCTCACTATGGACAGGTTCATACAGAATGTGGCAGCTTAAACATCTCAACTGGCACAAAACTCTCCCCTAACATAGGACAGTGTATGTGTATAATCTCAGACATTGAATCTTTATAAATATAAATTGGAAATAACTTTTGAAAGTGGTAGGATTAATGCATAACATAAACATTACTGTACAAGCATTATTTGGAGATTCACTTTTTGACGAGTATCGAGTTGCGAGTTAAGAAAATCGAGTTGCCAGTTTAAAAAGTCGAGTTGCGAGTTTAAAAAGTCGAGTTGCGAGTTACGAAAGTCGAGTTGCGAGTTACAAAAGTCGAGTTGCGAGTTACAAAAGTCGAGTTGCGAGTTACGAAAGTCGAGTTCCGAGTTCGAATTGCGTAAAAATGTGGAAACTAAAATATTTTAATTTTTTGGTGTAACTGTATAACATTTTGGAATGATGATTGCTTATAGAATTGTACATAGAGTTGCGAGTTACAAAAGTCGAGTTGCGAGTTACAAAAGTCGAGTTGCGAGTTACAAAAGTCGAGTTGCGAGTTACAAAAGTCGAGTTGCGAGTTAAGAAAGTCGAGTTGCGAGTTAAGAAAGTCGAGTTGCGAGTTACAAAAGTCAAGTTGCGAGTTAAGAAAGTCGAGTTGCGAGTTAAGAAAGTCGAGTTGCGAGTTACAAAAGTCGAATTGCGTAAAAATGTGGAAACTAAAATATTTTAATTTTTTGGTGTAACTGTATAACATTTTGGAATGATGATTGCTTATAGAATTGTACATAGTGTTGTTGATTATTTTTGTGGTTTGGACTTTATCTGAGTCTCTTGTAAAAATAAAATGGCTAGATAATAACTACGTATAGTATTTTCTGAAGAAGCAGATAGCCTTTTGAAATACAGCAGATGGCTTGCAGTTTAATTATTTTTAAATTTCATAGATAGCACCGTCGTATTAAACTTAAAGGGAGATAGCAACTAAACTAATGTACATATATGTAAAACACCCCTTCTGCAGATTTCGTTTAAAGTGGGCTTTTTGGGGCAGCTGCAGAGCCGGGCAATACCGTTTCGTTAGGGACCGCAAAATTTATTGTTTGTCAATGACACTCAAAATTGAGGATGTTAAAATTATATATGATGGGCGTGAATAAAACCAGTTTAAACCCGCCGCATTTTTGTGTCTGACCTATGTCAGGAACCTTTAGCCTTTGTTGCTCTTGTATATGTTTTAATTTTGATTCATCTTTATATTTAGCAGCATAGAATGGCGTCTATATTCTTGATCTATCTAATATTGTGTTTCGGGGCCTGCTCAGGGCTCCCTCGAGGTGTGTGATTTTTCGCTGTGTTGTAGACCCAATGACCTTTGGTTGAATTGTATATTTTGATTTGGTGACTGTCTCTTTGACTCATTCCCCGTTTTTATTCTTTATTTTATAAATGTAGCTGTCAAAGATACTATTGTAAAAACTACAATTGCGCCATTTTACAGGTAAGATTTAATTGGAAAGTATAAAATGATTATTGCTACATCTTGATTTCATAAGTATTTTTTAAAAGTATTGGGTAACTTATTAAACTGAGTCACTTAGGTATAAACTTGAGTTATATAGTGTTCACATGTTTGATATTGTCAATTATAAGTTAATTTTAACTTAATTAAAACCGGCAAAATAGCAAAACTCTGTATAAATCGCTATTCTGCTGGAGCTGGTAAAATAGCCCCGAAGGGAGTCGACAAAACAGCCACTGCCATATTTTATACGTTGAAACGAAATATTATTCTAAATAAGTCACATGATACATTTAATTCAAGACAGGACCTGAACTATAAAATCATTACAATTATCATTGTTAAGTAACATATATTCATTTACATTTCGTTTAACATCTAGACTTGTAATAATATACAAATGTAGTTCCCTAAATATCTATGTACAGACACATTCTCAAATATACATAACAAAACAAATTTTGTCTCATTTGAGAGATATGAAAAATTAGCAAAAATACTGAAAAATATCTCCTTGAAAAACATCTCCCTATAGATCATTTTTGTACATGCTGGACAACTTGTAATGATATGTTATTCATCTTGAACTGCATTTCTTACAAATCCTTTAAAATGGTCTCTTGCTATATACAAAGTTTTATATCTTGTCTCTTTCTATTTTGAGATCGTGGGCACTGATTCTGATTTTACATATGACGACACTTCATCAAAAAATTGTTTAAAGATTCATGTAGATACATTTCTTTAGAAAAACAAGTTTTTAATTTGAAATAAAAATCTAATTTACTACTCTTTGTATCTATTCTTTTTGTGTTCCAAAATTTTACCAAACTATAACAAAGTTTTTGCTTAATTAATTGACTTGATAACAAAGTCAAGCTTTACTTCCAAATTATGAATATTTCAGCTTTTTGAAAAAAATAATGTATGTGTATGGATGAATTAAAGCATTCAATATTATTAGTGAACATGTTTTTGCTACACATAAAGGTATCATATTGTTTTTTTTTTTTTTTTCAAAACCGATATTTCATAATTGATAATACAACTGAAAAATATAAATGAATATATCAAGCTCTCCTAGCACAGCTATAAAGTTAGAAGACTATTTGTTTAACCTAAAATATATATCATATATTTTAAATTGGATTCATCTAATAAATCGTTCATATGTAAAGGTGCTGTAATAAATATTCACTTTCTTTCTGGCATGCTGCAGAGATAGTTTTGAACATTCCTGTAATTTCACTGCCATTCATTAAAATATTGTATGGTCATATATATATATATGTTATAGAGTCATATTACTTGGATTGTAAGATGATGAAGTTCGCAATTTGAATATTGCTTATAGTGATTTTTTGTATAAGTTAACTCTCCCTTTCCATGCTTAAAAAGTCAATATACATTTTAAACCTAGATACTTATAATTGTAAACACATTCTATTATATCTTTTTCGCAATACAAATATTCTTTTAAAAGTTTTCCAGGTTTGTTAAACATATTAACTTTGGTTTTAGATAGATTGACCTCTAAACACCATTTTACAGTACAGGATAAACTATCAAGTCGTTTTTGAAAGACTTGCCTTGGAACTAGACAAAAAATAACAAGATCCTCTGCATACATGAGGCAGTCAATTCTGCGGTCATTTATATCAACAGCATCTGTGGTTTCATTAAATGCATCCGGTAAAATTCATTTATAAAAATCTTGAAAAGGTTGGGATTCAAAATATCCCCTTAGTTTACTCCAATTTGGGAATACAAATTAAGAAGTAAGCACATTGTCTATTTTAGCACATAATTCACTTTTATTGTACATATCTCTCACGATTGCATGGAAATTACTACCTATGTTTGGCGGCAAAAACACACGATTTTCAAAACGATGGATGGAATAATGAAAACGGAAAAGATCGATCTTCAATCGGTCTTTAAAAGTCTACTTCCAGAAATCGATGTAGTTTTAAAAAGATCAATCTTATTTGAATCGATCTTTTTTCAAGTGTAAATGCTTAGATCGATCGCTTTTTTCAGGTGAATGTTATATTCAGATATGAAAATAAATCTGCGCATGTTCGGTGTGTTTAAAAATGATGGATGGAATACGAAAAGTAAACATAGATTCGTTTTTTTTTATTGTCTTCTAAATCAATAAGTTCTATTTGTTTGCTGCAAATCCTCATCTACAAACGCATTGGCCGTTCGTTATTTAGCGATAGTCTACACACATATCTTTGTTTAATGACTTGTGATGATCCAAAATAATGATTAATAAGTCCATACGAAATTCCAATGAGTAAACTATTTTCTTGAGATTTTGCAATGTGTTATAGTTCGCGCGAGATGCAGAATTTCCTTTACTATTCTATTTTTAGGATTATTTGTTTACGAAAGGTAATTTATGGTCAGATCGGTTCGTTTTATGTTGTAGTGTAAACGCATTGGATTAAATAAGATCGATCTCGTCCATTAGGATACATTTTTTTTTAAATGCTTCCAGAACTTAACTTATATAAGACTCCTATAAATAAGTATCACATATAACTGTTTCAAATCCCACAATCACGCGAATAACTAAGTTCGAGTACATGCATGTTTTGTTTATCAAATGTGAATCAAACCTGAAAATTCGGTGTAAACAATATTTTTGTAACTCGCAACTCGACTTTTGTAACTCGCAACTCGACTTTCCTAACTCGCAACTCGACTTTTGTAACTCGCAACTCGACTTTTGTAACTCGCAACTCGACTTTCGTAACTCGCAACTCGACTCTTGAAACTTGCAACTCGACTTTCCTAACTCGCAACTCGACTTTTGTAACTCGCAACTCGACTTTCCTAACTCGCAACTCGACTTTTGTAACTCGCAACTCGACTTTCCTAACTCGCAACTCGACTTTTGTAACTCGCAACTCGACTATTGTAACTCGCAACTCGACTTTCTTAACTCGCAACTCGAACTTCTTAACTCGCAACTCGACTTTTATAACTCGCAACTCGACTTTCTTAACTCGAAACTTGCAACTCGACGATAAGAAACCCTCCATTATTTGATACTTTAGAAATAGCTGAGAACAATGCCTGATATAAATATTTTGACTAATTCTTTACACTATTCATCTGAACTTGGCCAAGTTTGCCTTTGGGTTTTTGATTAACTGCCTATAGCACCCTTTGGTGCTTTGATTAAATCTTGTAACATATTCATTCAAAATAGATATAATGTATTTGATTCTTAAGACTATCTACCAGATCATTTGCGTCGTATTTAATTTATCATAAGTATACTTTTTTTCTCGCATACCAAAGTAGGTCACTATGATGAGTCTTTAGGATGAATTTCAATTTGTGTTAAGTAACTATATGATCTTTAACATTGTGACATTGAGTAATTATGATCTCACACATTGAGATCAAGATTCTTTTTTACAGTTATAATGAAGTCACAGTTCATTAAGTACCTGTTAAGAATCAGGCAAATATGACCTCAGATGAATTACGCTTCTTAGATCCAACTGTAGAAAAGAATATTGAACATACATAATGCAAAGGCATTAGTAATGGTCAACTATAAAAAAAATCAAAGTGAGAGAAAATAGAATGACAAACAAATTTGCAATTAACTATAAATTGTGAATATGTGTGTTTACCAGCTCTCTTTAAAATATCAAATGCTTATCATATGTGTTTGATAAATTCAGAGCATACATATCAATTTGTTTGAAGAAATGTAAGATCTATCAATACTACATTATATGTGGGCATTTAACTTATTCATAAGACATTAAATTTAAGAAAAGGGTGAATAAAACCGAAACAGTAGAAGGGCTTTACCCGAATAAGTTGAAACTTTAGTTTCTGCATAATTTTAAAATTTATAAATGGTAAATTTAAGAAGGGTTTGTTTTAAATCATGTGAGTAGCAAAGTAATGACTACTGAGCTAATGATACTCTAGGGGACTTATAATCCACCAGCAGAGGTATCGACCAAGTGATGTAAACAAATAAAAACAACACGTTATAAATTGCATGTGGTCCAAATCGCTTTTCTGGATTTAACTTCATCTTTATAGTCATAAAAGGTCAATAGCACTTATCTTAAGAAAAAAATCTCTTTACATTTTGTAGGCTTATCAGTTTGGAATGTTCCATTATATAAAGTTCGTCTACAAAAGAACTACCTCAAGGTCATCACTGATTTACAACACGAGAACATAGTAGATCATCTAATAACAAAAGAGGTAATGTCGGTAGATGATGGGAAGAAGATAGAATCTGGTAAAACCCCACAGGAAAAGAACAGGAATTTAATGGACATGCTTTTGCGTAAAAATGAACGGGGATTTAATGAATTTCTCAAAGCTCTACGGAAAGACTCAATTTATGTAGATCTAGCAGATCATATACAAAAGACAGAAGTTACGAGCACAGATATGGCAACCCTTTATAAATGCTTGAAATAAATAAATGTAATTTCTTTCAGAAAAAAACTTTACACGAGAAGGTAAAGACACCTAGGACAAAAATCTGTAAACAATGAATACAAGGAGGTATTGCAAATCCAATGTTCATTGATTTATATAGTCACTTAAATGATCAATGTGAATGAATCACAATATACTAGTGATAGCAATCTTTTATATTAATCATATTTCATGTGTGAGTGTCTTCCTGGGCAAGGAAAAAGCTAAAATATGTTCTAATCGCTTTTAAAAGTGTTTATTCATAAACACAAATCCCCTGTACGCCACTACGAAACAGTCATGACATATTTTGTTCAAGATATTCTTTTTAATGTATTTGATATAATTATTGGAAACAAGTAATTTCCACAGTTTATTAAGTCCACGCCACATACACTTAGGGCAACATATCTAAGTGTTTTTGATCATTCAAAATTAAGTTAACAGACAATTTGCAGACATGACATTTCATGCCTATTGAGCTGGTGATACCCCTTATAACTTAACATCTGCCAGCAGTGGAATCAACCCTTTAATGATAAAAATCTCGTAAAACATATTTAGTTTATAATTTGTTATGCTAGAAATGTAAAGAAAATCAACTGCGTTAAGAAATTAATTAACTTTAAAAATATTTGCATTTGTATAGTAAAAAAATAACCTTTAGATATCGGGAAGAGATCAACTAATTTACTGCTTAATTGAAATTGTTTGCAAGTAGATGGCTATTATTACTTCTTTCTTCTGTATGGGTAGGCAAGTATCCATTTATATTTGTAATTTCCCATTTACAAAGGTTGCACTTCTGTAAATATAGACAGTGCAATTTCTTATATCAACTTCTTTTACAGCTTAAGGTGGTACCTAACACTTTAACTAAAATTAATTTGGCTCGTTTAATTTACATAAAATTTTGACAAAGTACTTACTTTGACCCTTTGACCAAAATATAAGTATTTTAAAAAAAATGAACCAACCGTTTAATCAGAAATAATACACTGGTTGTATAGCAGTTTGACAAACACCGTTTTTGATCAGTGAGAAGCTTAATATTCCCTAATGAACACAACGTCATTTAAACGTTCTGCTGATTTTACAGAGTTATCTCCCTGTAGTGTTAGGTACCACCTTAAACTGTACCACTTTTACTATGACATTTCGTAAGAATTTATATCCAAGAATGGAAAGTTCATATGCACTAATACTTTTTTTCAAAGGTCAAAACATAAGGCTGTGCGGCATATTTTCAATATTTATATACCTCAAATAGTTTATACTTATACTACAATTATGTACTTCCTCTCCCTTCACGTTTCGTCCTACTCAGAATTTAGTTTGGCTGCTATCCATGTGTATGTATACTGGTTAAGTTCCCAAGGTGTGTCTCTTTGAGATGAAAAATAGAGATCATATCTGGGAACCAGTAAATAAACAAAACAAAATACCTATTAATAGTATATATCTCCCCAAAAGAGGTGTAGTTGGTGAAACAGCTGTATTTACAAAGTGCAACCTAAAGGTAATGTCATAACTTGATACAATATACTATATGTACTATTTTAATAAATATTGAATAACCTACATAGCTACAATTAGGTTATTACCAGTTTCATTTCATTCATAACTCTGTATATCAATCAATTTAAGCTGTTAAATGTTACCATAATAGTCAATTTAGGTCTAAATAGTAAGTCTAATGAATAATAAAGTATGCACATATGAAATAACTAATTCAGAAACCAAATCTTGTTCTTAATGTTTTTTTGAATTTTTTGACAGTAGCTTGGTGTTTATCAGACAGCTACTTTTAAATGTACATTTGTAAATAAAAATGTCTCTTTCTAAATATAGTTTTGTACAAAAATGCAACGATATGCTCTTATTATGTAAATATAGTTGTTGCTAACATAACATGGTATTTCACAACGATATGCTCTTATTATGTAAATATAGTTGTTGCTAACATAACATGGTATTTCACAACGATATGCTCTTTATATTATGTAAATATAGTTGTTGCTAACATAACATGGTATTTCACAACGATATGCTCTTTATATTATGTAAATATAGTTGTTGCTAACATAACATGGTATTTCATAACGATATGATCTTTATATTATGTAAATATAGTTGTTGCTACATAACATGGTATTTCACAACGATATGCTCTTTATATTATGTAAATATAGTTGTTGCTAACATAACATGGTATTTCACAACGATATGCTCTTTATATTATGTAAATATAGTTGTTGCTACATAACATGGTATTTCACAACTAATGTTTTTGACATAACTGTTCTGTTAAATGAACTTATCTTTCACCCATCAGAAAACAGGAGGGTAAATCCAAACAGATTAGTGATAATTGTTTGGTTTTATTATATTTTCAAAGATTTGTAATTAAATGCTTGAGAACATATCAATTGTCAAAAAATATTTGTCGACTTACACCCAAGCAAATGTCTGGCCTCTACCTATTCATGCTATCTACCTTGTGTTAAGACACAAGTTGTTATCTCCCATGTCCGTTTTGACTATAAGCGTCTAAGAAAGACAACTCCACTTTAATCCAATATCAATTAAATTATGAAATATCATAATATTATGGTATTTTCTATTTGCCTCGACTGATATTGAGCTGGTGGATCTACTTTTGATATCGAATTATTGCTATGGGACTTTTCATTTCAAAAAAGTTTTCTCTGTACAGATGCCTTTTGCTTGTTCTTTGTTTACTCACATTTTACCTAACTATATTCCTAATTAATTTCAATTTCCTGTAAATATTTGGTTTATAATTGTTATATTTTTATTAATGCTAATTTTTGTAAATCTCCTCAATTTTGTATTCTCTTACTCTTAATTTTGCCTCATGTTTTCTATAAGGATTATGTCCACTCACTTGAAAATTTACATTTTGGGATAATGAGGATTGCATTTTTCATGTCTATTGTCAAGACAAGATTGATGAAATACCACAGATACAGTGAGGTCAGCTACATATATTGATTAACGTCTAGAAGGTTGACATTAGGAACAGGTTAAGAAAATGAACTCATTCGACAAACGAAATTATAACTATTTTACATTTGTGAACTTTCCGCTTTATGTTGCACTTCCAGCATCACCAAAAGATGGAGTACTGTAAACTCAGAATTTATTACGAGGTTTTCTATTAATGCAAAAATTGCGACTGGTTTTGTATCGCAATAATAAGAACTTGTATTCTGATATCCGATACATTTATCTTATGCAGATCTTCAGAAATGGCAATAATTAATCTTGTATTTTTGTTCCCTCACCAAAAATTGCAATAATAAATGCACGCAATGCTATCTAAATTAACAGTATTTATATTACCTGTTTTGACATTATTCCAGTACTTTCGTTTAACGACCTCTTTACTAGAGGTTCGCTCTACCAAAGAACCAATTAAAAAAGATCAACAAGTTGAAGACATTAATTTTTTCTCATAATGAGTAGGCATAAAAATAAGAAGATGTGGCGTGTTTGACATTGAAACAACTCTCCACCCGAGACCAAATGACATATAAGTTAACAACCATTTTAAAATAAGTGTGTTAATGATGTCAACTGAACATCCATTCAATTGAGACAGGATTTGCATTCTGAATTTCTCTTGTTGACATCACTTTAATTTATCTTTAGCAACATGTTAGGTATTATATAAAGAGTAGTAACTTCTATTTTTTTCAGAGAACAAACCTCAAACCTTTTGTTTGTTGTTGTTTCTGTAGTTTTGTCTGTTGTATTTTCAGTGACTTTATTGTTCTTTTATGCTGTTATTTTTTCTATCCTTTGTCATGAGAAACAAGGTATTTTCATACCGGGCAATCACCTATCTCCAACTACATTGTATGAGGCAATGAGTCATATTCTGTAGCTTTAGGTGTAGTATGTTTATACTAATTGCCTACTTGATATCTGTATTTCTTTTTTAGCTCACCTGGCCGAAAAGGCTAATTCAGCTTTTATCATCATTTGTCGGCTGTCGTACATCGTCCATCTTCGTCAACCTAACCTTTACAAAAATCTTCATTTCTGTAACTACTGGGCCAAATTTAGCCACAATTGACCACCATCATCATTGCCCTGTAATGACAATGTTTACCACTTTTTTTTGCGTTTTGCCTTTTGTGATAAACATTATGATAGATAAATAGACACTTTAAATTTCAAAAATGATCAGCAAGACAAGATCTACTAACAAGCCAAATGTTGCCGATATAGTTAGTGGACTTTCACTCTTTACAGAATTTCTTTAAACCCTCGCTTGTGTTTTGAGCAAAAACTAAAGGAGATCGAAAGAGAAACTGAACAGACTAAAGGGTCAGCAAAAGCAATACAAAGATTCCATTCTCGTCTTCAATGTCGGAGAGTGTCCTTTGTTGAATATGCACATAGACCTAGATGATCGACACAGGCTCCTTAAACCCTATAGTTTTACCAAGAAACCTCAGTTGTCTGAGAATAAATTTTTTTCTTCAAGTGTCATACAAAAAAATAAGTATAGGAATGGTGTATATATTGTATTTGTTTAATGCAGTAATGTTGTAGATTGTGTCCTTACATCTATCTAACAAATTGTGTCATATAGATGATTACATTGTGTTCTAATGTAGCTGTTTGTACACTTATTTTCCACTATTGTTGTAGATCGTGTCATTATTACACACGTTAGAAAAAATCCATCATGTAAATAAAAGCCTGCTGAATTGTTTCTATCTTGTTTGTACACATATTTTGTACTATTGACGTAGAGTGTGTCATTGTTACATATGTTTGACGATTTGTGTCTTGTAAATAAAAGCTTTTTGTTCCACTGAAACATGACTGATGTTTTTTACGTTCTATGTTTTGGTAAATGACATAACTCAATAAAATGAGGGCGAAGATAAAAAATTACAATAAAAATCTATAACTGAAGAAACACAGACCATACCAAGTCGAAAGAGAAAACAAAATACGAAAAAAGTAAACAACACAACAGTCTATATTAAACAAAGCAAAATGGGTGTTTTGAAAATAAAACAAAAGAGCAACATGATAACTCAAATAAAAAACGGGAATGATCGCAGGTGCACAGGAAAAGGGCAACATAACAAATAAACTGCAACGATCGCAGGTGCTCAGGACAAGGGCAACAAGATAACAAAAAAGAGAATGACCGGAGGTGCTCAGGAAGGGTAAGTCGTTCCTGCTTCCCTATTGCCAACGTGTATCGATATAAGACACCTATTAAGAACTAAAATTTAGAATTACCAAATTTTCAAAAAATATTGTAGAACTTTGGAACTTGGAAATACATAATACAAAATGATGCAACAGTCACCAACTTTAACAATATTTTAATGATACATGTATCAGCAAGGACCAATTAAAGCTTTTGTATTAGGGAAGAAAAGTTGACTCCGTAAGTGAAGTACAAACTGACAACGCCAAGGCAAAAACAAATGATAAATAAAAGACCAACAACAACCTACAAAATACAAAATTAAATAAAGACTGAGTAAAACGCAATGCCGAACGGAACCCAAATGTCCTCCATCATTCTTTAGGAGTGTACTTTAAAAAAAAAAAGTATGTTCGATTAGGACGCAAAAGATACCAGAGGGTCATTAAAACTCATAAGTCGAATATAAATTGACACCGCCATGACTTAAACAAGAATAAAGATCAACAAACAAACTATAGTACACAAAACATAACATAAAAACTAAGGACTGGGTAATACGAACCCCATCAAACATTTGGGTTGATCTCAGATGCTCCGGAAGGGTAAGTAGATCCTGTTCCACATTTGGCACCCTTCGTGTAAGTAGAAGGCATGTCAGTGTCTTATCCTGGTGTATTACCTGCAGAAAATCTACCGGTTATAAAAGTAAAGACGGGTGAAATGCATATGATGGTATACATAGAGATCATCTGGTCGGCTAATTAGCACATATGTATACAACATGAACCGGCGCAGATACTTTGTGTTCAGCATTATAAACTGAAATACGGGTATAGCTAATAGCAAATAAAATCACCAACAAAAAAAAGTTGGAAGCAAGAAACAAACTAGCTGCGGGGCAGCACGCATTACAATCAATTTGTGTCTCTAACAGACACTAGCAATTTATACAATTTTTTTAACTGATCAAAGGAAGCCATGACTTTAACTTTGAAATTGATTTCTATACTCGGTCTTCTACAGACCCAACAGATTTCCCAGTCAAAATTAGTCTATACGAATGTATTCCTGCGACTGACATACCAAATTTGTAACTGGTATCGTTGGTTAGTTTTTTTTTTTTGGTTTTTTTTCAAAATTAAGAATGTCTCTAACTCAATGTTACTTACTTTGTATTCACGTAATCATATACAGAACTACTTCTTACATAGTTCTGGTGTATGTTAAGGACGTCACTAATTCAGTGTTACTTGATTTGTGTTCACGTGATCATACAGCCCTTCTTCGAACATAGTTCTGGTTTAAGTTAAAGATGTCATTATTGTACATTTACGGGTAGATACTTAACATTTTCAGATATATGTCAATATTGCAGTTTTGAGCAAGCATCAGTACATGTATTCATGTACGTGATATGATGTTTGGAATTATATTAACATGGTTACAATGTTATTAATATTATCATTGATTTATTCATAACTCTAGTGATGGTTATCAAAGGTACCAGGATTATAATTTAATACGCCAGACGCGTCTACATAAGACTCATCAGTGACGCTCAGATCATAATTATTATAAAGCCAAACAACTACATAGTTGAAGAGCATTGAGAACCCAGAATTGCCAAAAACATTGTGTCAAACACAGCTAAGGTACTCTAAGTTTTTCGAAAAATTCAAAATATTGTAAACAGAGGAATATTGAGAATGGAAATGGGGTATGTGTCCAAGAGACAACAACCCGACCTAAGAGCATAAAACAGCCCAAGGACACCAATAGGTCTTCAACACAGCAAGAAAATCCACCAGCCTTTGATAAAACTTTGAGTTTATCGTCATTTTGAGAATTTAGTAGCCAATAATTGAGCTAAGTATCTTAGATATTTTTGACAAAACCTTTCGGATTATTTTTTTTATCTTTAATGCTTTTCCACTTCGTTCTTTTTTTTTGCATTTTGAACTGTTTTCGATCGAGCGTCATTTCATAGACAAAAGCGTGTCTGGCGTACACAATTAGAATCCTGGTATCTCTGATAATTTTATTTATATATGATCCTGTGAATTTTTCTTTTCGATTGAAGAGATTTTTGAAAATGGCTTAGTAGTGAACATATCTTTTTTAATAGATTAGTCCTACCTCTTTCATCTGAAGTTAATTCTAACACCTTATGGATTTATTTGTTCTTCTTCATTAAGAAGTATATACATGTTAAATAAATGGCTTAATTTTTTGGTGTCCTCTTGTAAATACCAACAGTGATTGCTTCTTGGAATTTGTATGACTTGGCTTGCATTTTTCTGTTTTTAAAGTTTATAAAAGATTAACGGTCTTCCTTTGGTGACAGACATTGGCTGTTTGGAGACATTTACCAATTTTGACAAACTATTTCCGTCTGATAATCATACACAAAGCATTTTTTTTTTACAAAAGCGAATAAATCATTAATATGTTTTGAAACAAATATTGGTCCAACTATAGGGCCTTGATGTACCTGTCATTTCATATTATGCTCTCTATGCACCCGAGACAATTGTACATACTTCTCGGATACCGTTTTGACAAATTTAGGGCATGAATGTTCCTTGGTTGTAAGGTTAATGGATTATTATGTAATAGTGTTGATTTTGATATATCATATTCTTGTGACATTACGATCCTTTCACTTACAAAAAGGGCCTCAGTGACCAAGTGGTCCAAGTAGTCGGAACTACTAATGCACTAGCCAATCAGCACTGAAATTGGGAGTTCTAATCCCGCACGTACCAGGTGCGCTCTACTCAAATCTTAATCGACTAGGATCGTCAGTTGTCCTACCGAAGGTCGGTGATTATCTCAGGGCACTTCGTCTCCCGCCACCAATAAAAACTGACCGTCACGAAATAGCACAATAGTGGCGTTAAATACCGATCAATCAATCAATCAATTTTATTATAAAAGCTTTATATTATTACTTGTCCAGACTGGTTTAAATGATCTTAGAGCATATATCATATAAAAACATTTTTGCAATTCTTAAAGGAAACTTCATAATTTTTTCGTCAGAAGCAGTCCTACAGGTATAAGACAAGGGACTACAGTTATCGTCTACATATAATCCTTACATTGTGTGGACAGTGTAAGCCCAAGATATAGCCTTTTAGTTGTTTCGACTTTTATGCATAAGTGATATGCTACATTTCTATCCGACAATTTTTCATGTTTTGGTGGTAATGTTTCTTGATTTATAAATTAGGTGTGAACTCTAAACATCGCGTAAAATAGATTCAGCAATATGTTGTACAAAATGTGATATATTCATTGTCCTGCTCTAACGGTCTGTTTGAAGATCGTGCAATTTGAGGAGAGCTCAATATATATATATATTGAAGTCCCTCATACAACTTAATCTGTAGAAAAGTATATTTAACAATGATTGCTTCACCTGATTCATTTCGTATGCACTACCTACAAAGAATTGACCACGTGACCTGGATTTCTTTCTGAAGACTTGAGTTTGGTTTTATTATCGTTCAACTGTTTTTTTTATTAGGAGATAGTCCAGTAGCTCAAAATACGATCTGAGGAATGACGGAAAAGTAATTAGATTATTTGTTACGCTAACGGTATTGAAAAATGAGCATTTCACTTCTACAGTGTTGGGAAAAAAAGGCAATTTAGCTAACATTATTAGAAAAAAAAGACACTCGAAAGATAAAACACAGTAGCAAAATATAAAGACAAGAATACAAAAAAAGAAATGACAATAGCGTAATGAAACAATGGCGGGTTGTATAAATAATGAGCCACGCCAAAGGGATATTACTAAAAATGGAATAAATAGTAAAGGTTAGAAATAAACAAGGACAAATAAAAAGAACACTATAACACGTAATTAAAGTGATAAACAACATCAGTACATACAATATGTACTTTACGATCATCATGTATTATTTTTGAAGTTGATGCGGAATATTTATCAACTAGGTCTTGGTATCTTCCAATGATTTTTTTTCAAAGGACAAAACATTCTTTGACATAACCCTGAGAGTGAAAGATATCAGAGGGACATTCAAAGTCGTAAGTCGAAAATAAACTGACAACGGCATGGCAAACAAAAAGAAAAAAGACAAACAACAGTACATAAAACACAACACAGGGAACTAAAGAGTGAGGAATACGAATCCCACCATAAACTGGTGGTGATCTCATTTTCTGCTCAGATACTGGTGAATTTTTACAAAGTCTGAATATCAGCTGCAAGCTCTTTGTCAATATGCCATTTTGTCTTTCCTCTATTGTCATATTTGTTTATTCTATACTGATTAAGATTATAACACAATGTTGACTGCTGTATCCCTATTTTTTATATGTTAACATAGTATGTCTGTTTGTTTTGTGCACACATTGTTGTCAATATAATGAAATGTTATGCGACTGTCATATAAGTGAGAGGTTTAGCTATCAATAAAACCAGATTTAATCCACCATTTTCTACATTTAATTTAGGATATGCCTATAACAAGTCAGGAATACGACATTTGTTTTCATTCCTTTGATGTGTTTGATCTTTTGATATTGCCATTTGATAAGGGACTTTCCGTTATGAATTTTCCTTGGAGTTCAGTATTTTTTGTTATTTTATTTTTTGCTGTCAAGATATTCATTTTTTCAGAAACCTTTTGCAAGAGATTAATGATATTTTGATACCAGGGAAAACGGATTTTTTTTTACCAGGAAATGCCTATCATTCACATTGATTTTGGTAATGATTGAATGATATTTCTTCCATATTTATAACAAATGCTGTGAGGCAACATTATGTCAGTGTGACCTTATATTGCATACCTGAGGTCCGATTCACTTCTCAGAAAACAATTTGAATATATCTTATAAAGAGCGTATATTATTTTGACTCAAACACTAATAAACCAGTCCCGAGATTGTTCAAGCGTCTGCGTGTGGTTCATTTAACGACTGACTGGGCCTTTCAGACGTCGGAGCAATATCGGACTATACTCGGTGCCTTATTTGTTCTGATGTCCTCTTTAATGAGTGTCTTGGTCTTTTTGCATTGTGTCTGCTTTTAATATCATAATTGAACATATTCAAGAATCCTTCGAGATGAAGAGCGGCAACGAAAGCAATGTTGATTATTTCGTATTATATCAAAAGACGTTTGTCATCCTGTTCGTATTCTTTGTTTATACAATTTTAATGAAAAACTATGTTTACCTGTCACGCTGTAGTTTCTGACTGTGTGTTTTTTTGTTGGTTTTTTTTTGTTGCCTGTAGCTTATAACTGTTGAAGGAATTTTCTTTTGTTCCTGTGAGTATGCGCGGGTTATAATTGTTGTCGTTTTTACCCGTAGTTTATGACTGTCGTAAGGACTTTTCTTTTCTTCCTGATAGTATAGGTTTTGATTGTTGGAGTTGTTTTTGTTTTCTGCATTTTATAACTGTTGTAGGGACTTTTCTATTCTTACTGTGAGTTTGGGTTATAGTTTCTGTTTTATTGCATATAGTTTATAACTGTTTTTTTTTTATTGTATATCTATTTCGTTCCATGTGAAATGAAATGAACAGAATTCTCCTGTTTGAAGAAGAAGAAAACAAAATTAAGGTATGATTCGAATATCTGACTGTCGAATGTTGGCACTTAATTACACAACAGTTCTTATCAAAATAACAGAATGGTAGCATACAGATAAAAACCTAAAGAATGATAAAAATACAGGATAGCTCATCCAGGTGAAAATCCTAAAGAAAGAATCAAAACACCTCAGATCATTTGTCCGCTAATTTCTTCATAACATTAAGATATAGTAACGAAAAACATAGTGGAAACACTACCCAAAACGATTTATTGGGATTAATTCAACAAAGAAAATTACCAACCAAAATATTTGACTACAATCCCGTTCCCTTTTAACGAATGTGACCTACCGAATTATACTATTTACCGGGTTTGTAAAACCATGAGGAACACGACGGGTACCACATGTAGAGCAGGATCTGCTTACACTTCTTGAGCACCTGAACCCCCCCCCCCCCCCCCCCCCCCCGTTTTTAGTGGGGTTCGTATTGCATAGTTTATAATTTTCTACGTTGTGTTTTATGTACTTATATTTGTCTGTTTGTCTTTTTCTCTTTTTCTCATTTTAGCCATGGCGTTGCCAGTGTATTTTCGATCTATGGTATCTTTCGCCCCTCTTGAAAAACAAAAAGTTTACAAATATCTGAACATAAAATCCCTATTTGAATCGAACAGGCTACAAGTCAATAGATTATAGGACTAAATAAGGCAGTAGATCAATGTTATCCACGAAGAAAATAAAAAATTATGTGAAGAACTCATGTAGTTAAAAAAATAAAAAAAAGGCTTTCTTTGCTTGGAAAAAATAATATGATTAAAATGGAAATTCGAATATCAACAACAAATTTTTTTAAAGAAAAATTTATGTATTAGAAATGTTGAATTGATGATTTTTGGCCCCATCCCTTATTAGGTCTTTCCACTTTTCTGTGGAAAGACCTATTGTTTTTCTTTTGATTATTTTTTTTTCTTCCGCCAAATTTTGTTCTTGCGATAAACATTTGTTTCGCAATATGTCACTTAGATATTTGGTATATGATATGGAACAGTTTATGTGCTTTTGAAATTTACCCTGCGTAACCGAATACTTTTCTTTGTAGGAGTTATCTCCCCAAACACTGTTTTCCTTGTGTCCACAACTCCTAAAGATTACGACAAATCTATTTTATAAAATTGCTCGTTATATCCTTCGCATGATTTGTCCAATTTCGACCGAAGCAATATGAACGCTCCATGTGAGAGTTATTTCCCTTTTTGTATTTTAAATTTTGAAATGTATCTTAAACTGGAACACCATAAGTGATAGAGACCTAGGATCTTTTGATTTGAGGTCCTTGGTCCAAAAAAATGAAAATTAGGTCAAGGTCAAAGGTCAAGGTAATATTCTAATTTTTGAATTTGTCTTATTTTCACTCATTTTCATTAACCTTATAAGAGATCGACAAATTATTTTTTATAAATTGTTAGTTGCGACATGTGGTAACTAAATAATTTTATTTGAAAGGGTGCATAAACAATGAATAGGAGTTTTAGCCCCTATCATATCTTAAATGATGTTTAAAGTGATATAACTTATTAACCATACATATTAGAGACTAGGGTCTTTTGATTTGAAATCCTCAGTTTGTGACCTTGAAATTGAGGTCAAGGTCATATGTTAATTTGACGTTCTAGATTTTGACCTTTGCTTTAAATTCATATCTTACATCATAAAGCCATATGAACTGATATTTAAGACTGATTTTTTATATTTTAATATCAAAATAGATATTTAGTAACTGGTGGAAAGACCTTCAATTGTTCTCTGAACAGTTGGTTTTTTATTTTCATTTAATTTTTCTTGTTGTAACTCTTTACCATAGACATTCTAAAAACGTTGGCATTTTTGGTGTATCTCATATATTCTGTTGACAAGCAACCAATATAATGGCGGACACAAACTCATTAGATATACTAAATAATTAGCTTAAATCTTATCATAATGGACATCAAACCTGTTTAACATGTAGTTAATTTTTTACATACACAGTTTAAATAAAACATAATGGAATGCGAATTTCTGGGTATAATAGTTATAATTTCTTCCTAGCGACATATGTTTGTCCATACCAACGGCAATTTGTTTTCTATTTTACAAGATTTAATATTTCATATGTTGCCACAAAAAGATAATTCAAGATGCACATTGTAAAAAGTAGCAAACTCCAATGTAAATATCATGGATAAATATCAATGCTGAAATATCCACAAACTAAACTACAGACAAACAATAGTAATTCTTCAAGAGAATGTGGTAACAAAATGAACTTCTAGAGTCAATATGTGCAATGTAAAAAAATGTACCATTGTCCTTACGGTGAAAATACTGGTTATTACATTTTTTCATGAATTGATATGTGGACACCTTATATATTCTTTTATACCGGGTATTGATGATGTTCGCAGATGTTGTCTCTAGTGCAAGGTGACGTCCTTTTAAGTTTTTGTTATGACCCCGCCATGGGTTCTCACAGTTTAGCAACAAAAATGAATTATGGACAAGAAGATTTTTTAAGCGCTAAGAAATCTTAATATAAATTATCTAAAATACATAAGTAAATACAAATGCATTAAAAGGTGTATTATCTTACAATTCGGTTTCAAATTATTCTGTGAATTATTATTTCGAATTATTGTGCTGATAAATAAAACAAAATTAAAAACTTTATTAAACAACAAATAATCGTCAGTAACTAATTGACCTTTTCTAATAATTTTATTGTTCTGGTATAAAAACTGTCTAGACACAAAATTTGTCTTCTTGTCGTTGTTTCTTCTTGTCACTAAAATTCTTCTAATTTTGCTAAAAGTCGATTATGAGTGAGCGGAATGGGCATTACTGTTGCTATCTGGTCCGTTTCCGCTTCCAAAACACATTCGTACCCTATACAATCGCACCATGCACGTTCGAATCCTATTCTGTTTTGGACAGGTTGAATCATTAAATGTACATTTGTATTTCAGATGTATATTTCAAAATATTTATATTTTCATGTATAAAAATTCATGATTTTTTTTAATGAAATATTTTTTTGGAGGATTAGATAAATAATTATTAAATGTAAATTATTTATGATTACTATTGGTTATATTTACAAAGCTTATTTGGTTTTCTTGTAGTGTGCTTGAAAATCATGATAGCTGTTAAAACCATTGGCGTAAAGTGAAATGCAAGTAGTGTACTTCGTAGGTGAAAATCAATGAAGGTTTTTAACAGCTCGACCCCTTATTCTCGTGTGCATTTAAACAAGTGTCCTCTACTTAACGAGTTTAAGTTAACGGATAACACACGGCTAATTTATATTTAAATTATGCAAATCATTATATTTTACAATCATAATTGACGTCGTAAGTTCCCGTGGTCACAATTTTCTATATTTCGTGGGGTTTTTTTTCAGGGCACCCCCAGATACCGTATTGTACGGGGATTCTTTATATAAAAAGATAAAATTATTGCGCTCTTTGTTGATGGTTAAAATAGGAATTATGCCACTGTTGATACATATTGAATATATCATATAACGAAAGCGGAAAGTGTTTTAGTGATTTTAGTATTTCAGTATTTTAGTAAGACTAAAATTTTACCCAAAATTAAACACATTTTTATCGAAAGCAAAATTATTACGTGTATTATCACGATATGTTTTACTCTGATTAAAGCAATTAGACACAGTGCATGTGTGTGCCGAATTTCATGTATAAAATAAAAGCCGTTTTGAAGAAATTAGCAATTAAAAACCCAAATCAAGAAAAAATTTTGGCATCGATTAAACACGGATTATCTGAGAATAATCTCATGCCATTAATCAGTTTGTAACTAACACTATTTGGTCATTAACAAGGACATTAGTCACTCAATACATTTCTAATTTTTGTATGTTTTATGGTTATTTTATTTGTTTTGAATAGCAAGCTAACTTTGTAGATTTTTATTTTTTCTTCGTAGGAATATGTTTTGTGTCTTTTTTTTCAAAACTTTAAACTTTTTATTGACTAGATATTTTTGTTAAAATTGTAGAATAAGAATCAAATCAAAATGTTTCGTTTCACAACCGGAATATTGCACATCAATTCTATGTTACGGTCTTGCATTATGTTTTCTACCTAAATCCCCTCGGTGTGAAAGACAACAAAAATGTGCCCCCAAATTATACACCATCAGACACAACTGCAGTATTTCAAAGATGAATTGGTAATTGGTTTGTCCGAGCAAACCACTGAAGCCAATGACCTACATGTGCAAAGCATACATGTTTAATTTATCTACCAGTTTGTCCAAGCAAATCACTGAAGCCAATGACCTACATGTGCAAAGCAAACATATTCAATCTATCTACCAGTTTGTCCAAGCAAACCACTGAAGCCAATGACCTACTTACCTGGACAATGGTATAACAATACAACATAAGAACAATTTGCAAAGAAATAACAGTTGGCAATGGCTAATGTCATCAAATCGGCATGAATCACAAAAACAACTAACATTGAGACAAAGGGCACAAAGTACCGATCTATAATTACTCACCGTTAGGATGCCACCATTTTATATTCGGAAATGGAGTGGGGGAGCTGACGACAGGAAGTCTGTTTTCCTGATTGACCTTTTTTTTCATCTGTTGCTACGCATGCTTATTTTTTCCCGCGACTTTGCTGCGCGAAAAATTATATTTACTTTTGTACACATTTATATCCTCAACTATCTTGCATTTAATGTTGCAGAATATTAATTTTCATCCTGTTTTGTGCAAAGTCATTTATTTTCAGTTCATATAAAGTCAACTTATTCAAAATCCTCTTCCCCTTCCTCCTTTCGAAATCAAATGGTTGTCCACTTACCGAAAGCTAACGAAAGTACGTCTTTAATAGTCTGAGAAAAGTATGATCATAAACATCATTACTGTAAAAACTAGGATTCTACTGGTACAGCATTGTTTTCTCACTGACTGAATTACGTCGAAAGTCTTAGAGAAAATGGTTATAATACATACTTTATATGCCTGTCCCAAGTCAGGATCGAGCCGGTATTTGAGTGGTTGTCGTTGATTCATGCCTTTTAAATTTATTTTTCTTAAATTGTTTTGTTATAAATTAGGCCGTTAGTTTTCTCAAATGAAGTGTTTCAAATTTTTCATATCGTGGCCTTTTATATCCGACCATACGGTATGAGTTTTTTCTCATTGTCGAAGGCCGTATGGTTGCCTATACTTGCTTACTTCCACATCTCCTAACTTTTATATTATACAACAAGTTTTACTTCAAATTAACATAATCAATGTTCCATATGTAAATGAGTTAGGGACAGATCGACTCTGCTACAAAGAGATGTACACCTTGCTACGATTCCATCTCTGCCACAAAGAGATGTACACCTTGCTACGATACCATCTCTGCCACAAAGAGATGTACACCTTGCTACGATACCATCTCTGCCACAAAGAGATGTACATCTTGCTACGATTCCATCTCTGGCACAAAGAGATATACACCTTGCTACGATTCCATCTCTGCCACAAAGAGATGTACAGTACCCTGCTACGACTCCATCTCTGCCACAAAGAGATGTACACCTTGCTACGATTCCATCTCTGACACAAAGAGATGTACACCTTGCTACGATTCCATACACCAAATATATTTGACCCACAACTTTTATAATCTGAGATACGGACTTGACCACTAAAACTTAACCTTGTTCACTGATCCACGAAATGAGGTCGAGGTCAGGTGAACCATGTCTGACGGACATACAAACCTTGCAAGGATACCATATATTAGTATCCAAATATACAGTGGAGATCACTTCTAACCTCTCATTAAATCTGTCAGAATCTGTCAGGAGAACTGTTCTAGGTAAGAACTGTTCTAGCTAGAACTGATTTGGTCAGTTCTACCTAGAACTGATTTGGACAGTTCTACCTAGAACTGATCCTGACAGTTCTACCCTAGAACAGTTTTAGACAGTTCTACCTAGAACTGACCAAATCTTTGGTCAGTTCTACTTCTAGAACAGTTCTGCGGTTAGAATTGATTACAAATTCTACGGCCAGAATTGATTAATAAATTCTGAGGCTAGAATTGATTTATAACTTCTACGGCTAGAATTGATTTATAAATCCTACAGCTAAAATTGATTAATAAATTCTACGGCTAGAATTGATTTGGTTTAAATTTAAGAACTCTTTGTCTAAATATAAAGGCTTCGGCAAAATAGCGATTAATATTATAAAGAGTTTTGCTATTTTGCCGGTTTTAACCCCGCCATATTCTGCATGTATGTGACTGTTCCAAGTCAGGAGCCTGTTATTCAGTGATTTTCTTTTGTTGATGTGTTACATAAATCATTTGTTTTTCTTTCATTTTTTGAACATGAATTAAAGCCGTTAATATTGGGGGGGGGGGGGGGGGGGGCATTATTATTTCATTTATTTTTCATTTGTCATTCGGGGAGTCAGGATGACTCGTTTTACATAACAAAATTATCTGACCTTAATGTAATACGTTATTCCGGCCCAAACCACCATGGACGGATCCAGCAGTTTAAAAAAAAAAGGGGGGGGGGTCCAACTAAAATTTATTGTCCTCATTCAAATGCATTGATCGTCCATAAAAAGGTGCTGTACAGTAATTCAGTTATAATTTTAGGTCAAGAGGGACTGTAATATATACAAGTTATAACAATATTGGAAAACAATGACCTCAAAATTTTGTACGCATGAATTTATAGTGCCAGCATGTCCTCTTTTTATTCAAAGTATTGAATCGTAAACAAATATCAGAAGTTTTCATACTTCAGACTGAGTTGTGTAACAAAATCTTTTGACCGCATCAATCTAAACTGACCTTATTTGCTCTTTCGTTCTGCAAATCTATATAGCTGTACAGTAATTCAGTTATAATTTTAGGTCAAGAAGGACTGTAATATATACAAGTTATAGCAATATTGGATAACAATGACCTCAAAATTTTGTTCGCATGAATTTATAGTGCCAGTAGGTCCTCTTTTTATTCAAAGTATTGAATCGTTAACAAATATCAGTAATTTTCATACTTCAGACTGAGTCGTGTAATAAAATCTTTTGACCACATCAATCTAAACTGACCTTATTTGCTCTTTCTTTCTGCAAATCTATATAGCTGTACAGTAATTCAGTTTTAATTTTAGGTCAAGAGGGACTGTAATATACAAGGTACAGCAACATTGGAAAACAATGACCTAAAAATTTTGTTCGCATGAATTTAAAGTGCCAGCATGTCCTCTTTTTATTCAAAGTATTGAATCGTAAACAAATATCAGTAGTTTGCATACTTCAGACTGAGTCGTGTAATAAAATCGTTTGACCACATCAATCTAAACTGACCTTATTTGCTCTTTCTTTCTGCAAATCTATAAAGCTGCACAGTAAGTCAGTTATAATTTTAGGTCAAGAGGGACTGTAATATACAAGTTATAGCAATATTGGATAACAATGACCTCAAAATTTTGTTTGCATGAATTTATAGTGCCAGCATGTCCTCTTTTTATTCAAAGTATTGAATCGTAAACAAATATCAGTAGTTTTCATACTTTAGACTGAGTCGTGTAATAAAATCTTTTGACCACATCAATCTAAACTGACCTTATTTGCTCTTTCTTTCTAAAATCTATATAGCTGTACAGTAATTCAGTTTTAATTTTAGGTCAAGAGGGACTGTAATATACAAGTTACAGCAATATTGGAAAACAATGACCTCAAAATTTTGTTCGCATGAATTTATAGTGCCAGTTTATCCTCTTTTTATTCAAACTATTGAATCGTAAACAAATATCAGTAGTTTTCATACTTCAGACTGAGTTGTATAATAAAAATTTTTGACCGCATCAACCAAAACTGACCATATTTGCTTTTTTTATGTGAGTCTATATACATAGTTGCACATTACTTCAGTTATATCTTTTTTTACTGTAGTATGTATAAATAACTGCAATATTGGAAATTGAACAAACATCAGTAGTTTTCATACCTCAGACTGACTCATGTAACACAAATATGTGTCTGCATCAATCAAAACTAACCATATTTGACAGCATCAACCAAATCTGACCATATATGACTGCATCAGCCAAAACTGATCATTTTGCTTTTTTTTAATGTAAAAATGCGCGAAGCGGGTTTTTTAATAGTGTGCACCACATTTTTTATGTTATTTCGAATAGACAGAAAAAAAATGATAAGTCATTTCTAAATAAAGACTTATAATTTAATTCTAAATTCCATTTTAAACCTTGCCAAACCATGAAAAAACGTTGATGACATTACGGTCACATGACTAACTTATGTCTATGGGCGCTGATAACACAATAACGACAGAAGACCCGTTACATCCAAACTTAAATTATTAAATAATGAACCGTCACAAAAAGTGAGTTTTTAAGTCAGTAGTTCATGATGGGTTTTTTTTAAACAAAACTATTTAACGGCATCATCCAACACTCACATCACTGATTCATATACTTTATTTTAAAATGAAAAGTACATGTATGAGAAGTTCTCTTCTTGAAAGGTATACTGACTATACTGTTAATATAATTCAAGTTGAAGAAGGAAAATGATTGGTTTTGTTTGTAGCCTTACGTCCAGTGGCAAATATTTCATTCATGTTCAGATCGAGTATATTTTTCTGACGTTCCAGACTCCCAGATATTATTCCTTATCGTTATGGATAAGTTTGGCAACGAGATAATACAAATCTGAGACCTCAGTGCAAATGTACATGTACATAGTTTTCTTGCGTTTAACAACACTGTGTTCATTACTATGATATCCCATAATTCATCCACTGTACAATTTTCGTTTGAACATTTGTCAAAAGAGAATCTTAAATCGTGAATGTAAATCCAAGGCAAACAAGGTAAATTAAGATTAAATTTACTTGAATTAAATGCAGAGTTATATTTACGAAGAGACAATCGGAACTACTCGGCCTTTCTGGTTGCACGAAGAAATAACTGCATAGCGAGAATGGCCGAGTAGTTACGATTGACGAAGAGACTGTTAAAAACGGGGAACGAAGAAACGTAAACAATGATGTTTCATTTGCAATCTCATAAAAATATTTCTCCGATGAGTTGGATAACCTCCTATCCACTTCGATATTTGTACATGTAACTTTTGATCAGTAAAAAATATAGAAACATCTGCTATTATATATAAAGTGAAGTAATTGGAACTGATTTTTTCTTCTAAATTCTAAATTGCCCTTTCTGCAGTGACGTCATTTAGAACTGTTCTACAGTCCTGACTGATTTAGTCAGTTCTGCTGACAGTTCTACGGTTAGAACTGATTTGGTCAGTTCTACCTAGAACAGTTTTAGACAGTTCTACCCTAGAACTGATCCTGACAGTTCTACCTAGAACTGATTTAGTCAGTTCTACCTAGAACTGATCCTGACAGTTCTACCTAGAACAGTTCTAGGGTAGAACTGTTCTAGCTAGAACTGTTTTAGGACAGGTTAGAACAGTTCTATGACAGAATATTCTGACAGTTCTAATGTGAGGTTAGAAGTGATGTGATCTCCACTGTAGTTATCCTAGAATTCATAATAAGTGAGACATTGACATGACGAAAAAAGCTATAAAGTTTTTCAGCAGTCACTAAACGAGGATAATGAGGTAAAGGACAATGATTATAAGACAGACGGACACTTCTATATACAAAGCATGAATCATCCAATTCCTCTGAAATTTGAAGCTTTACAAATAGTTAAAATTAGAATGGAAATGGGGAATGTGTCAAAGAGACAACAACCCGACCATAGAGCAGACAACAGCAGAAGGTCACCAACAGGTCTTCAATGCAACGAGAAACTTAAATTAAAAATAATACAAGACTAACAAAGGCTAGAGGCTCCTGACTGGGGACAGGCGCAAAATTGCGGTTGGGTTAAACATGTTTATGAGATCTCACCCCCCCCCCCCCCTAATACCTCTAGTCAATGCAGAAAAGTAAACGCATAACAATACGCACATTAAAATTCAGTTCAAGAGAAGTCCGAGTCTGATCTCAGAAGATGTAACAAAAGAAAATGACAATAATACATACATATGCCAGCTCCAGACTTCAATTAGTTAACTGTTTTTTTAGCCGCCACCATCAGATTGTATTCTGTATGCCTGGGCCCCCGCATTTTGTGACTTCGGTCGAATGCGGTTTAAAAAAGAACAACTGAAATTAGTTAACAAACCTAAACCTGGTTGGTGGTCTTCCAAATTAACAGTAGACAATGAAACGTAAAAGCTACTACTAGCTTCGGCACTTTTTCTATGTTGTTTCAATGTGATTAAAATTCTGGTCAATGTTAACTCGCGTGCTCGTATATAAAAGCACATATGAGGATAACGAAATCAGAGATTTATATTTTAATTATATTGATGTTGTTTACAAGTGTTCGTAAAATACCTAGATGCTGTACATAACCCCCTTTTTGAAGATAATGTTTTATTTCAAGTCAATTGTAGACCTGTTTATGCCCAATAAGTCACACACAGTACATTAATTTGATAGAAGAGTGTAAGGTGGAGTGAATAACCAGTTTCCAATTGTCATTTTGTTTTCATACATTTTACAGAAACCCTCCCCCTTTTTCACCGTTTTTAGTTTTTTTCATATTTCTATCAAGCAAAGATATACTACGACCTGCTAATTCAATCCATTCTGAGTTAATGTTACCAGATTTGGAATTAAGTTCAATAATTATTTTATGTGCTTCCACACTCACCAAAAGAACATTGGATATTTACCCAGAAAATCATTACGAACACCCTCTATCAAAAGACGGGAAAATAACATTTTGGGAGAGCAACTAATAAATTTTAATATCTAAAATAAAACATCTAGATTGATCATTGTAAATGTGCAACCTATAAATACAAAGTAAGAATGTATTAATTTAACTTTGTAAGAATAAAATTGAGAATGGAAATGGGGAATGTGCCAAAGAGACAACAACCCGACCATAGAAAAAAACAACAGCAGAAGGTCACCAACAGGTCTTCAATGTAGCGAGAAATTCCTGCACCCGGAGGCGTCCTTCAGCTGGCCCCTAAACAAATGTATACTAGTACAGTGATAATGAACGCCATACTAATTTCAAAATTGTACACAAGAAACTAAAATTAAAATAATACAAGACTAACAAAGGCCAGAGGCTCCTGACTTGGGACAGGCGCAAAAATGCGGCGGGGTTAAGTACTATATATACCATGGTTTTTACGAGTTAACATATTTAAACAAACGAATCCGAAGGATGAGTTTGTTTAAATATGTTAATGAGTAAGACACATGGTATATAAAATTTGTAATATAAATAAAATGATTGACAGCTTCAAGACCTTCAACTAATATTGGAAATTGATCACGTTACAGTTTTATCCAATGAAATGGAAACTCGCGCAAGTCACTTTTGCGCTTCGTGTATGATCGTCCGTGTATTTCATGTGTAGAACCCCTGAATTTGCAGAAAGTAAAGAAAATGTCGGATTTTCCCGATTTTTTTTTTTTAGTTTTGTGCCCCGTGTATGATTGTAGGCGCAGGTAATTTCATAATGTCGTCAGACTGAGGTAAACAAAAATGTTGGATTCCAGCGACAAGGATTAAATAATTATTCTAATGACGGTAAGAATTGGTTTTTTTTTTCAATGTATCATACAAATTAATCATATTTTACAGAATGTTCATCTAATTGAAAAAGGCTTTTCTTCCGTTATTTTATTAGATTATTTATTAAAACGCAATTTTAATGATAAAACAATATTTTAACAGTGGCGGATCCAGGGGCGTAGATAGTGTACGTCCCCTAACATGTTTTTCACAGATATTTGTAGCCGATATTTATCCCTTTTTGTATAGGTACCCCCCTTTTTAAATCGAAATTTAATTGAATTTTCGCAAAAGAAATGATAGTTTTACATTTTATTTTTTTCAAAACTGAAAGAAGAAACATTTAGTAATTGTTTCCAAAATTAAGGGAATTCGTAACAATCCTATATAGTTTGAAAAGGGTTTCTTGAAATGTGGTACACATAATTTATTGCTTTTTCTTATAAAATGAAAACAAATGAAGATCTTGACCTTTTAGTACGTTTTACAGTTTCCTAAATATTTAAGAGGCGGATACATTTGAAAAAAGGTGGAGCTTCAGCCATGGAATAACATGAAAATGAATATGTTATACCATGGCTGAAGCTCCACCTTTTTTCCTTTGGATTCTAGTCGAGTTGCATATTTAATTAGCAAAGTATGGTACAACATAAATTTGCATATAATATACCATGGTTTTCACTCACCACACTTTTTAAGCAAATTATTTCATAAAAACATCAAAGGAAAAAATCCAATTTATGTTACAAACATGTTTGTGAGATCTCAATTCTCCCGCTATACCTCTAGCCAATGTAGAAAGGTAAACGCATAACAATACGCAAATTAATATAGGTCTCATTTTACAGGCAACTTTCAGATTTTTAATGCTCTGCATGACTATGAACAAAATATAAAATAGACTATCACACCAACCTTGCACAGATTTTTTTTTTATCTGAAATTTAATGTGTATGATCTTGTGATAATGTTAAAATGTCATATTGGTGTAAGCATAGTGCTGTGGTAAAAATGTAGAAAAACCATCCAAATATCTGTATTGTTGCTTATTTTCCCGGTTATGACGTCATTTGCACTTACCATAATGACCTTTTTTTTTGTTAGATAGAAACAGTTTTGTTAAATCATTGACTCATATTCTAATAATTTATCAATCTCAATCAGATTGAAATTCAGAACTACGTCAACTCGCTTGCTGGTATTTATCATGCTTATAAGATCTAAGATGAACACATAAAAGTTTCTCTGTTGTGACCTTTTGTGACGTAACATCTGACCTATCAAAAAATGTATACTGACTAATAAGAATCTTCCGTATTTACTTGCTAATGAAAATGGTTCTCGGACATTGGTCAAATCTACTGTTTGCCTAGTGGGATCATTTTTAAGACAAAGTATCAAAACTACATCCTAGAACTGAAATCAAGCATGCATACAGAGGTACAACGTCCATAAAAGTGCAAGGGCTAAATAATAATTCGTTTAAATTATGCTGCTGGCATTGATACCAATCTTTTTTTTTTTTTTTTTCATTTGACCATGATGTATTTCCTAACATGGAACAAACATACTCTTCAATATGTTAAAGATTATGGAATTAATACCAAGAACACATCAGACTAAGATTCTTGACAAGTAATTGAAAAATATGACTGTGTTAACAAAACATAGAACAGTTATTTTTCTAAAACATAAAATCTAAGTGTATGTGTTATGATTGTTTCAGATAAAATGCATTAACTATTTGACTAATCACTTCCTAAGCCTTACCACATTTTCAGGAGCACATGCTTGTATGTACTCTGAGTTCAAAGTGTTGTTTTCTAATGGCCATAGTTAATTCCTTCTGATGAACCTTAAGAAAAGACGATACTCTGTTGTAGATCGTGTCACAGCAAAATAAATCAATAGCCTTTAGACTTCATTTGTTTCTCATGTTTAATGTACGATTGATGAAAGTATTTTTCACAGAAAGTAATAACATGGAAGTCCACACTCAAGGACTAATATTAAGAGGGTTACTAAATTGGCAGTGTTTATAGTCCCCTTAATAAATATTCAAAGGGAGAACTATAAATGTAACAGAGAAATGAACTCGCAATGTCAATTTTTAAATTTCCATTAACCTATCGATAGGTGAAATATCTCTACAAGTTATATTTTACCAACCAGAGGACCAAATCATTTAAATGTCTTAAATATGTTTGGATAAACACTAGTAGCAAGGTAGGCAGGGAAACCATAAACAAACATACAAGTCAGGAGTCTGTAATTAAGTGGTCGCGTTTGTTTTTGTGTTACATTTTTGTTTTTCGTTATTTTGTTTTGTACATAAATTAGGCCATTAGTTTTCTCGTTTGAATTGTTATACATTGGCTTTTCGGCGTCTGTTATAGCTGGCTATGCGGTATGGGCTTTGCTCACTATTGAAGGCCGTACGGTGACCTACAGTTGTTAACTTCTGTGTCATTTGCTTTCTTGTGGAGATGTGTCTCATTGGCAATCATACCACATCTTCTTTTTTACATTTTACATTATAAACACTTGTATAAGTAACGATGGTTGGTAGGGAAACTGGAAACAAACATGCACCTACATTATAAACACTAGTAAAAGTAACGATGGTTGGTAGGGAAACTGGAAACAAACATGCACCTACATTATAAACACTAGTATAAGTACCGGGAGTAAGTAGGGAAACCCTAAAGAAGCATGCACGTACATGATAAACACTTGTATAAGTAACAGGAATAGGTAGGGAAACTGGAAACAAACATACACCTACATTATAAACACTTGTATAAGTAAGAGGAATAGGTAGGGAAACTGGAAACAAACATGCACCTACATTATAAACACTTGTATAAGTAAGAGGAATAGGTAGGGAAACTGGAAACAAACATGCACCTACATTATAAACACCAGTATAAGCACCGGGAGTAAGTAGGGAAACCCTAAACAAGCATGCACGTACATGATAAACACTTGTATAAGTAAAAGGAGTAGGTAAAAAAAACCAAACCAAACCTTCACGTTAATTATAAACAATAGTATAAGTAACTGGGGTAGGTATTGAAACCCTAAACATGCACGTACATTATAAACACTTGTATAAGTAACGAGGGTAGGCAGAGAAACCCTAAACAAACATACACGTACATTATAAAAACAAGTGTAAGTAGCAGGAGTAGGTAGGGAAACTGGAAACAAACATACACCTACATTATAAACACTAGTATAAGTAACAGAAGTAAGTAGGAAAACTAGAAACAATTATACCCCTACATTATAAACACTAGTATATGTAACAGGGGTAGGTAGTGAAATTCTATACAAACATACTCCTACATTATAAACACTTGTATAAGTAACCGAAGGAGGTATGGAAACTGGAAACAAACATACCCCTACATTATAAACACTAGTAAAAGTAACGGGTTAGGTAAAGACACCCTAAACAAATATGCACGTATGTTTAAACATTATTATATGTAACAGGGGTAGGTAGTGAAACCCTAAACAAACATGCACCTACATTATAAACACTAGACTAAAAAGTATAAGTAACGGAGATAGGTAGCGAAACCGTAAACAAACACGCACGTACATTATAAACACTAGTATAAGTAACAAGAGTAGGTAGGGACACCCTAAACAAACGTGCACATACATTATAAACACCAGTATAAGTAACGGGGATAGGTTGGGAAACCCTGAACAAACATGCACGTGCATTATATACACTAGTATAAGTTACGTTGACATGCACGTACATTATAAACACTAGTATAATTAACGGGGGTAGATAGGGAAACCCTAAACAAACATGCACCTACATTATAAACACTAGACTAAAAAGTATAAGTAACGGAGATAGGTAGCGAAACCGTAAACAAACATGCACGTACATTAAACGACTAGTATAAGTAACGATGGTTGGTAGGGAAACCCTAAACAAACATGCACCTACATTATAAACACTAGTATAAGTAGCAGGAGTAGGTAGGGAAACCATAAACACACATACATGTACATTAAAAACACGAGTATAAGTAACAGGGATGGGTAGGGAAACTGGAAACAAACATGCACCTACATTATACACACTAGTATAAGTACCGGGAGTAAGTAGGGAAACCCTAAACAAGCATGCACGTACATGATAAACACTTGTATAAGTAAAAGGAGTAGGTAGAAAAACCCAAACCAAACCTTCACGTAAATTATAAATAATAGTATAAGATAAGATAAGAATTTTATTAATCTAATCAAGAACCCATAAAAGGCATCATTTTACAACACAATATGATTGGAAACAAACATGCACCTACATTATACACACTAGTATAAGTACCGGGAGTAAGTAGGGAAACCCTAAACAAGCATGCACGTACATGATAAACACTTGTATAAGTAAAAGGAGTAGGTAGAAAAACCCAAACCAAACCTTCACGTAAATTATAAACAATAGTATAAGATAAGATAAGAATTTTATTAATCTAATCAAGAACCCATAAAAGGCATCATTTTACAACACAATATGATTGGAAAAAGCAAAACAGAAACCTAATACATACTTTAACGTTATGAACAGGATCAGAGCCTAACACAACATGTGTTTTATATAACTATTATATTAAATCTTATAACAATAAAATACTAAATTACTTCATATATTTTGTTTACATCTGGATCTTATTTCTAACCCTTTAATAATGTAATTTCCTAGGCACATGAGAGTTGGTAAATGCTCATTTGTGAACAGCCAGAAATATTTCTTATCATTAGGTAGTTCTTTAAAATGAGTACAAAAAGTTGTAGCTTTATCATATAATAATTTCCTCTGTTCATCATATAATGGACATTTTACTGTAAAATGGGTCTCATCTTCAATAGAATTTGATCCATGTGATAAGCAATGATGACATAGACGTTGAGTTCTCTCTATGTATTTTTTATTATATCTATCTTTCTCAATTTTAAGATCATGAGCACTTATTCTCATTTTACATATAGCTCTTCTTATACTAAAATCTTTAATTGATAAATAGGCCTCCTTTACAAAGTCAGTCTTGAGGTTGAAATAATTCTCTAATTTGCTATTACCTTGTGATAAGGTTTCAGATCTTTTGACCAACCAAAATGTTTTGAAACTATTACAAAGTTTACATTTTACAAATTTAATTAATTTATTGAACTGTGTATCTAAATTTTGTATATCAAGTGATTGAAGTACATATTTCATAGATGAATACCAACAATTAATGTTTTCTGCATCTAAAATTTTATTACAAACATAAGCATCATAAAGTAACCCTGTGTCCAACTTGTTAAGCCTGTGTACATATTTTACCATAGATATAATGACAGAAAAATAAAGAGGAAATTTTGCAACCTCTGATAACACTGCTAAATTTGAGGCTTTCTTATTTACACCAAGAATATACTTTAAATATCTGAAATGTGATTTTTCCAAATAATCATTTATGTAGATTAATTCAAATAGATAATCACTTTTTTTCTTGCAAGCAGCAGAGTTAATTTTAAATGAACCCCAAATTTCACTACAATATAATAGAATTGGTTTTATTGTAAATGATAAAAATATAAATGAATTGCAGTATCAATACTTGGATTACAAGCTGACATGGATTTTTGTAATTTAAATTTTGCCTTTAAGGATTTTTTGAATAGCTCTTCTTTCCCCTGTTGAAAAAGACCACTAGAAGTAAAGACTAACCCTAAATATTTACATTTATTAACACATTCTATAGCCTCTTTATCTAAATAAAATTATTCCTTTAAAAATTTTCCAGGCTTGTTAAAAATTAAAACTTTTGTTTTGGACAAGTTTACATCTAGACACCAGTCAATACAATAAGTATGCAATATATCAAGTCGGTTTTGAAGACCTTTTTTAGTGTTTGATAATACAATAATGTCATCAGCGTACATAAGACAATCAATTCTACGCCCATTGATATCAACAGCATCTGGACTTGGCTCAAATTTTGGAGGCAGATCGTTAATGAAAAGCTTAAATAAGTTTGGACTTAGAACATCCCCTTGTCTTACCCCAACTAGTGAACTGAAAGATGGTGTTAATACATTGCCCACTTTCACAGACATTTCATTCTTGCTGTACATATCTTTTAAAATAGTATAAAATTTTCCAGGTATGTTATTTTCCAATAATTTATATTTAATACCACAGTGTATGACCCTGTCGAAAGCTTTTTTAAAGTCCACAAAGCAAGCATAGATTTTCCCCCCTTTTTTGTTAGTATATTTATCTAATATGGTTTTTAAAACAAACATATGATCAGATGTTCTACTCTTTTTTGAAAAACCAATTTGACATGGATGAATTATATTGTTTTTATCAAGATGAATGTCAAGTCTTTTATTAAGAATACTGTTAAATAATTTTCCAATGCATGAATTTATTGCTATGCCTCTGTAATTTTCAGGTTTACTAGGACTCCCTGCTTTAAAAATTGGACATAAATAAGATAATGCCCATTTGTGAGGGTATTTTCCAGAGCAGAATACTAAATTAAAAAGTTTCTGCAAAACAGGTGCAAATATACTTCCCCCAGCTTTTAATATCTCATTTGGAATACCATCCAATCCTGCAGCTTTATTATTCTTTAGTTTATTTATAGCATCTAAAATTTCTTTTAGGGTTATTTTGTAATCTAGTTCACAAAAAGTTGAATTTTTTTCTAAATTTTTTACCTTTTTACTAATTTCCTCTAATCTGTCTTTAAATTTGTCAGAGTTAAAATTTAAAGATTGAAGATATGAAAACCAGACATTACTTTGAATAGAATTTTCTGGACCATCCGAATTGTCTTCTTTTAATTCTTTAATGAGATTCCAATAACTCTTTGGATTATTATCCCTTAGATTATCCAGACTGTCAAGAATGTTTTGTTTAAATTTCCTTTCTTTATATTTACGTAGCATATTATACTCTCTATAACATTTATAGTAGGACCCTTTTATAATTGGGTCCCACGGGAATTTTGATAATAGCTTACCTTTAGAAATAAGACTTTTACGTTTTTGTACTAAGTCTATGTCAAACCATTTTTTATCTTTATGTTTACGTACACCTTTAAATTTTGTTTTACGAAATATTAAACATTTACTAGCAGCGTTATCTATTATATTAAAACATTCATTAGCCGCTTGTTCAATATAGTCCTCTGAAAGATTAATTTTTGAGTCTAAAAATTTTTTAATACTGTTTTTAATATTTGGCTGGCATAAAGTATTTTGAAGTTTTTGTGTAGAAGTTTCTGACCATATATAATTTCCTGGAAATAAAATAGTAATGTCTTGCTCATTATTTGTATGTGAATAACTAGCTAACATGCCAAATGTTAGTTTACAGTGACAGTCTGACAGAGTTGATAAAAAATCAGCAACATGAAAAAATAAAGTGTCTGCAATCAAGTCTTCTGACACGATAACATAGTCAACCACACTACTACCCACTGCTTTCATACAAGTGTATTTACCATAAGAATCGCCCCACATTCTCCCATTTAAAATACGTAATTTGGACGCGATACACAAGTCCAGAAGTTGTTTACCTCTTGAATCTACTTTCATATCATAACTACATCTTTTTTCTTGAATAACATCACAACTATAATTATCATACATTGGTATATGTGTATCATTAACATCATTAATTATAAAATCTGGCTCTGACCCTGTCCTTGCATTTAAGTCCCCACACAATATAATACTACCTTGTTGACTAAATTTAATAATATCTTTTTCTATGTTTTCAAGTGTGTCGTCTTCTGATTGGTCAACATAAAATGAGGTTGCAGGTATAATATATGCCAAACATAGAAATATATCTGTATTTAGATTAAAATAATGTTTATCGAATTGCAACCATTGATAATCTTTACATGTATTTGTTAAAATCTTGATGCCCTTGCGAACTTCATATTTTACCAAAATACCTAGGCCCCCATAGTATCTAGAATTAGTTGATTGTGGTCTACAAATAGGGTAATAGTTAAAACCCTCAATATTGACTGTAGTGTTATAACCTACATGGGTCTCAGTTAATAGTACAACATCATAATTTCTTATCTCTTGAAGAAAAAGGGGGTCTGTTATTTTATCATGGTGTTTTGAAATAAGCCCACCTATATTCCAAACACAAAAATGTTATGTTGTGGAAAAAAATATTTTTCTTTTGACTGGTCATAATTGCTCTTTAATCAATTTTTTTTTTTTTTAATTTCCCTCGGATGACCACTTCTAAGTTGTACAATATTTTTTTTTTTAGATAGAAAGTTAGCTTTTGGGCAGGTACAATGTAATATGAATATGAAATCCTTGTAAAGTAATAAAACTCTTTTCCCTCTTATGAAATAACTAAATCCTCTAACTGAGGAAAGGTAAAAATGGGTTAATTATATAACCTTTTCTTGTACTATATAATTATAAATGACAATTTAAGTTTATACAAGACAGAAAGCAAAACAAAATCTAACTACAATTGCTTACAATATGTATTAAACAAAACTTAATTATGACTAGCAACTTTATCTTCTTTAATAAGATAGTTAAGATTGTTCAATATCAGGATATTAAGGCTACCCATATCCACGACCCCGACTTTGATAATTGTTATAATTGTTATGACCCCGACCACGATATCCACCACGACTACGATATCCACCACGTCCACGATATCCACCACGTCCACGATATCCACATCTTGATCCATTATTCAGATTAACATTGCTATTATAGAACGGTCTACGTTTAGGTAAATCAAGAGCTTCATCTACTATATCTCGAATATTTGCTGCAAACACATTTACACCTTCATCTGAAAGGTGATATTTATCATTTTCACAGAGAAATCTATGCACTGCTCTGCCTTTATTTGCTAAATTACTGTGATCACACAGATATACTTCTTCGGTATCAAAGTATTCCTGCTTCAATAAAACACTTATCAACTGGCCTTTCATATTGAAGCTTTCGTTGTCAGCTCTAGGTGTTGGTGTAGATATAATAACTTTTGAAGATGGATATAATTCACCTGCTAAAGACACAATTTCTTTCATTTTGCTAACACAACTTTCTGCACTTTTTTCACGTAGCTCATTTGTTAAGGAGTGAAACACAATTATATCAGGAGCATGCTCAATTTCACGCAAACTTACTTCGGTATCAGGTAATGTATACGCAATTCGTTTCTCCATTGTAAACTTTGATGACAATTTAGATACATCAATTCTTTCAGTATTTGACGTTCCAATTAATATAACGTGTGGCTTGTCTGTATTATTTTGAGCGGATCTTCTATTTCTTGGTGGCACATCCTGAAACTGTGCAGCACCATCATCTCTACATGCATGTTGTTTAAGACTGTATAGCTCTTCATCTTTTTCTTCTAATTTAGATTTCAGTTCATTGCATGAGCTTACTAAAGTTTTAAGTTTATCATCTT
Source organism: Mytilus galloprovincialis (assembly GCF_965363235.1). NCBI lineage: Eukaryota > Metazoa > Mollusca > Bivalvia > Mytilida > Mytilidae > Mytilus > Mytilus galloprovincialis. The sequence continues at coordinate 93,669,043 of NC_134844.1, read as the reverse complement.
TCTCATGTACTGTATTTTCTAATTTATTAATTTCAAACTCTAATTGCTTTTGTGATTTGTTATGGTTCACCTTTTGAAGCTCAGACTGAGATGTTTGCTGATCAAGTTTTGACTGCAACTGAAACTTGTCCAATTCTGTTGTGTGTTTAACCTATTGCAATGACATCTTCAAATCAGAATTCTCATGTTCAAGTGTATTTAATTTGTTGAAAATTTTCTGATCACATGCATTTGTAGAATCAGATTTGGCACTTTGAATTTTGGTAACACTTTCAAGTACTTTTGCAATTTTGTTATCATTTTCTTTCATGTGATTGATATATGAATCCTCCATTGTTTTCATTTTGGCTGAAAAATGTTCAGATTGTTTCGTACATATCTTATCTAGAGCGAGTACGAAAAAGTTTTCCATCCTCTCTAACATTTTTTCAGGTCTAAATTGTGTTACGGACCATTCATTACTTTGGTTGCTTGATTTTGATTCATTGTTATTGTTTACATCACCTTTGTTTTCAAATAACTGTTTTTCACATGTTTGATCATCATCAAGTTTGCCTAAAGTGTCCTCCTCATTGGCCTCTTTTACAGGGCTACTTGTAGATGTATTGTGTTGAATAACTTGTTCACCATTGAACTCTTTAATTTTCTTAATTAGTGCTATTAAGATGGGAAAATCCCGTTTGACAAATTTGTCTTTGGCATTACCCTGTATCTGGATGACCCCAGTGCTAATAAAAAATGTAACTTTGTATAAAAGGGGGGTATCTGTATCATGCGGATGCTTCGCTAAATTTTCAATACATATGGCTTTATTGCCTCCTGCAGTCTTATTCCAATCTGCTGGATCATCAAACCACCTTATATCATGTTCGGTGGAGTTACCAAGATGATCATAATACCATACATGAAGAGTTTTGATCCACAAGAGAATGCGATCAACTTTCACACGAAAGGCAACCATGTTTGCCTTGTCCTCATATAGATTAATGTCTATCGACTCATATTTAGCTCGTTTGGCCTTATCGCCTGCTGGCGTTTTTAACTTTGTAGGTATACATTCTGGAGGATATTCTGAGAAAATGCTATCCAGATTAAGGTCGTTGGACTTTTCAATTGTTTTGATAACGGATTCAATTGTTATTTCATTGTCCGCCATTTTGTTTATGTGCGATACACGCTTTGCACAGTTGAATATTACTAGATATGCAGGATTATCAATAAAAAGTTCAAGCGATACACTTACATTGAATTAGTTCATATAATTACTAATACTTTAACTAATTTTCATGATGTTATGCTGTCGGGAAACGTGGAAGTAGGCAGCATTTTTCTCTGCTAAAATTGCATTGCCGCTTTTAATTCAAGGGCAGACAACATATTGAAACCCTAAACATGCACGTACATTATAAACACTTGTATAAGTAACGAGGGTATGCAGAGAAACCCTAAACAAACATACACGTACATTATAAAAACAAGTGTAAGTAACAGGGATAGGTAGGAAAACTGGAAACAAACATACACCTACATTATAAACACTAGTATAAGTAACAGAAGTAAGTAGGGAAACTAGAAACAATTATACCCCTACATTATAAACACTAGTATATGTAACAGGGGTAGGTAGGGAAATTCTATACAAACATACTCCTACATTATAAACACTTGTATAAGTGACAGAAGGAGGTATGGAAACTGGAAACAAACATACCCCTACATTATAAACACTAGTAAAAGTAACGGGTTAGGTAAAGACACCCTAAACAAATATGCACGTATGTTAAAACACTAGTATATGTAACAGGGGTAGGTAGGGAAACCCTAAACAAACATGCACCTACATTATAAACCCTAGTATAATTAAAAGGAGTAGGAAGAGAAACCCAAACCAAACATTCACGTAAATTATAAACAAAAGTATTAGTAACGGGGGTAGGTAGGGAAACCCTAAAAAAACATACACGTACATTATAAACACTAGTATAATTAAAAGGAGTAGGAAGAAAAACCCAAACTAAACATTCACGGAAATTATAAACAATAGTATTAGTAACGGGGTAGGTTAAGACACCCTTATTAAATATGCACGTATGTTAAAACACTTGTATATGTATAACAGGGGTAGGTAGTGAAACCCTATACAAACACGCACGTACATTATAAACACTAGTATAAGTAACAAGAGTAGGTAGTGACACTCTAAACAAACGTGCACCTACATTATATACACCAGTATAAGTAACGGGGATAGGTTGGGAAACCCTGAACAAACATGCACGTGCATTATATACACTAGTATAAGTTACGTTGACATGCACGTACATTATAAACACTAGTATAAGTAACGGGGGTAGATAGGGAAACCCTAAACAAACATGCACCTACATTATAAACACTAGACTAAAAAGTATAAGTAACGGAGATAGGTAGCGAAACCGTAAACAAACATGCACGTACATTAAACGACTAGTATAAGTAACGATGGTTGGTAGGGAAACCCTAAACAAACATGCACCTACATTATAAACACTAGTATAAGTAGCAGGAGTAGGTAGGGAAAACCATAAACACACATACATGTACATTAAAAACACTAGTATAAGTAACAGGGATAGGTAGGGAAACTGGAAACAAACATGCACCTACATTATAAACACTAGTATAAGTAACAGTATTAGGTAGGGAAACCCCAAACAAACGTGCACGTACATTATCAACACTAGTATAAGTAACGATAGTAGGTAGGGAAACCTTTTTGTTTGAAGATATACATACTAAAGGATAGTACAAGCGGCAAAGTTTTAATTGTTTTCAGTCTCACCTGAAAGATTTGTACGAGGATCTGTTTGGCCTTTAGAGTGAATAAACTTGAGTATGTAGGGCAGATAACGATTTCTCTGTTCAAAGGTCGCATGTTTCACTTATGCAATCGAACATCGCCTTTGTTCCTATAGAATACCATGGCTTGATAGTGTTCATAGAAATACACTGAATCGGACGGAGAGAGTGATCACAACAGAAAATGTTCAAATTATTTATGTTCTTTTTTCCCGTTTACAATTGACATGGATACATGTTTACAACTTGTTGTAATAATGAATCTATAAAACTTAAAACGAAATTATTATTGAGTAAATTTTTATGTTTGTACGGTTGTGTCGTTGGGTTGCTGTCTTATTGCCAAAAAAAACACTTTGATTAGTACATTCAATAAGATATGATACGTTAATGTTCATCTGAAGAGAGGAAAACCTCAGTAAAAGTCACCAACCTTAGTAGCTTACTCAAACTACAGTATCAATTGATCATAAATGTAAGTAAATGATTGGAGTGTTGTTTGTCATATTTTTGTTTCTTGAGTGTTGATATTTAACCAACGTCTGTAACTACCCAAGCTAATTTCCTGTAGCATTAACCCTGCAATCCCCATTATATATCGTTCTCGTATTTCCTTGTTTTAGTAAGTGGTCTTTTTGTTTATCATTTTTAACTTTTAAGTAAGTGTTTTTTTAGATTACATACGGTCTAGAAAGGTAAAAGGAAATGTTTGTGTGCATATACAACTTGATTAACCCTAGCACGTGTTATGCATGTATCAAGTTTGGATTGTTTTCATTCTTTGTTTTTGTAGATAGTTGTTTGTATCAATGGCTCTTTTTTCGGGAGGGTCGGGTATTGGTGGTTGATATTGAGTGGTTAGCTGTCCAGAATGTTTGTCTGTTATGGCTCAAGTTCTTACTCGAACAAAAATGTGGTTACAGACATATCCCATTTAGATTACCAAGACGTGTATAGAAAAAAGTTCAGTGTCTCTGGTTAAGGGTAGGCTTCCACAAGAAAAGTCGCCCGTTTGGTTAGGGAGCACTGTCATGTCCGTTCGAAATCGGAACGGCAAAAAGGATGTATACTTATCTATTATATTTAATTAATTTGTTAACCGAATGAAATATTAGCCACTGGACGTGAAGCAAACATCAATAAATCAAATAATCAAGACATCTTTAGAGTGTCAAAACTAATGTACATGTCTTTAAAACATCTAAATGACAGCCGCTGAATTACATATGTGTATGTTCATGCTTCTTCCGTAATGTTTTGAAGTTAATATGCTTCAAGTGACACCAATTTCGTTAACAGAATCATAGTTCGGCTGTATATTTTCAAACATGAAAACCTTAACTCCGTTTTCAGCAATAATATATGTGGAATTGATTTTTATCAGTGCATGTAAGTATTTCAATAAATTAACATTCCTGAATTCATAATCTATTATCAAACAGAAACATTGCGTTTAACCAGAGACATATAATACAAGAGATTCGCAACTCGGCGAACAAATGTAATTTCTCCCGGCCACTAGGAAATCCTCGTGAGATCTCCTTTGGTAATTAAAAGTATTAAAAATACTCGAAGTAATGATGAATGTTCTAGCATAACATCATAAACTGTGTATGAAATAGATCTGCTTTCAGTGTTAAGATTATCATAATAAAATTATATAATTACTTTATTTTAATTATTTTTTTATAACTCTGATTTAAGTTTTGTATTATTGATATAATATAATCAACAGTTCATTAATTGTATTGTGTTCATTTTTATTTGATAGTTTCATAATGGGCTTCAATTGAATATACAACTGTGTCAGAGACATAAATTTCAGTGTGACATGTATATTAGCTATGAATTATTCTATGACCCTGTAAATCACAACATGTTATAATTAGCTTTAATCGACACCTTGCACACAAGAAGTTGTTACACTCCAGGAGCTAGACTCTAGACGGACTTCTATCGGACGTTTAACGGATAAAACAGATGTTGAACGAATGAGAAACGGACTTCTACCAGACGTATAACGGATGAAACGGATGATAAACGGATCCGAAACGGATAAATGCCAATTGAAAATTTCGCGTCAGAAATGCCAATTATAGGTATGTCAGATTTCTTAAGGTTCATGAATTCCTATTATTCATAATCGAACTTAGAGTAAGGCACGTCTTCCCAATCAAGCAGATCTTATTTAGGGCAGACATTGCCCTTTGGCGGCATTTTAAAGAACAAACCAAAACCAGTTACACAGAAACATTTGAATATTTAAGCGATTTACATGTATTATTATTGTCGCCTTTAATTTTTCCATATCTTGTTCATCCGTTTTATCCGGTATGCTTCCGGTAGGTGTCCGTTTTATGCGGTACTCGTCCGTTGGATGTAAGTTCGACATCTGCTCTGTCCGGTACGTTTCAGTTTCACGTACGTTGCATATCCGGTGTGTGTCCGTTATGCATTCGTTACACGTCCGTTTTATTCGGTGAGTACATCAACGGACTCCCAACGGATAACAATTTTGTCAACGAACAACTTTTATTTTCATCTGTTAGGCAGCAACCATTTGATTTTCTGGGGGGGGCTATGGTTTTTTTTGGAAAAAAAAGTTTGTTTCCAGTTTTTGGAGAAAAAAATAATTTGTTTTTGATTCTGAGAAAAAAAAATTGTTTGTTTCACCCTCAGCTGCCACTATATGTAATGCTAAAATTGAAAGAAAAAAATTGTTTTCCACTTGTCGCGAAAAAAATAGATTGTTTTTCGCCGCAGGCGAAAAAAAAAATTTGTCCAGAAAAAAAACCCCATAGCCCCCCCCAGAAAATCAAATGGTTGCTGCCTTAGGCGTCCGTTCGTGCTATCCTGTAAGGTGTTACCGAGGCTTAAATCATAAGCATTTGATTAATTATTGTGTTTCATTATTAATTGACCTTGTATTTTGTTTTACCTTTTAGGATTGTCGGCAAATGTATGATTTCTAAGTGTTTTTTTGACAGTTTCATTATGCAGTCAGGATTCTACTTCGAGAAAATTGTCTCCCCGGTTTATAATCCTAAAATTGGAAGCCATTGTAGTGATGACGCGCTGTCAATTTAGCTCTTGAAAACCGACAAATGTATCCACATAGTATCATTACGATCCTTATATGCCAGTTGTATTTTAAAAGACAAATGTATCTACTAGCTATTGAGCACCATTTAATGTACTTTCATGCATTTGGTCAACTTAAAACTATTGTTTGATCGGTTGTCAGGGGGAATTTTTCGAAAGTTCAAAAATTTAAAAAAAAATTTAATTAAAATAAAATATTTCGTGGAAGGGCAGACTAAAAATTTTCAGAGGTTGAAGACTAATTACCCTAGACAAAACACACAACAAATGAAGTGCTTTGAAGTTATGCATTTTTAAGATCCACCAGAAACAATTGTCGTCAAGTACTTTTAGTGAAAAAAATGTTATTCGAACACGCCTACTCTGTTGTTATGACTCATTAGAAAGGTATTTCACTTGACCCATATATTTCATCTTTTAGTCCTGTACATGTTTAATGTTTTTTGTAAATGTATAAAAAATATGAGAATCTGAAGCGAGATGATGTTTCAAATATTTTTCTTTTATACCTTTTCAAGACAGAATAGTCAACTCAAAGACGCCTGAACCTAAAGAGGTGTACTCAGACTCTCTTTTCGATGAAACTATTGCCTATTTTGGGTTTTTTCCAAAAAAAAAATGTCACCGGGGGCAGACAGAGATGCAAATTGATGCTTTACAGGGTTGGCCAAGTATTACCCGCCCTGGAATTTCCAGGTCCGGGTTTTCCCGGGCTGCGCAATACTCCCAGAAATGGGTAATACTGGGCATTACTGGGCAATATGATTTTTTAAGCTTATTTTAACACAAAATAATAAAGACTTGGTGTAATTTTACAGTATCACAGCTAAATATATACTTTTTATACAGATAACCATTGAGTCATTTCTAGTAGAATGAGAAATTCAATTTCATTCTGTTCTTCATTTATTCTATATATATGTAAGCAGAAAACCAAATTTGCACATCTTTAAGGATACCTTGTTAATTACCAAGCATTCATTTGTTTCAATAATCCAAACTTTGATTTTAAGTGAATTGTTATTTTAATTGTTTTTTACATTCATATTGCTGAATAAATACCCTAAGGGGTCATGCCATTAACATTTATAGAATTGAAAAGGCTTATTATTGTAACATAAACCAATCTGTGTTCTAATCTGAATAATTACTGATTTAAAATTAGTGACAGTACATATATACATTATTCAAATGTAATTTTTCTTACATGTAATTGTTAATTCATAATAGGAGTTATACTTATTTTTTTGCTTTATATTTACAGTATGAATAATCTAGACAAATATCTTAAATGTATAACATTTGTGTTTGATCACTGGATCCTCTATAAAATTTAGACCAGTATTTTATATTACCCAGTATTACCCACTAAAACCCAGTAAAACCCGGGTTTTACCAGTATTTCTCACTGGGCTGGGCAATACTCATAAAACCCGGGTTTTTGCCAACCCTGATGCTTTAAGAAGATAAATCTATTATCTTTCTTTGGATTTTTTTTTCGGCGGAATTTATGCTTATGCACAAAAAGATCCACAAGAATTTGCACCTACCACAAACGACTGTTTTGTGAAAATGTATCTACAATTTAAAAGTTTACAAATATCTCGCAGCTCAATTCAATAATTTAAGTAAAAGCACATACATAAGATGCATAAATCCCAAATTAGACACATTCATTAAACTTTTAAAGCCCATAGAAACAGATGTAAACAATTCAAATTTACTAACTTCGCCTTTTTTACCTTTTCTAACAAAGAGTTCCATTTCTTTTGTTTAATTTCAACTGGGGTTTCGCTTGTATGGGCTTGCATTGCGTTGGTTTTTTCTATGATTGCCGGTAAATTTATGGTTTCTATGTGTTCTAAATGTGTATTCAGAACTAATATTTAATAGAAAATTACAATTAATTTCTTATTTGAACAAAGCTTCTTTCATGAGAACGCAATAAGGCAAATCCGATTTTATTTCGTGAGATGACGGTCTTAAAAGTACCGACTAGGTGAATACACTGATAACGAACTCTTTCTTGATAGCGATTGACGAAGACATAAGTAAGAGACCAGCTAAAAAACAGAATTAATTGAACAATAGTGCATCTATACATAGATATGTGTGGCCTTTGTGCAACAAAAACTTGAAGGGAGTGCCGTGGTCACACAAAAAACCAACACGGAAGACACTACTTTTGAAAGGTATTATATGTCTCTGTTTGGGCGTAGGCAGAGACATATACTGGCTAACACCACAGTCCCACTAAGCCACGATCGCACTACGATCTGTGAACAAAATACAATATTTGATGATCGTAGTACGATCGTGTAGATCGCAGTAAGGTCGTATCACGGTCGTGTTGAAGTCTTTAAGATCGTGATGAGCGTGGTCAACTTTAAACATGTTCAAAACAATCGTGATGCGGTCGTGGCAAAATCAGGCCGTAGTAGAAGCGTGGCGAGAGCGAACTAAGATCGTAGTAAGATCGCAAAGGTCGCTGTACCATCGTAGCGACAGCGTAGCGAAAGCGTGATTCTATTAGGAGAGACTGCGCTACGATCTCACAGCGACGTTATTACGACCTCACTACGACTATCACGTTCTCACCGCGACCCAATTACGCTTCCACTACGACTATACCACGCTGTTCCCGACCATATTACGATTCTAGCACGCCCTTCCGTCCTCATCACGCTCTTCTTACGACCTGACTACGTTCATACTGCGACCATTATTCTCATTGTAATTTTTACATAGAATATATTAAATCTCTCCAGGTTTTGTTTGTTTGTACGAAATTAAGACTTCTTGTTGTCAATTGTCTCTAACGGCTCAATCATGCTTCTTATTGTTATAAGGATTAGACTGTTGGTTTTCCCGTTTGAATGGTTTTACACTAGTAATTTTTGGGGCCCTTTATAGCTTGCTGTTCGGTGTGAGCCAAGGCTCCGTGTTGAAGGCCGTACTTTGGCCTACAATGGTTCATCTCTGCTTGATCAGGATTCGTTACTATCTGGCCGTGAAGGCATAAAACTTTGCTCAATGCTCGGAGCACAAAAATCATGCTCAAAACATGAAATCCACAATTTGATTGGTTGATTTTCGAGTCTGAGTACAAAAATCATGCTCGAAAGTTTTATGACCGTGAGGCCAGAGCTCCCTCTGTATCTACATCAATCCCTACCACCACGCCCATGTGTTCTAGTATAACTTGGTGGCATGACTGTATTGTTTCCGAGAAATTTACGTATTAATCAGAAATAGAAGGAATGGATCTGAAACACGATGTTGACGTTATTGCTGAGAACATAGTAAGATCGCGATATGAACGTATAATCGTGGAAAGAACGTGCTATAATCTCAGTAGAAGTGTAGTAAGAACGTGTTGCAATCGGATAACTCGTGGTACGGTCGTAGTGAGAACGTGATGAGCGTATAAATATCTTGATAAGCGTAGTGAGGTCGCAGAACAAGCGCGGTGAGAACGTGGTATAATCGTAGCGGGATCGTCGTAGAAGCGTAATGAGAACGTAGTAGCATCTTGAAAGCAACGAAAATTTACATGTTCATGCCGCTTATATCGCGACCTCACCACGATCGAATTTAATTTAGATCGTGGTGCGATCGTGGTCTAGTGGGACTGGGGCTTTAGGTAAATATTTCATAACATTATTTCAACGGGACAATCATTTGTATTTTTTTTGTCTTTTGACTGTGGAAAAGGGATGACAGTTTTAAAGGAAGATTGTTATAGGTGTAAATATAATCTTTTATTATCACAAGAATAACTGACACGAGATTATTTCTTTTACAGTACAGTCACAATAGCAATGTCCTCACTACGATTTAATTCAAGCAAATATTTGTCTTCATATAAAAATGGTTCACGTTTTGAATGAGAAGCGAAGTCTAAAACGACAACAGTACATGTGGCTCATTCATAATATTACGATCAGCTGTAAAAGATGTTTTTTCAATGAAAATTTTACTCCATTTGTATATATTCAATTTTAAGTCGGTTTGATATACAAAAGAAGAAAAATACCTTATTTGATAATGAAAATTTTACACACCTGACAAGAGTTTTTTTTTTTAATCCAAAATTGTGTTAGAAGTAAAGCTATTTATTGTCTTTAGGACACTAATTCATTTTGGCTATCGACGGCCTTCGATGCAGGAGTAGGTCCAGTAAGACTCCTTTTTGGCCCCAAAATATAGCAGTTTCACAAAATTGTTCAATGTAAACTTTCAGTTATTTATTGGACAGTAGAATGCTTCTGCTACATAGATATGGGCTGTTTTTGACAATACAATCCATATATATCGGGTACTAGCATCATTAAGTCATGCTAAATTACTGAAATCTTCACAATTCAAGCATTTTAGTTAAATTTTAGACGGTTTTCGTGTAAAACGAAAGTGGCCGCATTCGTGTTCATCCTTAATATTGAAATGTAAGTTGTATTTTATGATAATACATAACATATATAAAGGATGAGGATGAACACGGATGCGGCCACTTTCATTTTTGACAAAAAACGTATGAAAAGTGACATTTTTCGGCATATTTGGTAGATTTCACATATTTGAGCTTGAATCGGAAGGTTTTTAATGACTGAATCAGTTCAAATCTTTCACATAAACTAATTGATTCAAATGAAATAGACACTTAAATGTTTAAAAAGTGGTCAAAATCTTTCGTCAGATGAACCTGAACCAATTATTGGTTTTTAACACACCGTAAACTCCGAAACATATAAATGAACTAAAATTACAAAAAAGATATTTGAAATGTATAATTTAAACTTTTTAGTATTACATTTCAAGTATGAAAAACACATTTTGGACCCTGTAAGAGAAAAATAAGTTGTTTAGAATTAGGCTCTAACCCTTTGCAATTTTGTATTACAATGCCTTCAACAGAAACATATAGCACTGAATAGTATTTTGATTTCCGGGGAATATGTAAACCATTGTTACAATATATATAACGTCATTTTCAATTTGTAATGTGCGGACCAATTTTAGATTTTGACCCTGTGCAGTGAGTGAAATAAGTCCAGTGAAAATTGGCCTCGTCACTTTCAAAGTCCACCCCCCTTTTCCTAAAAATTGGAGGACAGCCACATGTTTCTCAAGTGCCTGAGCTTTTGGTTATTTCTGTGGTTGACCCTACATGCTACCATCAAATACGTTTGATGCTTTACTGCTTGAAAAAAATGGTCTTCACGGTTATGAATAATTATCAAAATATCTTTAATGCCATCACGCAAAGTCAAAACGAACAAAATAAACCACCATTTATTGAGGCAAAATAATAAGAAACTGATCAAACTCAATTAGTCTCACAACCTTATGTTTTGTGATTTGTGACTAAATAAAAAAAAATCGTAGCAATTTTATCACATGTTTTATATTTTGATATAAATCAAGTGAGGCGGTCAGTACAATAATGTGCCGAGCATCGTGATAGACATCTTCTTTTGGACTGCTTCCGGGTAACTCTTAAGATGAACTCATAAACCCCGCCTTGGAGTGTGAACTTTTTTTTTAAAATAATCTAAATAGCGTATACATATATTATCGTCTTGAATGCTGAGCTTTAATGTTCGTGTAATATTGGCTGTTGGCCTCAGTCATCATCTAATTCTAATAATCTAAGATAACCAACCTTTATAACTTAAAAGTAAAGATCATGCATACTTATTGTTCAGATTGATAAAGTCTTTTTCCATTGGTTGAGAATATCTCCGATTTAAATAATATTGATTTGATACACATGTAACCGCTGTGCATACTTTAACGACAGGGCTAGTTTTCTGATCGGATAAGTAGTAATCTCCCTTGTTAATGTGAAGTTGTAATCAATCGTTTTATTTTTACCATCTTGATATAATATTTCATTGTATTATTCAAATTTGTGACTCATTTAATATTTAAATATAGTAATTTTATTTTATTATAGATTTAAAAAAAGGAAATTTGAAAGTCTTTGATTCATTATAAATCACCTTAGTTCAAATCATAAGTCAGGTGGTCTATTCTGTCTACATTAAGTAATAGATACACCAGGGAAGCGATGGCTATGTAAAACATTGTACTACGTAAAACGAGAATTAAATAGACCAAAATACAGAAATTGAATCCAAATGTTGATGTTTTTCTTGTTAGTAAATCAAAAACGAAAAAAACGAAATTTTTTTGATTTTCATTTTGGTTTTTGAAAAATCAAAAACGAAAAATGAAAACACTTTTGTTTTCAACTTTGGTTTTTGAGAAATCAAAAACGAAAAACGAAAACACTTTTGTTTTTCAAATTGTGTTTTTGAGAAATCAAAAACGAAAAATGAAAACACTTTTGTTTTTTGTTTTTGATATTTCAAAACGAATAAAATGCTTCGCTGAACCCAGAATGATACGACTCAAAGGTCGAACCCTGAATAGTTGGTGCAAGTTTGGACACAATATTCAAGCTTGATACTGTCTGATTTTGGAATGTGATCAAATTTTTGAAATAATATAGGTTTCTGACACAAACTAAATGTGGTGAATTATCTAAAAATTTTAAATGGGTTAAAAAATTTGTATTAAATTTCAATTGAAGATTTCTTGCTATTGCGCAATACTGTGCAAAAGAAGATTTCTTGCTATTGCGCAATACTGTGCAATTCAATATTTCTTGCTATTGCGCAATACTGTGCAAAAGAAGATTTCTTGCTATTGCGCAATACTGTGCAATTCAATATTTCTTGCTATTGCGCAATACTGTGCAATTCAATATTTCTTGCTATTGCGCAATACTGCGAAATTGAAGATTTCTTGCTAATGCGCAATATTGTGCTATTGGATATTTCTTGCTACTGCGCAATACTGTGCAATTGAAGATTTCTTGCTATTGCACAATACTCTGCAATTGAAGATTTCTTGCTATTGCGCAATACTGTGCAATTGAAAATTTATTGCTATTGCACCATACTTAATATGACAATTTACATATCCTGTTTGGTGTGTATCTCCTGTAATATCGTTATTATTTGATTTCATATGTAGATCAGAAATAACCAACTTTAAATGGAAAATTTTAAAGAAAAAAAAAGGAAAATAAGGAAACAAACCTCCCCCTTTTTTTGAACCCCCTTATGATTCATCACCCCCAAACTCAATCCCAGCCTTCCCTTTGTGGTATGGTACCTTGCAGTACAATTTCAAACAGATCCATACACTTGAACACACGTTATTGTGTGGAAACGAGAAAAATGCTTGTTTTTTGGCCCCTTTTTGGCCCCAAATTCCAAAACGTTTGGGGCAATAACCCCCAAGCACAAACCAATCTTTCCTTTTGTGATATGAAACTTTGTAGTACAATTTCAGAAAGATCCATACACTTACACACAAGTTATTATCATGAAACTAGAAAAATGCTTGTTTTTGAAACCTTTTTTTGGCCCCTAATTCTTAAAATTTTGAGGCAATTACCCCCAAAATCAATCCAAGCATTCTCTTTGTGATATGGAACCTTGTGGTACAATGTCAGAGAGATCCATACACTAACACACAAATTATTGTGCGAAAACCAATGTGTCTTCGGCCGGACGACGACGCCAACGTCATACCAATATACGACCGCAAAATTTTAACACTGGCTCCACAGTTGCTTCGGAGCCCGGTGCCCACATTGCTGGAGCCGGGATCCCTACATGTACCCCCAAAGCATGGAGACCAAACACTGGAGCTTGGGCACACAACCTTGTTCGAATGAACCATGAGCTCCTAATTTGGGGCCTGGGACACAAGGAACCCTGATCCCTTTATTTGGAGCCCACAGACCATGTGATGTTGTCCCCTGATCCCTTAATTTGGAGCCCTCAGACCATGTGATGTTGTCCCTTGATCCCTTAATTTGGAGACCACAGACCACGTGATGTTGTCCCCTGATTCCAGTCTCAAGTCCAGATTATAATAGTTTTTGCTGAAGGCGTTGGGTATTTTTCAACACCTACTTTGGTAAGAGTTTCATATGGCACCCCCACCATACCAAAAGAACACAATAATGTATTACAGTTTATTCCATGGGGGTGCCATTATATAAATAACACATAGCTGAGAGGGTTGATAGATCAGATTGTTACCCCGAAAAAACATTGTCAACTGAGGCGAAGCCAAGGTTAACAATGTCTTTTCGAGGGGTAACAATCTGCTCTATCACCCTCCCAGATATGTGTTATTTAATTTATTATACTGAATGTTCTGTTATTACTGTCTATTAAATTTCAAATTCAAAGTAATAATCTATGTCGTCTTGTACATAACAATCATCCGTATTTATTTAAGCGCACACTTGAGCAAGTGTCTCCATGAAGGGTAATAGAGTATTTGCCATGGGATAGAGTACATTGTCTCCCTCGTATAAACCAATTAAAATCTGGTATTTTGACATGAAGTATAATAAATGGAACTCTTTCCCCTATTTTTATAGACTCCTACTTGAAGTCATGGAAGTTGAAACGTCGAAAGCAAAAAACAGCATGAAATTCTTTCATATATGTCATAATTATTTGGACTTATCCTGGACCTTGCATCTTTCTCTGAAAAATGCCTGCACCTTGGATAAATTATCTTAGAAATAGTATTTTTCACATGTACTTGTACTCAAAGTCATCAGTATGACCAATAGCACATTCATATACTTGTTGATTGAACTGACCAATTTTGATAAATGCATAGTCCAAATATTTATTATACATTGTAATATTATGATTTCTTGAAAGGCAGATTTGCTGAGGAAGGCATCATGTATCCAAAAAATAAAGAAGCCTTTCATGACAAAACATTATTGGACTAATAGATATATCATGTAGTTTGTTAATCATGACTGCCCACCTTGACATGTTCTTTTTAGATATGGTTACAAATATCATCAGTATTTAGATTTAAATAACATATGCCGATGATATCTATATACATGTACATGTATGTACTTCAGTATGTACTTCAGTTATAGAAAACATTGTCAAGGTAGTAAATTCTTTAGTACTGTAAATTCAGAAAGAGGTTTTCATGAACGTGAATAATGCGACTGGATGAGTATCACAATATAAATAAAAACTCACATTCTGGTATCAGCATGATACTACATTTGTATCTGTATGCAGATTTTCCTGTCACAGAATTTGCAATATTAAATTAACCTCATATGTTTGTCCTTTCTTTAAAAAATCACAATAATAAATGCACATTTATAATACGCATTTTTGCGCCTGTACCAAGTCAGGAGCCTCTGGCCTTTGTTAGTCTTGTATTATTTTAATTTTAGTTTCTTGTGTACAATTTGGAAATTAGTATGGCGTTCATTACCACTGGACTAGTATATATTTGTTTAGGGGCCAGCTGAGGGACGCCTCCGGGTGCGGGAATTTCTCGCTACATTGAAGACCTGTTGGTGACCCTCTGCTGTTGTTTTTTATTTGGTCGGGTTGTTGTCTCTTTGACACATTGCCCATTTCCATTCTCAATGTTATACAATAATCTAAGAATGTACAGTAAAGATTCTAAGAAACAACTATTATATAGATATATAAGAAGATGTGGTATGAGTGCCAATGGGACAACTCTCGATCTAGGTCACAATTTGTAAAAGTAAACCAGTATAGGTCAAAGTACGGACTTCAACACCGAGCCTTGGCTCACACCGAACAGCAAGCTATAAAGGGCCCCAAAAAAATGACTAGTGTAAAACCATTCAAAAGGTATAAACCAACAGTCTAATCTATATATAAAAAACGAGAAATGAAAAACACTTATGAACCACATCAACAAACGACAACTACTGAAAATCCGATTCCTAAATATCTGATATTGAATTAGAAAAGTAGGGCATTAAAATTGAGGATTTATGAACAGGAAAGATCAAGAGAAAGTTTAATTTTTGACTTTGACAAGTATTGGATATGCATGTACCAACCATTCATCTTTATATTATTATTAGGGGGAGGGGGAGGTTCTATCTAGTTTTGGATATGCATGTACCAACCATTCATCTTTATATTATTTTTAGGGGGAGGGGGAGGTTCTATCTAGTTTTGGATATGCATGTACCAACCATTCATCTTTATATTATTTTTAGGGGGAGGGGGAGGTTCTATCTAGTATTGGATATGCATGTACCAACCATTCATCTTTATATTATTTTTAGGGGGAGGGGGAGGTTCTATCTAGTATTGGATATGCATGTACCAACCATTCATCTTTATATTATTTTTAGGGGGAGGGGGAGGTTATATCTAGTATTGGATATGCATGTACCAACCATTCATCTTTATATTATTTTTAGGGGGAGGGGGAGGTTCTATCTAGTATTGGATATGCATGTACCAACCATTCATCTTTATATTATTTTTAGGGGGAGGGGGAGGTTCTATCTAGTATTGGATATGCATGTACCAACCATTCATCTTTATATTATTTTTAGGGGGAGGGGGGAGGTTCTATCTAGTTTTGGATATGCATGTACCAACCATTCATCTTTATATTATTTCTAGGGGGAGGGGGAGGTTCTATCTAGTATTGGATATGCATGTACCAACCATTCATCTTTATATTATTTTTAGGGGGAGGGGGGAGGTTCTATCTAGTTTTGGATATTCATGTACCAACCATTCATCTTTATATTATTATTAGGGGGAGGGGGGAGGTTCTATCTAGGATTGGATATGCATGTACCAACCATTCATCTTTATATTATTTTTAGGGGGAGGGGGGAGGTTCTATCTAGTTTTGGATATTCATGTACCAACCATTCATCTTTATATTATTATTAGGGGGAGGGGGAGGTTCTATCTAGTATTGGATATGCATGTACCAACCATTCATCTTTATATTATTTTTAGGGGGAGGGGGGAGGTTCTATCTAGTTTTGGATATGCATGTACCAACCATTCATCTTTATATTATTTTTAGGGAGAGGGGGAGGTTCTATCTAGTATTGGATATGCATGTACCAACCATTCATCTTTATATTATTTTTATGGGGAGGGGGAGGTTCTATCTAGTATTGGATATGCATGTACCAACTGTTCATCTTTATATTATTATTAGGGGGAGGGGGAGGTTCTATCTAGTATTGGATATGCATGTACCAACCATTCATCTTTATATGATTTTTAGGGGGAGGGGGAGGTTCTATCTAGTTTTGGATATGCATGTACCAACCATTCATCTTTATATTATTTTTAGGGGGAGGGGGAGGTTCTATCTAGTATTGGATATGCATGTACCAACCATTCATCTTTATATTATTTTTAGGGGAGGGGGAGGTTCTATCTAGTTTTGGATATGCATGTTCCAACCATTCAACTTTATATTATTTTTAGGGGGAGGGGGAGGTTCTATCTAGTTTTGGATATGCATGTACCAACCATTCATCTTTATATTATTTTTAGGGGGAGGGGAGAGGTTCTATCTAGTATTGGATATGCATGTACCAACCATTCATCTTTATATTATTTTATTTTTTTGGAGGGGGGAGGCTCTATCTAGTATTGGATATGCAAGTACCAACCATTCATCTTTATATTATTTTTAGGGGGAGGGAGAGGTTCTATCTAGTATTGGATATGCATGTACCAACCATTCATCTTTATATTATTTTTAGGGGGAGGGGGAGGTTCTATCTAGGATTGGATATGCATGTACCAACCATTCATCTTTATATTATTTTTAGGGAGAGGGGGAGGTTCGATCTAGTTTTGGATATGCATGTACCAACCATTCATCTTTATATTATTTTTAGGGGGAGGGGGAGGTTCTATCTAGTATTGGATATGCATGTACCAACCATTCATCTTTATATTATTTTTAGGGGGAGGGGGAGGTTCTATCTAGGATTGGATATGCATGTACCAACCATTCATCTTTATATTTTTTTTAGGGTGAGGGAGAGGTTCTATCTAGTATTGGATATGCATGTACCAACCATTCATCTTTATATTATTTTTAGGGGGAGGGGGAGGTTCTATCTAGTTTTGGATATGCATGTACCAACCATTCATCTTTATATTATTTCTAGGGGGAGGGGGAGGTTCTATCTAGTATTGGATATGCATGTACCAAACATTCATCTTTATATTATTTTTAGGGAGAGGGGGAGGTTCTATCTAGTTTTGGATATGCATGTACCAACTGTTCATCTTTATATTATTTTTAGGGGGAGGGGGAGGTTCTATCTAGTATTGGATATGCATGTACCAACCATTCATCTTTATATTATTTTTAGGGGGAGGGGGAGGTTCTATCTAGTATTGGATATGCATGTACCAACCATTCATCTTTATATTATTATTAGGGGGAGGGGAGGTTCTATCTAGTTTTGGATATGCATGTACCAACCATTCATCTTTATATTATTATTAGGGGGAGGGGGAGGTTCTATCTAGTATTGGATATGCATGTACCAACCATTCATCTTTATATTATTTTTAGGGGGAGGGGAGGTTCTATCTAGTATTGGATATGCATGTACCAACCATTCATCTTTATATTATTTTTAGGGGGAGGGGGAGGTTCTATCTAGGATTGGATATGCATGTACCAACCATTCATCTTTATATTATTATTAGGGGGAGGGGAGGTTCTATCTAGTATTGGATATGCATGTACCAACCATTCATCTTTATATTATTATTTTTAGGGGGAGGGGGAGGTTCTATCTAGTATTGGATATGCATGTACCAACCATTCATCTTTAAATTATTTTTAGGGGGAGGGGGAGGTTCTATCTAGTATTGGATATGCATGTACCAGCCATTCATCTTTATATTATTTCTAGGGGGAGGGGGAGGTTCTATCTAGTATTGGATATGCATGTACAAACCATTCATCTTTATATTATTTTTAGGGGGAGGGGGGAGGTTCTATCTAGTTTTGGATATGCATGTACCAACCATTCATCTTTATATTATTTTTAGGGGGAGGGGGGAGGTTCTATCTAGTATTGGATATGCATGTACCAACCATTCATCTTTATATTATTATTAGGGGGAGGGGGAGGTTCTATCTAGTTTTGGATATGCATGTACCAACCATTCATCTTTATATTATGTCTAGGGGGAGTGGGAGGTTCTATCTAGTATTGGATATGCATATACCAACCATTCATCTTTATATTATTTCTAGGGGGAGGGGGAGGTTCTATCTAGGATTGGATATGCATGTACCAACCATTCATCTTTATATTATTTCTAGGGGGAGGGGGAGGTTCTATCTAGGATTGGATATGCATGTACCAACCATTCATCTTTATATTATTTTTAGGGGGAGGGGGGAGGTTCTATCTAGTATTGGATATGCATGTACCAACCATTCATCTTTATATTATTTCTAGGGGGAGGGGGAGGTTCTATCTAGTTTTGGATATGCATGTACCAACCATTCATCTTTATATTATTTCTAGGGGGAGGGGGAGGTTCTATCTAGTATTGGATATGCATGTACCAACCATTCATCTTTATATTATTTCTAGGGGGAGGGGGAGGTTCTATCTAGTTTTGGATATGCATGTACCAACCATTCATCTTTATATTATTTCTAGGGGGAGGGGGAGGTTCTATCTAGTATTGGATATGCATGTACCAACCATTCATCTTTATATTATTTCTAGGGGGAGGGGGAGGTTCTATCTAGTTTTGGATATGCATGTACCAACCATTCATCTTTATATTTTTTTAAGGGGGAGGGGGAGGTTCTATCTAGTATTGGATATGCATGTACCAACCATTCATCTTTATATTATTTTTAGGGGGAGGGGGAGGTTCTATCTAGTATTGGATATGCATGTACCAACCATTCATCTTTATATTATTTTTAGGGGGAGGGGGAGGTTCTATCTAGTTTTGGATATGCATGTACCAACCATTCATCTTTATATTATTTTTAGGGGGAGGGGGAGGTTCTATCTAGTTTTGGATATGCATGTACCAACCATTCATCTTTATATTATTTCTAGGGGGAGGGGGAGGTTCTATCTAGTATTGGATATGCATGTACCAACCATTCATCTTTATATTATTTTTAGGGGGAGGGGGAGGTTCTATCTAGTATTGGATATGCATGTACCAACCATTCATCTTTATATTATTTTTAGGGGGAGGGGGAGGTTCTATCTAGTATTGGATATGCATGTACCAACCATTCATCTTTATATTATTTTTAGGGGGAGGGGGAGGTTCTATCTAGTTTTGGATATGCATGTACCAACCATTCATCTTTATATTATTTCTAGGGGGAGGGGGAGGTTCTATCTAGTATTGGATATGCATGTACCAACCATTCATCTTTATATTATTTTTAGGGGGAGGGGGAGGTTCTATCTAGTTTTGGATATTCATGTACCAACCATTCATCTTTATATTATTATTAGGGGGAGGGGGAGGTTCTATCTAGTATTGGATATGCATGTACCAACCATTCATCTTTATATTATTTTTAGGGGGAGGGGGAGGTTCTATCTAGTATTGGATATGCATGTACCAACCATTCATCTTTATATTATTTTTAGGGGGAGGGGGAGGTTCTATCTAGTTTTGGATATGCATGTACCAACCATTCATCTTTATATTATTTTTAGGGGGAGGGGGAGGTTATATCTAGTTTTGGATATGCATGTACCAACCATTCATTTTTATATTATTTTTAGGGGGAGGGGAGAGGTTCTATCTAGTATTGGATATGCATGTACCAACCATTCATCTTTATATTATTTTATTTTTTTGGAGGGGGGAGGTTCTATCTAGTATTGGATATGCATGTACCAACCATTCATCTTTATATTATTTTATTTTTTTGGAGGGGGGAGGTTCTATCTAGTATTGGATATGCATGTACCAACCATTCATCTTTATATTATTATTAGGGGGAGGGGAGAGGTTCTATCTAGTTTTGGATATGCATGTACCAACCATTCATCTTTATATTATTATTAGGGGGAGGGGGAGGTTCTATCTAGTATTGGATATGCATGTACCAACCATTCATCTTTATATTATTTTTAGGGGGAGGGGGAGGTTCTATCTAGTTTTGGATATGCATGTACCAACCATTCATCTTTATATTATTATTAGGGGGAGGGGGAGGTTCTATCTAGTATTGGATATGCATGTACCAACCATTCATCTTTATATTATTTTTAGGGGGAGGGAGAGGTTCTATCTAGTATTGGATATGCATGTACCAACCATTCATCTTTATATTATTTTTAGGGGGAGGGGGAGGTTCTATCTAGGATTGGATATGCATGTACCAACCATTCAACTTTATATTATTTTTAGGGAGAGGGGGAGGTTCGATCTAGTTTTGGATATGCATGTACCAACCATTCATCTTTATATTATTTTTAGGGGGAGGGGGAGGTTCTATCTAGTATTGGATATGCATGTACCAACCATTCATCTTTATATTATTTTTAGGGGGAGGGGGAGGTTCTATCTAGGATTGGATATGCATGTACCAACCATTCATTTTTATATTATTTTTAGGGGGAGGGGGAGGTTCTATCTAGTATTGGATATGCATGTACCAACCATTCATCTTTATATTATTATTAGGGGGAGGGGGAGGTTCTATCTAGTATTGGATATGCATGTACCAACCATTCATCTTTATATTATTATTAGGGGGAGGGGGAGGTTCTATCTAGTATTGGATATGCATGTACCAACCATTCATCTTTATATTATTTTTAGGGGGAGGGAGAGGTTCTATCTAGTATTGGATATGCATGTACCAACCATTCATCTTTATATTATTTTTAGGGAGAGGGGGAGGTTCTATCTAGTTTTGGATATGCATGTACCAACTGTTCATCTTTATATTATTTTTAGGGGGAGAAGGAGGTTCTATCTAGTATTGGATATGCATGTACCAACCATTCATCTTTATATTATTTTTAGGGGGAGGGGGAGGTTCTATCTAGTATTGGATATGCATGTACCAACCATTCATCTTTATATTATTATTAGGGGGAGGGGAGGTTCTATCTAGTATTGGATATGCATGTACCAACCATTCATCTTTATATTATTTTTAGGGGGAGGGGGAGGTTCTATCTAGTATTGGATATGCATGTACCAACCATTCATCTTTATATTATTATTAGGGGGAGGGGAGGTTCTATCTAGTATTGGATATGCATGTACCAACCATTCATCTTTATATTATTATTAGGGGGAGGGGGAGGTTCTATCTAGTTTTGGATATGCATGTACCAACCATTCATCTTTATATTATTTTTAGGGGGAGGGGGAGGTTCTATCTAGTATTGGATATGCATGTACCAACCATTCATCTTTATATTATTTTTAGGGGGAGGGGGAGGTTCTATCTAGTATTGGATATGCATGTACCAACCATTCATCTTTATATTATTTCTAGGGGGAGGGGGAGGTTCTATCTAGTATTGGATATGCATGTACCAACCATTCATCTTTATATTATTTCTAGGGGGAGGGGGAGGTTCTATCTAGTTTTGGATATGCATGTACCAACCATTCATCTTTATATTATTATTAGGGGGAGGGGGAGGTTCTATCTAGTATTGGATATGCATGTACCAACCATTCATCTTTATATTATTATTAGGGGGAGGGGAGGTTCTATCTAGTATTGGATATGCATGTACCAACCATTCATCTTTATATTATTATTTTTAGGGGGAGGGGGAGGTTCTATCTAGTATTGGATATGCATGTACCAACCATTCATCTTTATATTTTTTTAAGGGGGAGGGAGAGGTTCTATCTAGTATTGGATATGCATGTACCAACCATTCATCTTTATATTATTATTAGGGGGAGGGGGAGGTTCTATCTAGTTTTGGATATGCATGTACCAACCATTCATCTTTATATTATTTCTAGGGGAGGGGGAGGTTCTATCTAGTATTGGATATGCATGTACCAACCATTCATCTTTATATTATTTCTAGGGGGAGGGGGAGGTTCTATCTAGTATTGGATATGCATGTACCAACCATTCATCTTTATATTTTTTTAAGGGGGAGGGAGAGGTTCTATCTAGTATTGGATATGCATGTACCAACCATTCATCTTTATATGATTTTTAGGGGGAGGGGGGAGGTTCTATCTAGTATTGGATATGCATGTACCAACCATTCATCTTTATATTATTTCTAGGGGGAGGGGGAGGTTCTATCTAGTATTGGATATGCATGTACCAACCATTCATCTTTATATTATTTTTAGGGGGAGGGGGGAGGTTCTATCTAGTTTTGGATATGCATGTACCAACCATTCATCTTTATATTATTTTTAGGGGGAGGGGGGAGGTTCTATCTAGTATTGGATATGCATGTACCAACCATTCATCTTTATATTATTATTAGGGGGAGGGGAGGTTCTATCTAGTATTGGATATGCATGTACCAACCATTCATCTTTATATTATTTTTAGGGGGAGGGGGAGGTTCTATCTAGTATTGGATATGCATGTACCAACTGTTCATCTTTATATTATTTTTAGGGGGAGGGGGAGGTTCTATCTAGTATTGGATATGCAAGTACCAACCATTCATCTTTATATTATTTCTAGGGGGAGGGGGAGGTTCTATCTAGTATTGGATATGCATGTACCAATCATTCATCTTTATATTATTTTCTAGGGGGAGGGGGAGGTTCTATCTAGGATTGGATATGCATGTACCAACCATTCATCTTTATATTATTTCTAGGGGGAGGGGGAGGTTCTAACTAGGATTGGATATGCATGTACCAACCATTCATCTTTATATTATTTTTAGGGGGAGGGGGAAGGTTCTATCTAGTATTGGATATGCATGTACCAACCATTCATCTTTATATTTTTTCTAGGGGGAGGGGGAGGTTCTATCTATTTTTGGATATGCATGTACCAACCATTCATCTTTATATTATTTCTAGGGGGAGGGGGAGGTTCTATCTAGTATTGGATATGCATGTACCAACCATTCATCTTTATATTATTTCTAGGGGGAGGGGGGAGGTTCTATCTAGTTTTGGATATGCATGTACCAACCATTCATCTTTATATTATTTTTAGGGGGAGGGGGGAGGTTCTATCTAGTATTGGATATGCATGTACCAACCATTCATCTTTATATTATTTTTAGGGGGAGGGGGAGGTTCTATCTAGTATTGGATATGCATGTACCAACCATTCATCTTTATATTATTATTAGGGGGAGGGGAGGTTCTATCTAGTATTGGATATGCATGTACCAACCATTCATCTTTATATTATTATTAGGGGGAGGGGGAGGTTCTATCTAGTTTTGGATATGCATGTACCAACCATTCATCTTTATATTATTTTTAGGGGGAGGGGGAGGTTCTATCTAGTATTGGATATGCATGTACCAACCATTCATCTTTATATTATTTTTAGGGGGAGGGGGAGGTTCTATCTAGTATTGGATATGCATGTACCAACCATTCATCTTTATATTATTTCTAGGGGGAGGGGGAGGTTCTATCTAGTATTGGATATGCATGTACCAACCATTCATCTTTATATTATTTCTAGGGGGAGGGGGAGGTTCTATCTAGTTTTGGATATGCATGTACCAACCATTCATCTTTATATTATTATTAGGGGGAGGGGGAGGTTCTATCTAGTATTGGATATGCATGTACCAACCATTCATCTTTATATTATTATTAGGGGGAGGGGAGGTTCTATCTAGTATTGGATATGCATGTACCAACCATTCATCTTTATATTATTATTTTTAGGGGGAGGGGGAGGTTCTATCTAGTATTGGATATGCATGTACCAACCATTCATCTTTATATTTTTTTTAGGGGGAGGGAGAGGTTCTATCTAGTATTGGATATGCATGTACCAACCATTCATCTTTATATGATTTTTAGGGGGAGGGGGGAGGTTCTATCTAGTATTGGATATGCATGTACCAACCATTCATCTTTATATTATTTCTAGGGGGAGGGGGAGGTTCTATCTAGTATTGGATATGCATGTACCAACCATTCATCTTTATATTATTTTTAGGGGGAGGGGGGAGGTTCTATCTAGTTTTGGATATGCATGTACCAACCATTCATCTTTATATTATTTTTAGGGGGAGGGGGGAGGTTCTATCTAGTATTGGATATGCATGTACCAACCATTCATCTTTATATTATTATTAGGGGGAGGGGAGGTTCTATCTAGTATTGGATATGCATGTACCAACCATTCATCTTTATATTATTTTTAGGGGGAGGGGAGGTTCTATCTAGTATTGGATATGCATGTACCAACTGTTCATCTTTATATTATTTTTAGGGGGAGGGGGAGGTTCTATCTAGTATTGGATATGCAAGTACCAACCATTCATCTTTATATTATTTCTAGGGGGAGGGGGAGGTTCTATCTAGTATTGGATATGCATGTACCAACCATTCATCTTTATATTATTTTCTAGGGGGAGGGGGAGGTTCTATCTAGGATTGGATATGCATGTACCAACCATTCATCTTTATATTATTTCTAGGGGGAGGGGGAGGTTCTAACTAGGATTGGATATGCATGTACCAACCATTCATCTTTATATTATTTTTAGGGGGAGGGGGAAGGTTCTATCTAGTATTGGATATGCATGTACCAACCATTCATCTTTATATTTTTTCTAGGGGGAGGGGGAGGTTCTATCTATTTTTGGATATGCATGTACCAACCATTCATCTTTATATTATTTCTAGGGGGAGGGGGAGGTTCTATCTAGTATTGGATATGCATGTACCAACCATTCATCTTTATATTATTTCTAGGGGGAGGGGGGAGGTTCTATCTAGTTTTGGATATGCATGTACCAACCATTCATCTTTATATTATTTTTAGGGGAGGGGGGAGGTTCTATCTAGTATTGGATATGCAAGTACCAACCATTCATCTTTATATTATTTCTAGGGGGAGGGGGAGGTTCTATCTAGTATTGGATATGCATGTACCAACCATTCATCTTTATATTATTTCTAGGGGGAGGGGGAGGTTCTATCTAGGATTGGATATGCATGTACCAACCATTCGTCTTTATATTATTTCTAGGGAGAGGGGGAGGTTCTAACTAGGATTGGATATGCATGTACCAACCATTCATCTTTATATTATTTTTAGGGGGAGGGGGAAGGTTCTATCTAGTATTGGATATGCATGTACCAACCATTCATTTTTATATTTTTTCTAGGGGGAGGGGGAGGTTCTATCTATTTTTGGATATGCATGTACCAACCATTCATCTTTATATTATTTCTAGGGGGAGGGGGAGGTTCTATCTAGTATTGGATATGCATGTACCAACCATTCATCTTTATATTATTTCTAGGGGGAGGGGGGAGCTTCTATCTAGTATTGGATATGCATGTACCAACCATTCATCTTTATATTATTTCTAGGGGGAGGGGGAGGTTCTATCTAGTATTGGATATGCATGTACCAACCATTCATCTTTATATTATTTCTAGGGGGGAGGGGGAGGTTCTATCTAGTTTTGGATATGCATGTACCAACCATTCATCTTTATATTATTTCTAGGGGAGGGGGAGGTTCTATCTAGTATTGGATATGCATGTACCAACCATTCATCTTTATATTATTTCTAGGGGGAGGGGGAGGTTCTATCTAGTATTGGATATGCATGTACCAACCATTCATCTTTATATTATTTCTAGGGGGAGGGGGAGGTTCTATCTAGTTTTGGATATGCATGTACCAACCATTCATCTTTATATTATTTTTAGGGGGAGGGGGGAGGTTCTATCTAGTTTTGGATATGCATGTACCAACCATTCATCTTTATATTATTTTTAGGGGGAGGGGGGAGGTTCTATCTAGTTTTGGATATGCATGTACCAACCATTCATCTTTATATTATTTTTAGGGGGAGGGGGGAGGTTCTATCTAGTATTGGATATGCATGTACCAACCATTCATCTTTATATTATTTCTAGGGGGAGGGGGAGGTTCTATCTAGTATTGGATATGCATGTACCAACCATTCATCTTTATATTATTATTAGGGGGAGGGGGAGGTTCTATCTAGTATTGGATATGCATGTACCAACCATTTATTTTTATATTATTTTTAGGGGGAGGGGGGGTTCTATCTAGTTTTGGATATGCAGGTACCAACCATTCATTTTTATATTATTTCTAGGGGGAGGGGGAGGTTCTATCTAGTTTTGGATATGCATGTACCAACCATTCATCTTTATATTATTTTTAGGGGGAGGGGGGAGGTTCTATCTAGTTTTGGATATGCATGTACCAACCATTCATCTTTATATTATTTCTAGGGGGAGGGGGAGGTTCTATCTAGTATTGGATATGCATGTACCAACCATTCATCTTTATATTATTTTTAGGGGGAGGGGGAGGTTCTATCTAGTTTTGGATATGCAGGTACCAACCATTCATTTTTATATTATTTCTAGGGGGAGGGGGAGGTTCTATCTAGTATTGGATATGCATGTACCAACCATTCATCTTTATATTATTTTTAGGGGGAGGGGGAGGTTCTATCTAGTTTTGGATATGCATGTACCAACCATTCATCTTTATATTATTTTCTTTGGGAGGGGGAGGTTCTATCTTGGTACAATTTTTAGCTGGGTATATATACTGTACAATGTTAATTTCATTTTAGTCGAATCATGAAGCAGAGCCTCTGTACATGTACCAGTCTGTTAAGTCTTGGCTTAAATACAAACAATGTAGGCTTGCTTCATTTGAGCATGTTGAGGAACATGTAGTTGTAAATAACACTAAATCAGTGGCGGATCCAGAAATTGTCATAAGTGGAGGCCCACTGACTGTCTAAGTGGGCTCGCTCCAGTCATGCTTCAGTGATCACCTATATAATCAACCAAATTTTTCCCACAAAGCCCCTCCTAAATCCTCCTCTATTAATATTGCTTGTATTTATTTCGTAGTTTTATATAGTTGTTGGAACACCTCAAACACTATAGGCCCTAGAGACCAACAAATTACAGAATACATTTATACAAGTACCTGATATACAGTGACATATACTGTAAATTCAGAAATTATTGCGTGCATTTATTATTGCGATTTTGTTATTTTAGAATGTTTAGACTACAATGCGATTTTAATTTTTGCGAAATTGGGAAAAATCCTGTTGAATTCAAATAAAAATTTTCAAAATGCGAGTTTAAAGTATTGCGATTATAACCCTGTCGCATTTTCCAAATAATAAAAACATCGCAATAATTTCTGATTTTACAGTAGTTGTTAACATCTACTTTATTTGGTCTCTTGTAGCTAGTTGTCTCAAATGATTGGTAATCAAACCACATACATGTTGTATTATTTTTAATGAGGCCTGGAACTTTCCACGGATTTCTTGTTGCCACATAATAAAAAAGTTAGACAGTTTTGGACTCTACAATGCAACAGAAAATGTGTGTTCTTTTTTTGTTAAATGATTTAAAAAATGTACCAGTAGTATTTTTTCATGCCCCACCTACGATTATAGAGGGGCATTATGTTTTCTGGTCTGCGTCTGTTCGTTCGTCCGTCTTTCCCGCTTCATTCATCCGTTCGTTCGTTTGTCCGTTTGTTCCGCTTCAGGTTAAAGTTTTTGGTCAGGGTAGTTTTTGAAGTACGATCAACTTGAAACTTGGTACACATATTCGATAACTTAAATAGGATGTAATTTGATCACAACAATATCAAGATTTTAATTTGAAATAAAATTGGCTGTGTCATGCCAGAGTTATAGGATTTTAAAAGGGTAAGAATGGGGTACCCCAACATGCCAAAAGGGTAAGAATGGGTTACCCCAAACATGCCAAAAGGGTAAGAATGGGGTACCCCAACATGCCAAAAGGGTAAGAATGAGGTACCCCAAACATGCCAAAAGGGTAAGAATGGGGTACCCCAAACATGCCAAAAGGGTAAGAATGGGTACCCCAAACATGCCAAAAGGGTAAGAATGGGGTACCCCAAACATGCCAAAAGGGTAAGAATGGTGAACCACAAACATGCCAAAAGGGTAAGAATGGTGAACCCCAAACATGCCAAAAGGGTAAGAATGGGGTACCCCAAACATGCCAAAAGGGTAAGAAATGGTGAACCCCAAACATACCAAAAGGGTAAGAATAGTGAACCCAAAACATGCCAAAAGGGTAAGAATGAGGTACCCCAAACATGCCAAAAGGGTAAGAAATGGGGTACCCCAAACATGCCAAAAGGGTAAGAATGGGGTACCCCAAACATGCCAAAATGGTAAGAATGGGGTACCCCAAACATGCCAAAAGGGTAAGAATGGTAAACCCCAAACATGCCAAAAGGGTAAGAATGGTGAACCCAAACATGCCAAAATGGTAAGAATGGGGTACCCCAAACATGCCAAAAGGGTAAGAAATGGGGTACCCCAAACATGCCAAAAGGGTAAGAATGGGGTACCCCAAACATGCCAAAAGGGTAAGAATGGGTACCCAAAACATGCCAAAAGGGTAAGAATGGGTACCCCAAACATGCTAAAAAGGGTAAGAATGGGTACCCCAAACACGCCAAAAGGGTAAGAATGGGGTACCCCAAACATGCCAAAAGGGTAAGAATGATGAACCCCAAACACGCCAAATGGCGAATGACGTTAAATATTTGTGCAAATAACGTTAAAGAAAAACATTTTACTCCTTTTGATGCCAAGTAGTTACAAAATAAGATACGAGATATAAAATTAAGACTCATTTGATGCTAACTGTAGCGGAAACCATAACCCCTCCCCTGGAAGTTAAATGGTTGCTCCCATAAGCATGTAAGGAAATTGTTTATTGTTGATGTGGTTTTAAATTAAATATATATTTTAACAAAGGTTGGTGGACATGGTGTAGGGTATAATTCTTACAAATAGTATAAAAATACCAGAGTTCTCAAGGATGAAATTTTAAAAAAATAGGCAGGAAAGGAGTTTTGAGTAAAAAAAAGGCAGGATAACACTTTCTGAAAAAAAAGTAAGTATAAACTAATAAAAAAAGCCAGGACTGAATAGAGTGAAAAATAAAAAAAAGCAGGACAGAGATTACAACTAAAGAAAAATGCAGGACAAAAATTCCCTCCCCCCCCCCTTTCCCCCATAAAAATCAAATGGTAGCTCCCTAACAGAAGTTCCCATGAAAACTTTGGTATAATAAATGTTCCTGTGAGAACAAATACCATATACCCTTTATTCCGTAAGGAACAAATACTGTAATATTTATTCCAATTGAAACAATATTACAGAATATTTCCTCCACTTGGAACTTATATTAAGAAGGAACTTCTATTCCGTGACAAGTTGATGCATTTTTCTTTTTGCTCCTGATTAAAATTGGTCATCATTTGTTTTTGTGTATCATATTTATTTTTCATTTATTGTTATTGTATATGTACATAAATCAGGCTGTACAGTGACCTATATGCATATATGGAGAATTACATTCATATAACAAATAGTTACATAAGAAAATCTATTAATATATAAAGATAAGAAGATGTGGTATGTACATGCTGTACCCAACAAACTTGTATCCTATATTTGTCTACTCATACTTTGCAAACGTGTACACGTTGTACTCAACAAACTTGTAATCTATATTTACCAACTTTACTTCTAGCTACCAGCTAGTACACGTTGTACTCAACAAACTTGTATCCTATATTTACCAACTTGTACTTCTAGCTTCCAGCTTGTACACGTTGTATTCAACTAACTTGTACCCTTCATTAACATCCTCGTACCTTTGCAAACTTGTACACGTTGTACTCAACAAACTTGTCATCTATATTTACCTACTCGTATTTCTAGCTACCAACTTGTACACGTTGTACTCAACAAACTTGTATCCTATATTTACCAACTTGTACTTCTACCAACTTGTACCCACTTGTTCTGCCACTAAGTAATGTAACTAATGCAGACAGTTTAAACCATTTTATTCATCAATGTAGACTGAACAAGATAGAGTGGTGAAGAGCTACAAAGAAAGTAAAAACTACTTATAAAAAATGTTAATACAAAAAATAATACAAAAACATGATCATAACAGCCATATCGAGTTGTTATATGAAATTACCAAAAAATAATAAATTACAAATATGACACGAAGTGTGTTCCATACATTTTTTCACACGAAAAAAGGGGGTATAGAATTAACAACTGAAAACCCGAAAAAATGGGAATATCAGGTCAAGGGAATTACAAAAAAAGGGAAAAGGTAAGTATTATCCACGTAAGTATCATACCAGGTAAGTATTGTTTACAAAACAATGTATTTTGATTGTCAAACCGACATACCATACAACGACATAAACATTGCAAAATGCGAGAAAATAATCATTAAACTTGTATCAAAAATTACTTGAACAGTATTATAAACTCATATTATAGTAAATAAAAAGGTTCTTACATTGTGGTCAGCCAAAGCTTATGGAAATTCCAAGATAAATTGTCCGAGATAGTTTGTCATCACATGGGTTGATGAAAAAGTTCGATAACTCTGATTAAACCTACGATAAGCTTTCAGTGACATAAAATTGAAATATAGTAATACACAAAATATTAAATCGACAAAATTCGATCTAATTAATAAACTGGTGAAGAAAGTTTACACAATAACGCCAGATTTTGTGATTAGCATTATATACTGAATAGTTCAAATAATGTTACTTTACACTCCCCGTCTGATATCAGTCTTCTGGATATCACTATAACTGAATAAATCTTTGAACAAATACAATTTATATTTAAAGTTCAAACACATTGTTCTCGATCGGAGACAAGAAGAACAAGTTCTGTAATTGGTCGCACATAAACTGTTGGTTTGCCATCTCTTATCACACGAATTTCTGTTTTTCTCACTTTTCCATCATCACTCGCGAATGCACGAATTACAAGTCCAAGAGGCCATTCATTACGAATTAGAGTTTTGTCTCTTAATAAAACGACATCTCCTTCCTTTATGTTTGGAACATCCTTATGCCATTTTCTCCTTGACTGAAGATTGTTCAGATACTCTTTGCGCCACCTTGACCAAAACATGTCAGAAAGAACCATTACACGCTTCCATTCGGCACGGAGAAGATCCTTTGTGTCAAATTCTCCAATGTAATCGGTTTCGATTGTAGATTTTGTCTTTTGAGTAAGAAGCACTGCCGGTGAAAGTATAAACGGATTATCAGTGTCAGAAGAAACCGGAACTATTGGTCTATGATTCACTATACTCGCTACTTCAGCCATGAAGGTAACTAAAACATCATGAGTTAGAAATTTTGTGTTTGAATCTGTAAGAATAGAGTCCAAAATCCTTCTTGTTACGCCTATTAATCGTTCCCACGCTCCTCCCATGTGCGAGGAGTGGGGAGGGTTGAAAATCCAAATCGTCCTTGTTTCATGCATAAAAGTTTTAACTTTGTCATCTTCAACGTTAATAGCCTCGATATGTAAAGGATCCACTGCACCTATGAAATTAGTACCGCGATCCGATCTAAAAACACTCACTTTTCCTCTGATTGCAATGAATCTGCGTAAGGCATTGATGAAAGCACTCGAAGACATCTCTTCGACTATTTCTATATGTATTGCACGTGTCGTGAGACATGTAAAAAGTATAGCCCACCTCTTAGAATTTGAACAGCCACCACGAGTCCTGCGATGAATAACAGACCAGGGACCAAATGCATCGACCCCCACATTAGTAAATGGCGGAGTGGGTTCTATTCTGTCTGTAGGGAGGTCAGCCATCTTTTGAACCTCCAAACAACCTCTGAGTTTACGACACGGGACGCAATGGTGTATAACTGATGATACGAGACGTTTCGAGCCTGTAATCCAGTAACCCTCTGCACGAATGGCACCTTCTGTAAAATGTCTTCCTTGGTGCTTGACTTGGGCATGAAAATGTTGCACTAGTAATTTTGACACATGACATTTTCCTGGAAGAATGAGTGGATTTCTTTCTTGGTATGGCAGATTTGATTTATTGAGTCTTCCACCAACACGCAAAATGCCTTCACTATCCAGAAATGGATCTAAAGATATAATGCTACTGTTTTTCCTAAGATTTTGTCCATTTACTATGCAGTCTATTTCTGAACTATAAACTTCACTTTGTATTGTCTTAATTATAAATATTTCTGACTCATTGAGCGACTTAACTACATCGATATCTTGTAAAGTAACCTTTTTGAATCTCGACTGAATGAATCTTTGTAGAACGGCTATTCCATTTACCAGTGACTTCCATGATGAAAAGTTTTGAAATCGTTCAGATCCAATAGAATGACTGTCTTCAATTGTAGTCTTTGTAACTGTCACAATAGGTCGTACTTCTTTATCTAAATCTGGATTGACCAGTGTCGTTAGAGTTTCAGTAGATGCAGAAGCTTGTAGTTCTCCGCTTAGAAACTTAGTTGGTCCTTGCAACCAACAACTAGAACCAATATCTTCTGACGAAACTGACCTTGTAGCTTGATCTGCGGGATTGACTGATGTTGGAACGTAATTCCATTGTTCTGGGACCGTTGACTTACGTATGCGTTCGATTCTATGTTCCACATAAACATAAAAGCGACGTGTCTGGTTATAAATATATCCCAGGACCACCTTGCTGTCGGTGTAAAACTTAACAACATCGAAAGTCTCATCAAAGTTCTCAACAACTGTCTTTGCTACGTCAACCGCCAAAACAGCTGCACACAGCTCTAACCTCGGTATAGTGTGTCCATGGTGAGGTGCGACTTTTGCCTTTCCTAAAATGAATCCAGTTTCAAAGTTGCCATCAGGTTTTATTGTTCGTAAGTATGATACCGCTGCAATAGCCTTTTCAGATGCGTCAGCAAAGACATGAAGTTCAAAGGTAGGTTTTTTACTTAATGAAGAACTTACATACATGCGTGGAATTGTAATGTTCTGAAGAGCACTAAGCGAATTTCTCCAAGTTTCCCATTCCGATCTGCTGTGTTCCGGCAGGGGTTCGTCCCAATCAACAGATTGCGCCATAAGCTCACGCAGTATAATTTTACCTTTAATTATGACTGGAGCGACAAAGCCTAGCGGGTCAAATAAACTGTTAAGTGTAGATAATACACCACGGCGTGTAAAAGGTTTGCTTTCTTCAGAAATTCGATAGGTAAAACAGTCTGTAGCTAGGTCCCAGTACAACCCTAAACTCCTCTGTAGCGGAACACTATCTGAATCAAAGTCTATACTCTTCAAGTCTTGAGCAAGATCTTCATGTGGAAGAGCGGACATTACTTCATCACTATTTGATGCGAACTTGTGAAGGCGTATATTTCCTTCCTCCAATAAGGTTTTCTGAGTTCGTGTTAGCAGATCTATCATGTCCTGACTGCTATCTAATGACATGAGGCCATCGTCAACATAAAAGTGTCTCTGAATAAAATTTCTAACATCTGGTTCAGCCAAATTTGAGCACTTTCGTAGTCCATATGTTGCAACCGCTGGCGAGGGGCTATTCCCGAATACGTGTACGGTCATTCTAAAGGCTACTAGTTGTTTATCAAGGTCATTGTCTTCGTGCCATAGGAAACGAAGAAAGTCTCTATGCTTCTCATCAACAGAAAACGAATAGAACATCTGCTGAACGTCAGCTGAGGCAGCAATACGATTTTTTCTGAAGCGCATGAGGACACTCAGAAGAGAATTATTTAGATCTGGTCCTTGTAGCAATACCTTGTTGAGTGACACATCTCCAAATTTGGCAGAGGAATCAAAAACACAACGGATCTTTCCAGGTTTCTTTGGATGATAGATACCAAAGACAGGTAGGTACCAAGATTCTGCTCCTTCATCAAGTTTTGGTGCTATTTCTGCATGATTGTTTTGTATAAGATTGTGCATAAATTCTAAAAAGTGTTCACGTTTTTCTTTATTAGACTGAAGACTTCTATCAAGTGTTTTAGCACGACGTAAAGCCATAGGAAAATTGTTTGGTAATCGTTCCCTATTAGGTTTAAAGGGTAAAGGTGCGCACCAATTTCCATGTTCATTCTTGTGGAAATCCTTCTCCATTATATCAAGAAATATTTTGTCTTCTATAGACTTTCCAGGTGTGTCATCGAACTCAGTGCGATCAAATACACCGTCTCCCAATTTTGTTTCATCAAAGTCAATATTATCAAGTTTGTTTTGAGTTTTCAGCAATTCCCGTACACTGATTACATTTGGACACGGTTTTAAGAGTGACGGGCGTCCACCTGCTTGAATGTATGTCTTGTAAGACTTGACAGAGTCTGTGACATGTCTATTTCCAATACAAACATCTCCGATTATAACCCAACCCAGAGCTAATCTTTGTGCATATGGAGAATGAGCTGGTCCGATTCGTTGTTCAATTATGTGATGAGCTTCTAGAAGGTCTCGTCCTATCAATAAAAGAATATCTGCATTTTCATCTAAAGGTTCAAGTTCATGTGAAATGCTACGAAGATGATCGTGATAATTAGCTACGTCTGGAGTCGGAATCTCATCGCGATTATTTGGTATCTCCTTACATTCTATGACTGTTGGCAATTGCATTTTTGTTGACCCATCTAAAGATTCGAGTAACAATCCTGACACACGTCGACCAGTCATTCTTGTCCGACCCGAGCAACTCATTAATGTATACTCCTCTGGTTTACATACAATGTCAAATGAATCAAACAGTTCTTTCTTACCCAAAGACCTATTGCTTTGTTCGTCTAATATAATGTAAGTCTTGATGCGTTTGGATGGATCATCTTCATGTGAAACAAATACCGGAAGTATTTTCGCACATGACTTTCCAGAAAATTTACCATTACATATGTCCATGCAACACGCCTTAACAACTTTACTTGCGTCTTCAGATTGCTCCCCGCCATGGGGTTCCAAAGGTTGCATTTTCTGTTGTCCGTAAATATGCATTCCTGAACTATGAGTAGAGCTGTCACACTCCTTACATTGAACATTTTCAGGACAATTGCGACTGAGGTGATCTTTCGAGTTGATGCACTTGAAGCATATACCGTTTTCCTTAATTATCTTACGACGGTCCTCTATAGACTTGGATAAAAACGACCTGCAATCATTTAACGAATGATTAGTCTTATGAATAGCACATTTAAGCTTAATTGGTTTAATACCCTCTGTGGTAGTAGCAATTTCTGTCTTACTAACATTTATGTTTCTCGCGCTCAAGCGTGGTCTCTGAGATGAACGTCCGGATTCTTTATCCCGTGCTTGTGGTGAATTGTTGTTTTGATCACTTTCAAATTTGAATCCTGGGTCATTGTACTTACTAGCCTGATCGGATATGAATTCAACAAAAAACGAAAATGGCGGATACGGAACATTCTTTGACTTCTTGTAGTTTGTTGCTTTATCCCTCCACTTATATTGTAGCGATTGTGGCAATTTACTCATTATCGGGTTGATTCCTACTGAAGAGTCGAAGTAACTTAGAAGCTTCTCATATACAGGATTCTCTTTAATTGACAATATTTCCGAAAGAACGTCTTGTAAATCATATAATCGTTTCACTTCTCTAAATGTTACTTTAGGAAATTCGTTGATCTTTGTCTTCAGTGACGTTTCTATCATTTCCGGGCTACCAAAACGTTCTTCTAGCCTTTGCCATATCTTTCGTAATCCTATCGACGGATCACTTAAGTTTGATGTCCGGATGCTTTGCCCAAACTTTGATGAATCGGGTCCAAGCCACTTAATTAAAAGTTCACTTTCCTCAACAGCAGTCACTTCAAGTTCCTTTGTAATAGCTTTAAAACCGGATTTCCAAAGTGCATACGATTCTGGACGGTCATTGAAACGGTTAAATCTCGACATCAAAAGATCTTTCTTTAATAGAAATCGCGAAAATTCGCTCAAACTAGGGTTGTTCGTATCGTGAGTTTCAACAGGTCCCGATACAGGCATTTGATCCTGGTGGGTACTTGGGATAAATGGAGCACTAGTATTATCGCCCAAGTGAGTATTGCTGTGAACCGGATTATCACGGAAGTTCTGACTGTTAAATGTAACATTTCTATGACTTTCGACGTACTGTCTAGTTCGATCTAACTCGTCTTGTTTAGGTATTCCTTGTAATGACTTAGCATCATGCTGTGAATCATCGTCTTCCATAGCTGCTTTGTACTCTGCATATGCTACAGCTGCTTCTTTTTGCTTACTAAGAAATTCTAGATCTGCTTGAATGTCCATCTGTTTTCGCTGTATTTCTGCATCTGCCTTCTTAAGTTCGGCTTCTTTAGCTGCGAATTCTAATGATGCTTTTGCTGCTTCAGCTCTAGCTTTCATTTTCGTGGTTGATGATGCTACTGACGATCGTCCATTTGATTTAACTGATTTAACAGATTTTGTTTTAGTCCTTTGTTGTATCCTTTGCATATCAAGAAATACTTCGTCTGCGGATAGTTCTACATTAGTATACACCGATTCGTGATTTTCGAGTTCTCGAAGGCTATCTGCTGTGTTTTTCCTTTTGAGATATTGCGAGATTTCTTCTGCCATATTGAGGTATTTGTCAAGTGAATTTTCTATCCTTTTTTGGCACACGGATATTGATTCTTTTGTTTGATCTTCGGATTTATAAGTTCCGATTTCATAATCCACGTTTCTTTTCAATGT
Organism: Mytilus galloprovincialis; assembly: GCF_965363235.1. Taxonomy (NCBI): domain Eukaryota; kingdom Metazoa; phylum Mollusca; class Bivalvia; order Mytilida; family Mytilidae; genus Mytilus; species Mytilus galloprovincialis. The sequence continues at coordinate 93,631,440 of NC_134844.1, read as the reverse complement.
TGAAAGTTTTGAAAAGTAGTTTGTAACCGTTTGGTCATATTCAATTTGAGCTTTTTCGGTTAATGTCCTTAATCTGGTTTCCTTATCTAACTCGAGACCATCCTTGGACATCTGATCATTCTTCTGTTCTAATGGATCCATGTTACTCATTGCTGTATTGAATCTCTTCACTGTTCTGCCACTAAGTAATGTAACTAATGCAGACAGTTTAAACCATTTTATTCATCAATGTAGACTGAACAAGATAGAGTGGTGAAGAGCTACAAAGAAAGTAAAAACTACTTATAAAAAATGTTAATACAAAAAATAATACAAAAACATGATCATAACAGCCATATCGAGTTGTTATATGAAATTACCAAAAAATAATAAATTACAAATATGACACGAAGTGTGTTCCATACATTTTTTCACACGAAAAAAGGGGGTATAGAATTAACAACTGAAAACCCGAAAAAATGGGAATATCAGGTCAAGGGAATTACAAAAAAAGGGAAAAGGTAAGTATTATCCACGTAAGTATCATACCAGGTAAGTATTGTTTACAAAACAATGTATTTTGATTGTCAAACCGACATACCATACAACGACATAAACATTGCAAAATGCGAGAAAATAATCATTAAACTTGTATCAAAAATTACTTGAACAGTATTATAAACTCATATTATAGTAAATAAAAAGGTTCTTACATTGTGGTCAGCCAAAGCTTATGGAAATTCCAAGATAAATTGTCCGAGATAGTTTGTCATCACATGGGTTGATGAAAAAGTTCGATAACTCTGATTAAACCTACGATAAGCTTTCAGTGACATAAAATTGAAATATAGTAATACACAAAATATTAAATCGACAAAATTCGATCTAATTAATAAACTGGTGAAGAAAGTTTACACAATAACGCCAGATTTTGTGATTAGCATTATATACTGAATAGTTCAAATAATGTTACTTTACACCACTATTTTATGTTTATTTATATGCATTATAGTTGGTATTTTCTTTCTTATAATATTGCAACTTACACATAAAATTACAAAATAAAAATAAAACATTAAATGTTCTATATAACCTATTTAATGAAACACAAAAGTCAATAATGATAAAACAAAAGTTGGGTAAGAGTTTGTAGAAGTACGTCGTGTTCCCATTGAAATAGTAACAAATTATTCATCAGCCTAGATATAGGAAGATTTATCAAATTTTACTCTATCATGCAAAGGATATTATGTATTTGAATGTACGACCCAATAGCACGGCTGTCATTCGGTTTATCGAGAAAAATGATCGTGAAAGAATAAGTAACGGTGGTCAACTATTGCGATTGGATCGTGAAAGATCTGGTATAGGATCGTGAATGAAATATTATCGAGAAGACACATGCTCCGTCAGTAAATAATCTTATTTAATCAATTATTTATAAAGACAAATATTGGAAAAATAAAACTGTCTGTCAAAATAGTTCAATATTATGATCAGCATCCGAGAAAAATCAAGGCTTAAAACATAACTAAATTTCATTATCTTTTGAGGCGAGATGTATAGAGACACAGACACGTTAACTTTTATTTCTATAGAAGTCGCTCTTCACTATACTACTACCTGTCGATACATTTATTTTTGGCATTGCACAAGTCATGTCTTCTTTGACTATTAATGACGTTAAAATACTAAATCCCTGTGATGTGTTTTAGTCGATTTTAGTCTCTGATGCATGATTTTTTTATTATTAATTGGTTTTGGCTTTTAACTAGCTGTCAGTAACTGCGAGTACTCTCAAATCGTATTTTCTTGTTAATTCGACCTGTTGATACTGTTTATAATGCTTTTTGTTATTTTTTATTTATATGGATCTTGTCTGTACACCAGCTTTGATTATTTGTAATATCTTCAATTTTTCACTTATTCTTACAACATTTGTATAAACTTCAAGATTATAAAAAAACCGGTTTTTTTCTAAAGTGAACATTGATTGGTTAAATATTTCTCAGTCATGTGTTTGAATTTGTTTGTTAGCTTTTTGGTCATGAAAGTTTGTCTCTAATATTAAATTAACTGTGCATTTGTATTCAGATATCGCAGATCGAATTTATTCGTTCATTGTTTAATCATACGTTTTTTGATTGAGTTAAGTCTGCCAATTGATATTTTATCGTATGTTTTTCTTTGTTGTGATGTTATGCTATTGTTTCAGAAAAAGGGAGAAGGTTTGGATCCATTAAAACGTTTAATCCCGCTGCAAATGTTTGCACCTGTCCTAAGTCAGGAATCTGATGTACAGTAGTTGTCGTTTGTTTATGTAATATATACGTGTTTCTCGTTTCTCGTTTTGTTTATATAGATTAGGCCGTTGGTTTTCCCGTTTGAATGGTTTTACACTAGTAATTTTGGGGCCCTTTATAGCTTGTTGTTCGGTGTGAGCCAAGGCTCCGTGTTGAAGGCCGTACTTTAACCTATAATGGTTTACTTTTTAAATTGTTATTTGTATGGAGAGTTGTCTCATTGGCACTCACACCACATCTTCCTATATCTATTAAAAGTACACCGTTTTAACAAAACTACAAAAGGCAGATTGCTCTTCGAAATTTCAGAGAAATAAAAATGTAAACAAACATGATTTTTTTTAAATTTTTAAAGCATGAACTACTTTTCTCTTACGAATATTGTTCAATATTTCTGTTTAAAATAGTTCTTCAAGTTTTTTGATTTAGTTTAATTAGAAACTTTGCAAAAACGGTAATATTTGTAAAAATTTAATTTTTCGGATCGTAAAAGATCGGGTACCGCATTTTGATGATCGTGAAAAGGATCGTGAAAGATCTGTTGTCGCTTATTCATTATTGCAAAACATCCACGAAAACAATAAAATCTTTCTTTGAACAAACGATAATTTATATTTGTAATTGGTATAACAAAAGATTGGATTTGTATGACTTATTCCGCTTCCCTTTTGTTTTGGGCTATGATGGTTCAATGCCATTGGATCTGATTATTTGATAAACCACTAAGACCACTAGTTTTCTTATAACAATATAAGTTCGTCTGTCCGTCCTGCATAAGTTTTATGTCGTTTGAAAAGTTAAGATCGTCTCGTCTGATTTCCATTAATTTGTATGCAGTCATAATCTATAAAAGGAAGATCCTTGTTAATTTTTGCATAATTGGAAAAACAAACATTGATAAAAAAAACATTAGGAAAACAACTGTCATATTCCAGACTTGGCACAGGCATCTTTCTAAGAAAATGGTGAGTTAAATCTGGTTTTCTAGCCAGCTTATACGCCCAAATGTATGATTGTTTAATGTTCCGTAAGATGGCCAAATTGGGTGATCAACCCATACAGACATAATTGGTTAACATGGCACTCACAATTAAATCATACAAAGACGCCAACAAAATGATTTTGTAGTAGATAATAGTCCGTGTGGTAAGTCTAAATACGGAGCCCCTTAAGGGTCATGTAAATATAAATATTTTCGTTTGCCGGAGATTGCATCTGGTAGGGACCAGTTTGAAAAATCGTGCGCACGCCTTTTCAGCTTATATGCACGACTTTCAAACTAGTGCGCATGACTTTCAAACTGGTGCGCATGACTTTCAAACTGGCTCGCACGCCTTTTCAGCTCTTGTGCACGACTTTCAAACTTGTGCGCATGACTTTCAAACTGGCACGCAGGAATTTCAAAATGATGTGCACGACTTTCAAACTCGTGCTCACGACTCTCAAAATAGTGAGCACGACTTTCTAAATTTAACGCATGACTTTCAAGCATTGGTTCGCACGACTTTGAAACTCGTGCAAACACTAGTTTGAAAGTCGTGCGCACCTGTTTTTGAAAATTGTACGCGGCAGTTTCCAAATGTTCTACGAGATTCAATCTGTTGCGCACCAGATTAAATCTCCGACAAACGAAAATATTTCTCTGGAACCACCCACATAAGGAACGCAAAAAGCAAAAACATAACCTTAAAGCTGGATGCACTTATACCGAACTATGCCAATAGACATAAGATCAAATGGGACATAAAAGTACAAAGACAAATAAAGGTAAAACTATAAAGGTAGATAAAATGCTACACAATCAGTACCTAGAATCTATAACTCTAGACCATCTTGTATTATTTGGTAAGTAGACACATTGGATGTTCGATGTGTACTGATTGATATTTCAGTCTTAGATATATGATTTTTTCATTAGTTGTTATTGGCTTTGAACTAGCTGTCAGTAACTGCGAGAACTCACAGATCTGTACTTAGTGTCTTTTTGTGTTGTTATAGATGAGGGATGAATATATACCGTGCCACGTCCTGTCTGTGTTTTTGTTTGATGTTTTTCTTTGTATCGATCTGATTAGTTAAACCTTTACAACTGAGTTTTATAGTTTGTTCTTATGGTGTGCTGTTACACCACTGTCCAAGGTTAGGGGTGGATTGAGCGCTCACAAACATGTTTTACCCCGCCACATTCTTTATGTGCCTGTCCCAAGTCAGGATCCTGTAGTTCAGCGGTTGTGTTTGGTTCACGGCTGTCATATTTGTTTTTCGTAAATTGTTTTGTTATAAATTAGGCCGTTAGTTTTCATGTCGGGGACATTTATAGCTGACTATACGGTATGGTTTGTTTTCATTGTTGAAGGCCGTACCGTTGCCTATAATTTCTTACATCCCCTTTATTTGAACTTTGGTGGATAGTTGTCTCATTGGCAATCATACCACATCTCCTTATTTTTATACTGAATATCATTTTATTATGTCTTGAAACTTTCCAATGAACTTTTTTATCACGAGATATTCTTACACAAAACCCTGGCTCATTAATTTTTTGCTAAGGCACTGATAACGTTTTACAAACTCTGTGTAGCAGCACCAAGCTTCTGAAAATCGTATGGGTTGAGAAATGTATGCTCCATACGCGTATAAAGTTGGTAAATCGCTGCTAAGGTGAGGAACATTTATAATTTCAAAATTGAAATCATCAAGTTTGTCATAGGCTCTGAGATGACCGCTGAAGTCAAATTCAGGGTATATGTCTAAAAATGAGGCCGGGGAAGCTGTGTATGTGGGGTCTGTAATCTCTAATTCATGAGTTTTAATGGGACCTAATCAGAAAAGTTTGTATTGTTAATGGAAAGAACATCTTCATTACACCTGCATATAAAATTAAATGATATAGCTTATTTGATCTAACCCTTACGAAAACAAAAACGTACATATTAAGATATTTCCAGGGGAAGACCCCCCGACCATCTCTCGATTCAATCATTAGTGGATGCATTACGCATTATATATTTACTTTTCAACAATTTACGCTCCAGTTGGTCTTATTAACTTGGATGCCTAGTTACATGTAGCATTGTAGATTAAATGATCAAATGATCATTCGTATGATCGTCCTGTATATGCATGGGATATTTGCCACTGTACTTTCAACAAGCAACAATTAGTTTATATTACTTTATCAATTAATTTTACTGAACTACTGAAAAATATGGTGTTCAAAGTGTTTCATTCGCAGCATCACTTTTAAGGTAATCTGCTTTTTCATTTTTGTTGATTTCAATTGTTGTCGGGAAAACGCACTTTACCGTATTGAGCCATCGGACTTTAGCGTGGTCCATTTAATAACACAGACCATCGTACTTATGCGTATCAAACCATCGCACATTAGCGTAAACCATTGCACTTTAGCGTGACCATCGCGTTTTAGCGTCCACATCGCACTTTAGTGTGGTCCATTTAATAACACAGACCATCGTACTTTAGCGTATCAAACCATCGCACATTATCGTAGATCATCGCACTTTTAGCGTGACCATCGCGTTTTAGCGTCCACATCGCACTTAACATATATTTATATATCACCAACAACAAAAAAAGCATTAACATACGTTCTTAGTAAATAAATACATGCTTCAACCAATTACAAGTATATCAACTGGTAAAAGAAATGCTGTTTTTATGCCCCACCTACGATAGTAGAGGGGCATTATGTTTTCTGGTCTGTGCGTCCGTTCGTCCGTTCGTTCGTTCGTCCGTCCGTCCGTCCGTTCGTTCGTCCGTCCGTTCGTTCGTTCGTCCGTCCGTCCGTTCGTTCGTCCGTCCGTCCGTTCGTTCGTCCGTCCGTCCGTCCGTTCGTTCGTCCGTCCGTCTGTCCCGCTTCAGGTTAAAGTTTTTGGTCAAGGTAGTTTTTGATGAAGTTGATGTCCAATCGACTTCAAACTTAGTACACATGTTCCCTATGATATGATCTTTCTAATTTTAATGCCAAATTAGAGTTTTTACCCAAATTTCACGGTCCACTGAACATGGAAAATGATAGTGCGAGTGGGGCATTCGTGTACTGAGGACACATTCTTGTTTTATTATTAAGTCTGGTCACGCCTTGTCTTTCACGAGCAAAACAATGCGTTGAATGATCTTTCACGATCAATTTTGATTAAAAATCGACAATAATTTACTTTTTCAAAATTAATATGAACTTTTTCAAGTAATAACATATTTTACTGGACTATCTGATACATTACAGATTAAGTTGCAAATATAACATGATATATTGGATTATGAACATTATGGATACAAAACGTGATTTTTTCTTAATGATTCTCGTAGGATTGCATGTCGCCTTTTGTGTTTTCTTAAAAAGTACTACATTTTTTCTTTAACTAAGTGCACAGTATTATTAAGGAAGAGGAATCATTTTAACAGACATATTTTTTTTCTGATTTGTTCCACCTTTTGAAAATACAGCAATTTTTTCACAGATTTGGAAGTAGAATAATACTTAATTGCATTCACGATCCGATACCAGATCTTTCAAGATCCGATCGCAATACTTGACCACCGTTAGTTATTCTTTCACGATCATTTCTCTCGATATACCGAATGACACCCGTGAATAGAAGCACCTTAAGATATGTTTTGTAATTTAAGTAACAGCATTTACTTGTACACACATTTTATGTAGGCATGTTATGTTTTAGCTATTGACTAAGCAAGTGGGTATATGTCACTTAATCTGCACGGCTCCGGTGACCCTACTTCACCCGAGCGACGTAGGAGTTCTGGTTAATGGGTCATCCCGACCGTGCAGATGAAACGATATATACCGATTTGATTAGTCAATAACTGTTTCCCCTTCCCCTAATTTAAAAGCCGTCTCTGTACCGATTTCCTTATAAAGGTTGCTATAAATTTTCCAATACGAGTCTACAGGATTTCATACTGTTTTCTTTAATACATCTTCTCATCGTGCTTCAATAAATATGATAAAATCTGAAATAGTTTTTTTATCTAATCTTTAACATAATTTCTTTTTTACAGCTTATTTCCTAATGCATGTGGGTTAATACATTGGTTAGCTTGTTTGCCCTGTTACATATATTGTAGTTGGGATAACTTTCAATCAAATTCAAATATATACTTGTTTAATAATACAATATCGATTGCAGATGTCAATCTTAAATACAATGCTTCAGCTTACATTTATACAAACAAATTAAGTAAGCCAGAGTAAGTGTTACTCCACAAGCAATAAGAAATTAGCTGTAATTTACCTATAATTAAAATCATCTTTACATTATTTCATTATGTGTGTTTGAAGTGAAATGTTACATAAAGTTTTCTTTTATTTCAGTCCATCTAATGGAAGAAAGGATTGTTTCTACCTAACATCTTTAAAACATATCTGAGATGGACAATGGTATGGCAACAGTCCTATTGGACACAGCACTTTACAAGGCACTGTTAAACGGTTGTGCACAAGTATTGGACTGACAGGAAAGCGCACAAACCATAGCCTCCGAGCATCTGCAGCAACACGCCTTTAATGCTGGCATAGAAGAACAACGGGTTGCCGAAACAACAGGTAATATAATAGTAGAATGAAACATTATAATTTTTAGTCTTTTCTTTTCAATATTCTTATTTATCCAACACAAAATGGAATAAAAAAAAAACACGAAGGTATTCCTTGTCTGCGTGATATTACCCAATTCCGTTCTTTTTCCCAGTTTTTTTTTCTATTGCTTTAAAAGAGAACTGATGATTGTAAGAAAAATGTATAATTATCTATGTACAGAGACTTCAGGAAACTTTTTATCAAGATAAATGATTGCATCTGTCACGACCACGATATTTCGGGTAATCAGATCTACCATTACTCGTCCGATCGTCTGTTTGTCCGTCATGCTTGAGTTACTTCTCTAAATTTTGAATATTATTTTATTTCTTGTATTGTGATGTGGAATATGCAGTTCAATAATAAAAAAAACAAACAAAAACAAAAACACAAAAATAATTAACCTTTAATTGCTTTGCAGGTCATCGTAGTAATGCATTTAGAGTATACAAAAGAACTTGTGCCGATCAACAAATAGAGGCATCGAATATTTTATATGGATTAAGACCGTCAGACGGAAGTAAGAAGGCAAAACCATCAGCAGCTGCAGGTGCACCAGTTGGTAGTGCTTCGGTTGAATGTTCAACAGACGAGAGTGACAAGAAAAATGTGACTTGCAACTTTTCTTCTTTTCCTTCAAAGTTTCGTTATGATCAATTTATGTAAAATAAAATGAATTAAATCTGTTAACAACCAGTTTAAGTAGTTTTTTAATTAGGATAAAATAATGACCTGTGACATGGAGCACATTGTATTGAAAAATGGTATCGTCTGGGTTGATTCTGAAAAAGAATGACCTATCGTTCTGAAAGAAAATAACTCCATATAGGTATATAAGACCGTAAAAACTAGGCAGTGGTTATTCGTCCGGCTAGCCGGATAAATAGTCAAAAATGTCTATTCATCCGGCAAGCCGGACTAATAGCATTTTTACGGTGTTTTGCTATTTGTCCGGCCAAAAATATAATGATGAAGATATAACATCGTGTTTTGAAGGAGATAGATCAAGCATGAGTAGTTTTAAAATATATTGTCTATCGGCGGATCCAGGGGGCCCCCTTTCGTGGGAAAAATTTGGTTGATTATATTAGGAATCATTGAAGCATGACTGGAGCGGGCGCCCCCCCCCCCCCCCCACTCGCCCCCTTAGAAAAAGTTCTGGATCCGCCACTGATTCATCGTTTTATTAAAAAGAACTCATTCTAATAAAAAAAAAAGTAAACTTTACATTTGATTCAGATTTTTTTTAAAGGAATTGGGGAAGGGGTTTAGGGGGGACAATCATTATTCTCTCTTTTGTTGTTCTGCCTATGAATTTCTTGTAAGGTAAATAGTCGGGCAAATGATTATTGGCTTCATTAAACATCTATGATTTTAAAAGATCCTAAATGTATTGTTGTTGTGAAGTTTGGTTAAAGTAAGGTCCTCAAACGATTATGCACGATTCTTCATTTAAATTGTTCTGCGATTTTTAATTCATAGGAAATCAGAGAAAATGGTAGGCACGTGTAACCTGTCCTCAAAAGTAGGATTGTGTTTTCGATAGATTTTTTTTTAGAAAAACTAGAGGCTCTCAAGAGCCTGTATCGCTCACCTGACTCTACTTGGTTTTTTTGAAATCATATAAAAACAGATAAAATTTGGCTACAAAGTAACAACACTTGGCCAGCACCGCATAAGGAAAGACTATGCATGCTATGTTTGATTTCATTCCATTCCCTGGTTCTCTAGAAGAAGACTTTTGTATGCATTTCACATAGGGTTCTATGTTAAACAAATCCCCCCCCCCCCCCACTGGCAGCCATCTTGGATGATGGATCGGAGACAAAGTAACAACACTTGGTCAGCATCTCATAAGGAACATTCATGCCATGTTTGGTTTCATTCCATTCAGTGGTTCTCTAGAAGAAGTCATTTGTATGCATTTCCCATAGGGTCCCATGTTAAACTAAGTCCCCCGCTGGCGGCCATCTTGGAAGATGGATCGGCTACAAAGTAACAACACTTGGTCAGCACCTCATAAGGAACATTTATGCCATGTTTGGTTTCATTCCATTCTTTGGTTCTCTAGAAGAAGTCATTTGTATGCATTTCCCTTAGGGTCCCATGTTAAACTAAGTCCCCCGCTGGCGGCCATCTTGGAAGATGGATCGGCTACAAAGTAACAACACTTGGTCAGAACCTAATAAGGAACATTTATGCCATGTTTGGTTTCATTCCATTCAGTGGTTCTCTAGAAGAAGTCATTTGTATGCATTTCCCATAGGGTCCCATGTTAAACTAAGTCCCCCGCTGGCGGCCATCTTGGATGATGAATTGGCTACCAAGTAACAACAGTTGGTCAGCACCTAATAAGGAACATTCATGCCATGTTTGGTTTCATTCCATTTTTTGGTTCTCTAGAAGAAGTCATTTGTATGCATTTCCCATAGGGTCCCATCTTAAACTAAGTCCCCCGCTGGCGGCCATCTTGGAAAATGGATCGGCTACAAAGTAACAACACTTGGTCAGCACCTCATAAGGAACATTCATGCCATGTTTGGTTTCATTCCTTTCAGTGGTTCTCTAAAAGAAGTCATTTGTATGAATTTCTCATAGGGTCCTATGTTAAACTAAGTCCCCGCTGGTGGCCATCTTGGATGATGGATCGACTACAAAGTAACAACACTTGGTCAGCACCTCATAAGGAACATGCATACCATGTTTGTTTTCATTCAATTCAGTGGTTCTCTAGAAGAAGTCATTTGTATGCATTTCCCATAGGGTCCTATGTTAAACTAAGTCCCCCCGCTGGCAGCCATCTTGGATGATGGATCAGCTACAAAGTAACAACACTTAGTCAGCACCTCATAAGGAACATTCATGCCATGTTTGGTTTTATTCCATTCAGTGGTTCTCTAGAAGAAGTTCAAAATGTAAAAAGTTAACGACGACGACGGACGACGGACGACGACAGACGACGGACGCCAAGTGATGAGAAAAGCTTACTTGGCCTTTCGGGCCAGGTGAGCTAAAAATGTATATATAAAAAAGAAGATGTGGTATGATTGCCAATGAGACAACTATCCACAAAAGACCAAAATGACACAGAATGATATAAATGATACAACAGAAAAAAGGGGGGATAACCCAACCCTGGTGTCATATCCCAGTCCAGGCATATCAGTGCATGTTGATAGATCTTCGTTGTAGTATAACTTAAAAATAATACATCCAAGCAAGTTTAATATACATGATTGTAGTATGTTTTCCGAATTCGTTTTGCCTCCATAAGGTAAATTGGGGATCAAGAAATCCTCCCATATCCAACTATATCAGTCCTATTCAGGACCGATAACTCTGTCGATAGACATTATAGGGTATAGAATATTGTTGAATCAGAGCAATAGTATTATACGTCTCTGTTTAAATGTTAACAATAAACTACTTTTTACATATGTTAAACTTTTTAAAGATTCATTGAATATTTGTACATTTGTAAAACATGTAAAAACTTTTGTATATCGCAAAATTTAAACTCTGGTAATGCATGTGTACACAGGATGTTTAATGTCACCTGGTTGCTTTTTGTTTGCACGTCTACCTGACAATATATTGTTATGGAACATTATAACCCAAGTCAGAGTTCACCTGTTCTGTAAAGGGATGAAATTTTAAAGGTATAGAATATTTATCTATATCAATTGTGGTGCATTGGGTTTCTTTTTCTCATGCGAAGAACATTTTTTGTTCTAAAAGGGATGCATGAATATTTTTCTAAAGAAAGATAAAATTAAAGAAAAACACCTTTAAAAAAAGAAGAGAAAAATTTAATTTTAATTTTATTGCAAGCTATTTTCTGGTAACAGTATATCCTGGATATCTGTCAAATAAATGTTCCCGTGTCACACTTAAAATATTTTTTTTTTATCAAGAAATTTTGAAATCAATCATATCGAAATATCACCAAAGAAAATAACAGAAACATCAGAGATTCTGCATGAAAATATTAATATAATCTAGGAAGTCTTACTATACAAATCCTTGATTTGATGCAACATTTCCATATACATTGTCCGCCATTTTGAAAAATCCCGAAAAATTCCCTTTTTTAAATCGATGTTTGACAGACTTTGACTTGGAATTAAACTGTTTTAAGTAGTAATCTTCGCCAGATATAAGTTTAAATATACTTAATCGATTTGCAAAGTTTGTTTTTTTTTGTACGGAATTTCTTCATTTGTTGTACAAGTAGACATGGGTATCGGTAATTTAGCATAGAGGCAACGGAGAAATGACGAGAAAAGTGCATGTTTTTACAAGTCTAAACTGACAGACTTTAATCAAAAATTAAACTGTAAGAACCAACATTGTTTGATAGAAATATGTTTAAATATCAAGGATTGATTTGCAAAACTTAGAAAACGTGTCAGGTTTATGAGAAAATAAAGCTTTATTGAAGCATCTATGCATTTTATATGGGGAAATATAATACAAAATGACGGTTAGAATACGTCACAAGAGTCACGTGATGTCTAACTTAGTTGGATATGATTTCACTTTGATTTCAGGCTTATTCCTCACAGTTAACATGTATACGCGCTATTGTTCTTGAATCACTCCTATAGAAATTCGTTAAAAGCAAATCACATTCTCTCTTGCTTTCTTTATGACATCTTTAAATATAAATCACGATCTCCGATTCTCAAAACGTCTATTGCATACGCGCGTTTGTTATCCGGCACCTCATCCGGGACACTTTCCGCGTACACTTTGATTGTAGCCTGGGGTCCTGGCTAATCATATCAGTACACGACGCGCAGCTAGATATCTGGCCGGGATACCAGGGTATCTTTGATTGATATTGAAGATTTGCGCATGCGCAGACGGATGGCCGGACAAATAGAGATTTTACCCGGACGAACAGACACTCACAGGAGCATAGCTGCCGTTAGGAACTGTAGGCACGTGTCTACAGATATTTTTTTCACAAATATTTTTTTTTTATTAAAATAAATAATAAACAACGTTATCTGTAGACGAAAGCCGCTGAAGTTGTCTGTATGTGTTTGTATGGCTAGGGATTGATATGATAATACCGAAGGGGGTACTGTTTAATTAAAGGGATACGCTGATCTACGCTGGGCAATGCATATTGTATTTTTTTATATATATATATATTACGGATTGTACTGCGTTATTTAAAAATTTTCACCAGTCAGATGTTAAGGTACATTATTCATAATTCTTCAAACTTTTCATCATATAAAAAAGAAGATGTGGTATGATTGCCAATGAGACACCTACCCACAAAAGAACAAAATGACACCGACATTCACAACTATAGGTCACCGTACGGCCTTCAACACTGAGCAAAGCTCATACCGCATAGTCAGCTATAAAAGGCCCCGATAAGACAATGTAAAACAATTCAAACGAGAAAACTAGCGGCCTTATTTATTATATATAAACTATCAATTTTTACAATTTTTCTTTGCTTTTAGATTTTTCGTTTTTATTTAATTTTTCTAATATATTATTTTATTTACCTTTAAATTTAAGATAAACTCATGATTGCCTGTTTACTTCAGGTGTGGAAAGGTATCGAGGAGCCAGGGTCGTAACTAGCCACTTCTAATAGTGAGGCAAAGTATATTCGCTGACCGGAACAAGGCGAAAAAAAATTGGCGAGGGGTATGGGGGCCGCTCAAGGCTCCCAGAAGCTCTGAGAAAAATAACGCAAAATCGAGCATTCTGAGCGTTTCCCGGACTCTTTAGATGACATAGAAACGCAATTATTTTTTAGCTATTTTTTCGACAATGTTCAGGTCTTAAAGCAAAAACATAGATTCATTGTAATTCAAGATTTTTAGGTTTTATGGACAACATTAAAAGACCGATGTGTAGGATAAAGCAAAAATTGTAATTCTCATAATAAAACATATCCTCAATCCTGAAACAAAACAGGACACTTGCAAATTAGGCTCCTTTTTAAAAAAAATCACTAAGACTGAGGGCTGGGAGTCCTTAACCTGATTTAAATCTCTTGTATATATTGATTTAAAGAAAGACAAGAATTATAGTTCAAAGTGTCTGCGTCCCAGACCATATGAGTATTTGGACCGTACGCGTACGGTCCGGACCGTATACGTATACTCGTACGGTCCGACCATACGCGTACGGTCGGACCGTATGAGTATACGTGTACGGTCCAGCTGATCATACATGTTTTGGGATCATATGGGTTAAATTTAAACAAATATTTATCATAATCTGTATTTTTAGTTACACAAATTCTTATTATTACAATTAGATGGATTCAGTAAATAAGCGAACAATTGAAATTAAATGTTTGTTTAATTTTATATCCGTGAATCCTATTTTGTTACTCTGGCCCAAGGTGAGACTTTAATTCTTCCACAAGGAACGTCATATTTGTTTCACATTAACAAGTTTTGTTCATGCATGTTCCTATGCATATGCATTTTTTGTAAAGTTCCTAAATATTCTAAAACAATTATCCTCCCACATTATGTTTTCTTCTGATAACTTCAATTACAAGGAGCATAATGGGCAGCAATTATTGAAATATACTGACATGCTAAATACAGGAGATTAACAGATTAAATCAGTGTGATTTGTTTTCAAATAGTTAAAATATTACGTTTTTATTTCAATTACTTGTAACCGGAGAGCACGAATTTCATTACAAAATTGCTTGTCTCCACCGGGACTCGAACCCGGTACCTCTGTGTTACAAGGCAGCGCGCTTTTTTTTTATCTTTATTAACAAGGCATTGCGCTAACCGACTGAGCTAAAGAAGTACTTCCCTAGCTCAACCGCTTACGGCTGACTAAGTATCTACTAAGTTTTTCTAAGGGAAGCAATCCCGTCACACTTCCCCCACCTCAAGAGTCATTATACTCTATAATGATGATATCTTCATCTTCTTTTATATTTATATTTTAACCTGGCTAGGTAATTCTTCTAACCGTGGGTTATTATTGTTGGGCGCCAATGTAACCGGAGAGCACTAATTTCATTACAAAATTGCTTGTCTCCACCGCGACTCGAACCCGGTACCTCTGTGTTACAAGGCAGCGCGCTAACCGACTGAGCTAAAGAAGTACTTCCCTAGCTCAACCGCTTACGGCTGACTAAGTATCTACTAAGTTTTTCTAAGGAAAGCAATCCCGTCACATACTATTGCACTTTTTATATTAATTTGAGATATAAGATATGTTGATCTGTTATATACATTTGTATCTAATAAACTTGACCAACTTCTTAATATTAATCAGACCGTACGCGTACGGTCCGACCGTATGCGTATTTTGTAAAAGTACGCATACGGTCCAGACCGTACGCGTACGGTCCAAATACTCATACGGTCTGGAACATCTGCATTGTTAATTTTCATTCCTTTATATATGTAAACTGTATATTATGTATCATGTTTAAGCCATTGGCCCATATGGGCGTAAAGTGCTTTTCAATAAAGTTAAAGTTTATTAATACCGGATCTGTCTGTCTGTCTGTCTGTCTGTCTGTTCTTGTCTTGTATTGTGCTTAGACTTTGGTGATTTTTTATGACTAGATTTAAATTTAGTGACAGTGCAGTACAAATTGTACTTTAAGTACTAGTACTGCTTAAGTCGACACTAAGGGCCATCTTGACCCTGTTTTACGGTATTAATGATTCTTTTATTGTTGAAGACCCTCCAGCAACCATGGATCATTAGTATTTTTTCTGTGCATTGACTTTGTGTGCGATTAGGTATCATGCACTTTTACTCCATATTCCTTTATTTTCTGTTTAAGGTTCTGAACATGATTTAATGCAAGTGTAACCCTTCAATGTAAAAGGTCATATGGCAATACTTTATTGTTTTTTTTCAAATTATTTTATACCGGGAAATTGGTGAGCTTACTTTAATTCAAACCATGTCAGCTATCTAGTTTTATCTACCAAAAAAAGACAGTTTTGTATCCTTTGATATCAAGTTCAATTCTCCATGCAGGAACGACCATTTTTTCTGTGTCTTGTAGCATCGTATAATCTTAAAATATTTTCTCGGACAATATCTGAACATCGGTGGGCATGACACATTGCAAAACCACACGTTTACAAATGAAAATCAACACTCAGACTTTAGTCACAAAGTAGAACAATAACTGAACAAAAGACAAAAGACCGGTACCCGGGACACAGAAGTACAAACAATAGACCATCAACTCTGAAAACTAAAAGAAAAATAGCAACATGGATCACGAAAAACATGCATGGGCGACACCAGAGAGTGAAGAGAACTTGCTTCTTGCTAGACACTTTCTGTGAAAACAATTTGATATTAAGACAATCTTTTGTTTCATTTTTTTTTTTGTGTTGAAATTTCTAACATAAGGCATTTGCCTCATTTGCCTCAATGTAGTTACGGCCCTGGGAGCACATCGTGAGTTGGTATATCCTTGAAGGTTTTTTGTAGTGGTGTTTTAAGTTATGTCGGAGGATAATTTGTCCCAGTCTTTAATGGTTTGAAGTTTGATGCAGTCGTTTGAAATTTAATTTGACTGTAAATTATACCGTCATCTGCGAAGAGTCTGATGTTGCTATTTTGGATGTATTCTGGAAGGTCATTTATGTAAATAAGGAAAAGTATAGGTCCTAGCAATGTACCCTGTGGGACACCCGATATGACTGGTATTTTTGAAGATGTCAAAGTCATGTTTTCTAAAAGTACTGTTCTAGTTCTGTTTGAAAGAAAGGATTCGACCCAGTTTATGATTTGTTCTTATATGCCAAAGTATTTCATTTTGTATAGTAATCTTTTGTGTGGTGCTTTGTCAAAAGCTGTTAAATTAGCAAAATCCATGATTATGAGATCTGTTTGTATGTTCTTGTCATTTTTTTGTGATAATTCATGAATCAGCGAGATAACTTGGACTCACATGATCGCTTTGCCCTAAATCCATGTTGTAATTTATAAAGTGTGTTATTGATTTCTAGATGTTGCATCATGCTGCTTGCAAGAGTAGGTTCAAGTAACTTGCAAGCTATACATGTTAGGGATATAGGGTTATGTTTACCCCCTTTTATAATACAGGTGTGACGCGGTTTGCGTGGTTCCAGTCAGATGATACCGTTTGCCTGTTTCTAATGATCCCCCAATTCCAGACCCTCACTCACGAAGGTGGCAAAGTAAAAGATCCTCCTGTTGGGGGAATTGCAGCAATCAGTCAATATTCATTGTCAAATCTAGTGAATCAATGGTTCCGTTTGGCATATCTTTTTATAATACTGATTAATAATATAATAATTAATAACAATAATTTATGTACATGTAATAAACGAAATGAGTGGAGATACACGATTCTGACTGATTTAACTCGTTTGTTCTCATTTCATTCCATTCGCGTGTTCGTTCCGTGTAAGAGGGAACGTTTCAAGAGTGGTTTAGTAGCTGTATAGACATTTATGTATAAAGCATTGACAGTTTTTCAAAATCATTTTAAGACAAGTCGGATTATTTTTTTAAAGACAAATCACACTTGTTTAAAAGACGAATCGGATCAATGAAACGGTGTGCCGGGTCGTACGTACCGGGTGTTGCTAAACGGCGGAAACGGAAAACGGAACGGAATACGGAACGGAAAACGGAAACAGGAAGAATTAACATCTTTTCTTTTTTGGTTATTTTATCTACATAGTCATGTTTTATATAGTATACACATGTTCAAAAGGAAAAAAAACCCAGAGGAATAAATTTAAAATAAAAGATTTTAAAGCAAAAAGTATTGAAATAATTACCAGATGATGAGACTACAGTATGTTTTTGAAATATTTGATAAGGTCATGTGTAATCGTTCGTGCGATTCAGGATAGTCTGTTCGACTTTTCTTTTTTTTTTATAAGTTTGATCAATGTCAATAGCAACCCAACAACACCAAAAAATATTCTATAGGCCTTAACAAAGATTTACATCGGCCTCGATTCTTATAGGTTGTAAAGTAATAAACTTTTAAGAAATAAGTAATAAACTTTTAAGAAATAAGTAATAAACTTTTAAGAAATAAGAAATAAACTTTTAATAAATAAGCCTAATAAATCCTTTGCATCTTTTTTTGTGCTTCTTTTTTAATTGCCTTGATTCAAGATTAGTGATGTGGTGTATCTTGTTGCGTTGTTCTGCAAGTGGCTGCTAGCTTGAGCTGGGTTGTTCTGCACTGGTGATTTTCGTTGAATCTTTTCTTGTATAATGCGGGAAAGGAAACAATAAAGAAACAGGACAATGGTGTATGGACAAAATCCGATATGGAAACCAGGGAACTAGAATAGAAACTTGTATGTACTTTATTTTTAAGAAAAACATGACAAAATCTCTCACTACACAAAGCCTTTCTCGCTCTTTTACAATACTCAAGGATTTGTATAGTAAATCCTTGCAATTTTGAAGTATGCTGTTTGGTATTTACATAGGAAAAGCATTATATCTTCTTGAATTTAAATCAATAAATACGAATTAATGTGCAAAAAGTGGCTAACAATTAGAAGCTTACATGGATATATACGATTTGCACAGTGTCCTCGCCAAGTTAGTCGTAGTTATGTCCTAAGGTTTTCAAAATCAAATTGTCCACGCTGCTTTAAATATCATGCTTCTTAATTCTACTCTGAAAATTCAGTTCCTCTCAAACAGCCGTGACTTTTGTTTCATAATATTACAATTGTAAATAGTGTCCCTTATTCGGTATGCTGTTTTACTATAGTAGAAAACATACAAAGATAGGCGAAAAATACCAAAGGGTTATTCAAGCTCAGAAGTCGAAAACAAACCGTCAAAGCCATGACTAAAAAAGAAAAAAGGTCAAAAAGACCAAAAGACAAACAGACATACAATTAATTGTATACAAAATGCAACATATAAACTAAAGGCTGAGCAACATGAACCCCACCAAAAACTTGGGGTGATCTCAGCTGCTCCGGAAGGGTAAATAGATCCAGCTTCACATGTGACGCCTGTTAACATAGACATGTATTCATATACATTCACACAAAAGTAATATTGAAATTTGAAAAGAACTTTTATTTATATTGGTAGTCTTTATTGATTTTGGTTCTATGTCAAGAAAACTGAAAACTCATTCTGTTCTGTTATTTTTTTATGACGGAAATGATACTTTATTTCACGCTACGCATCTGATCGTTTGGATGTTTCTACTGGCCATACACACGATTTTCCTAGATATCACTGATACCATTTACTAAATAACACCTGACCCGATTTTCCAAGATATCACTGATAGTATTACTAAATAAGACCTGACCTAGAACAGTTCCTTGAGATCCCCAAGAATCAACGGCATGTTGGACCTGTTTGAGGTTGTTCAATTTACCACGACTCTTTGCTTGCGTACGGCCTTCAACAATGAGCAAAACCCATACCACATAGTCAGCTATAAAAGGTCCCGAAATGACAATTTTAAACAATTCAAACGAGAAAACTAACGGCCTTATTTATGTACAAAAGACAGGCAGCCTGCAGTAATTCAGTGGTTGTCGTTTGTTTATGCGTTACATATTTGTTTTTCGATCATTTTTTTTATGCTAAGTGAGCTTTTCTCGTCACTTGGCGTTCGTCGTCCGATTTTGCTTTGTTAACTTTTACAAAACTTCGCAGTCTCTGAAACTACTGGGCCAAATGTTATTGCCGCGTCTTTTATGGAGTCGCCTGATAGTCTCGGTTAAACTTTGCAACAATTACCATTGGTGTATCTAGTTTAAAAACTGTATTGGATAACCCTGCCTGTCGGCCAAGTTAGCCGACATAGCTAAAATTAAAACATAGGGATAACATGCAAGTGCTGTCTTTTAAAAAACGCTATGAATAACGAAAACCTGATGTGAAAAACATGTTTAATCTGACATCGTTCTCGGACTTCTTTTAAAATGAGATTTACTGTGTGTATTGCTTCATAGATAGATAGATAATTTTATTAAATATTAGCCAAAATTTGAGCTATACAATCAAATGAATTACAAAATAAAGCACAGAAAATGATTAGAATGATTAAAGTACATTTATATATATTTATATATTAAATACATCATATGTAGTTTATTCTACATTGGCTAGAGGTATAGGGGAGGTTGGGACCCCACAAAACATCTTTAACGCCGCTGCATTTTGCGCTTGTCCCAAGTCAGAAACCTCTGGCCTTTGTTAGTCTTTTGTGTGTGTGTTTGGTCGGGCTGTTGCCTTTTTTCCAAATTCCCCGTTTTCATTCTCATGACTTCTTATAAATAGGAGTAATCGACCTTCTATGACGAATTTTCTCACTCGCATGTTCGCCTGTTATATTGAAATAGAGTGCCCTAATGATAAATAGATAGAAACTTCAAATAGCAAAAATTACCAGCAAGGCAAGATCTATTGATATTCATAGTTCTTTATTTTTTCAACCCTTAAATTCCGTCTATAAATGTTTGTTTCCGTTTCCGTTTCCGTTCAGTTTTCCGTTTCCGCCGTTTAGCACCCCCCCCCCCCCCCCCCCCTCCCCTTGAATCAACCACTCAGAAGCCGTTTAGCGTTCTCAAAATGGACCCAATCAGTGTTTCCCAATGCTCCTAGTTGTTTTAGAAAAGGTTATGAATCACCTTTAAATCGGCCCAATCGGTGTTTCAAACTGGTCCGATTTGCCTGTCAATCTTATCCGAGTTTCTTTAAAGCTGGTCCGAGTTTTCTTGGTCCGACTTGTCCTAATACCGTTATTCAGTGTCTCGTTTTCAATCGTAACTACTCGGCCATTCTCGCTATGCAGTACAATAACTCAAGATAACGTATCCATTAAAAGACAAACAGATAGAAACGTTACAGGCTTTAGATCTTGGGAATGATTGTATCAGCATTCTACCGACTGGTTACGGGAAAAGTCTGATCTTTCAAATGCTGCCATGGGTCCTTATGAAAGATGAAACTATGATAGTTATAGTTATTTGTAACATACATTGGATTTTTTCATTTGATGTTTTTATGAAATAATTTGCTTAAAAAGTGTGGTGAGGGAAAACCATGGTATATTATATGCAAATTTATGTTGTACCATACTTAATTAAATATGCAACTCGACTAGAATCCAAAGGAAAAAAGGCGGAGCTTCAGCCATGGTATAACATATTCATTTTCATGTTATTCCATGGCTGAAGCTCCACCTTTTTTTTTTTCAAATGTATCCGCCTCTAAAATATTTAGGAAACTGTAAAACGTACTAAAAGGTCAAGATCTTCATTTGTTTTCATTTTATAAGAAAAAGCAATAAATTATGTGTACCACATTTCAAGAAACCCTTTTCAAACTACATAGAATTGTTACGAATTCCCTTCATTTTGGAAACAATTACTAAATGTTTCTTTTTTCAGTTTTGAAAAAAATAAATGTAACACTATCATTTCCTTTGCGAAAATTCAATTTAAATTCGATTTAAAAAGGGGGGTACCTATACAAAAAGGAATAAATATCGGCTACAAATATCTGTGAAAAAACATGATTAGGGGACGTACACTATCTACGCCCCTGGATCCTCCACTGTTATTATTTTATCATTAAAATTGTGTTTTAATAAATAATCTAATAAAATAACGGAAGAGAAGCATTTTTCAATTACTAGATGAATATTCTGTAAAATATGATTAATTTGTATGATACATTGAAAAAAAAAAAAAAACAATTCTTACCGTCATTAGAATAATTATTTAATCCTTGTCGCTGGAATCCGACATTTTTGTTTACCTCAGTCTGATGACATTATGAAATTACCTGCGCCTACAATCATACACGGGGCGCAAAACTAAAAACAAATCAGGGAAAATCCGACATTTTCTTTACTTTCTGCAAATTCAGGGGTTCTATTGCATGAAGTACACAGACGATCATACACGAAGCGCAAAAGTGACTTACACGAAGCGCAAAAGTGACTTGCGCGAGCTTCCATTTCATTGGATAAAACTGTAACGTGATCAATTTCCAATATTAGTTGAAGGTCTTGAAGCTGTCAATCATTTTATTTATATTACAAATTTTATATACCATGTGTCTTACTCATTAACATATTTAAACAAACTCATCCTTCGGATTCGTTTGTTTAAATATGTTAACTCGTAAAAACCATGGTATATATAGTACTTGTCCACTGACTTCCATTATGCAGGACCAAGTGATGACCCTGAAAGAAAAAGGTATCCGGGCTTCCTTTGTTAATCTTCAAGGGACTGTAGCTTACAGCTACAACAGTGATAATGAGGACTCCGATGAATCCAAGCCGCAAACTGTGAGTATTACAAAAAAAATCTGAAATTAATGTAATTAATGCTGGTGTACGGAATATCTGTCATTGGAACTTAACAAACACAATTTAATGTTACTATTCCATCTATTCTTGCTTTTGGGTATGAACCGAAGCTCCATGTTGAAGGACATACATGTACATATGTACTTTAATAGTCATTTAAAAGTTTAATCCTGCTGCAAATATTTGCACCTGTCCTTAGTCAGGAATCTGATGTACAGTGGTTGTCGTTTGTTTATGTGATTTATACATGTTTCTAGGTGTTTTTTTATCTATATATATAATATGTTAACTTTAAATATGTTGTGACTTTCAATTGTATGGACAGTTGTCTAGTTGTCTTATTTATATGTACATGTATATTGCCATGCCTTTTATTTTATAACTGTCAATGCTGATTTAAGATATTCTTTTTTTGATGACAGAAGAATGCGAATCCGGGTCTGTTCGCACCCATTCACTTTCACACCTACTCATGTTCGCCCCCTTTCACTTTCGCACTCTTCATGTTCGCCCCTTTCACTTTCGCACCCTTCATGTTCATGCCAAACTTTAATTGGTTTTGTGTTTTAATGACTATAGCTTTGTAATCAAGTTTTGGCAATTTTATTCTTATATCATGTATATTTGTTGTTTTTGTCTCAAAATAAAGTGAGACAGCATTTTATTTTGTGTTGAATAACTCTTAATCATGTTTTGGTAAGTGTATTGCTATAACTTTATTTCATCGACTTGTTTAAAAATAAAGTGAGATTCTGACTACGTTTTTTTTTTTGTGTGTTGAATAAATTTCATCATCTTTTAGTTATAATAGTGTATTGCTATATTTTATTGTATATGTTGTTTCAGATCAAAGGGACCAAGCTGTTATTAAAAACAATTATCTTTCGTGTTTTTCATTTAAAATCTTTAAATGTTTTACTTACACCAAAATAATTTATAACAACAATCATGATTTTCCAATTATTCAACTGAAATTTGAATTAAAGTTTGGCGTGAACGTGTAGAGTTCGAATGTGCGAGGTGCGAAAGTGTATTGGGCGCAAACAAACCTGATACTGAAGAATGCAGGACAATTTGGCCCAGAAACAAGTCAGAAGATTACTTGGATTATCTAAAAAAGATAACTCAGATTGTCAATAAGACAACTAAGTTTGTCAAAAGTCTTATTTTATACTTATATTACAAGTTGTCTTGCATGTTTTGACAGTTCAAGTTTTTTTCATACATTATTTGTAGATGGTCCAAGTTGATGAGCTCCCAAAGTTACTTTAGAATAGGTACTTCTATTTTAGAAAATGTTAATTAGTAAATATTTTTCATAAAACATGTTAAAAGCTATTCAACACAATATCTGGTTTGAGTGAATTCAGGATTAGGAACAGACCATCTATGGAGCACCTCCAACATTAAACAGGTCATGGAGATCCCTGTAGCTACACTTTTTATTGATAAGATCTTCATCTTTTGTAATGTTTTGATTTTCAGATCGATTTTGCATTGGCCATTACTGAAGAGACAGCTTTGTTGAAATGTGCATCTGGTGTTGAAAATGTTTTTTACTGTAAAATCAGAAATTATTGCAAGCGTTTTTTTGTTGGTTTTTGTCTTTTTAAAACAAAATGTGATTTTTATTTTAGTGTTATTGAGAAAAATTCTGCTTCATTCATGTCCAAATCTAAAAAGTGAGTTCAAATTACTATGATAACAACCCTGTCACACATGTCACATTTTTGCAATAATTTCTGAATTCAGTCCAAATTTTTCTAACAAATGTACATGTATATTGAAATAAGTTTTACCAATTAATATGTCTGATCAATAATTCAGTAAATCCTCTCAAGATGACCCTTAAATATTTTCAATTGTAGGTTACAATGACTGATATGGAAATGATTAAAAGTGGGGACATTGAGATTTTGTACAGCCATCCTGAGGCTATGTTCACTCCAGTTTTGAGCAGAATACTACGCAGCAAAGTCTTTCAGCAAAAGGTGTGCTGCATTGCAGTTGATGAAGTTCACATGATTGAGGAGTGGTGAGTATATTAAAAAAAATGGAGATACCAAAGTGATTGAATAAAGAAAAGACAAGAACAGAGGCACTTGTTATTAAAGAAAACTTAAGTTTGAAGATCAGAAAAAACACAATAATATGCCCCTTTATTTTAGATAATTTTGTGTGATCTTTTTTTACATGTGTACCAAGTTCTAAGTTGAAATGGTGATTTCTTTACATGTACATGCATATGTCCTCCAATTGCATTATAAGGGTTTTTTGGCGCTGTCTTTCTTCTTTTAGTAAGACACCAGGTTCGAGCCCTGGGGACCCGAAGCAATTACTATATTGGAATGGATATATATACTGTACATGATCACCATATTCATATAAATTGTTGAAGACCCTACATCATCTATCAAGATGAAGAACAAAAATCAAAGGCCTGTTTCGTTGATAATTTTTCTCTTTGTTCATGCGTTGTGTGATATTTTGTCCCATTACTCCAGATCCTATGTTGCAAATAGTCTTAAATATAGTCTTAATAGTCTTAAACACATGCAACTGAATGTCACATTTATACATGTAGGGGTTTCCATTCTGTATTACATTATATATACACTGATTTGGATGATAAGTGAACTTCATTTATTATTTATTTACATGATTTGCAAATATATTATACACATAATACATGTATACAAATGATATATCATGTCTCGTTTTAATTTTACAATGATGTTATACAATGGTACATTTCTTATATATATAAACATATAAGCTAAAGGAAAATAAAGATTAATTTAACGATTACCAATGCCTTATTTTAAAAAGATTGAGAGAAAAAAACTTCAAAATTATTGGTTGTTTGCTAGAAATTTTGAGAATATCTAGTTTTAGTAAAGTTCATAATGTTTTTGTTTTTCACTTTAAAATCTATTTAATGAGTTTCTGATCTAAAGACATCTACATGTTTTTATCATTTCCTTCCAGTTATTCAAGATAAAAACAATTTTATTGATAGAACCCAACATATGTGCAGTCAATGACAGTGATAAACAACAATGCAAATACTTCAAACATTGGCATACAAATAATTTACAAATATTAGACATGTCTTTTTCCCAATCATACTAATTTTCATATCTACAAAATCATAACACCTCATGACGATCATGCAGTGACTTGCTCTTGTTAATGAGTCTGAAATTATGATTTTTAACTTAAATTTAATATTTAGGTGATGTTATTTCATGTATTTGGAGGCTTTGTTATGTTATTTTCTGAAGAAAAAAGTCATACCCTTTACTGATTTCTTTTCTGCTGTCAAATTTCATATAATTAAAATTGCAGGGGAGAAGATTTCAGACCAAAGTTTAAGCAGATTGGAGAATTAACAGCTCTTTTTCCAAATGCTGCTCACCTAGCTGTAACAGCAACTGCCACACCAAGTTGTATACAATCTCTCTCCAAAATACTTTAGTATATTAACCCAACTATTATTAAAGTAAACCCGGACCGACCGAATTTGTTCCTTGAAATAAAAACAAGATTGTCAAACCTTCAGAAGTTTAGCAAATACGATGATATTGTTGTTCCTCCAGCACAACTAAGCAGGACAAGTTCCCATTAACAATAGTGTACATAGAAAGTTTAGAAGCATTGGGGTATTTCTACCAATTTATAAATTATGAGTTAAAAGAGGAGCAGTACATAGGTGAGGCAATTCCTGAAAATAGAATTTTTGGCCAATTTCACAAGGATTATACATCTCAAATGAAACAACACATTCTGTTTGAACTACGGAAAGAGGAACCAAAACTTAGGTTGGTTTTGGCAACTGTGGCATTGGGGATGGGTCTAGATGCACCTGCAATTACTAGAATCATACATTGTAGGCCCCCAACTACATTGGAGAAATATTTCCAGGAGGTCGGCAGAGCAGGAAGAAAGGGTCAGAAAGCTGAGGCGTTAATGTACTACAATAACAACGATCTAGCGAAAAATCGTAAGGGTTTATCGGACGCTATGGTGCAGTACTGCAAGACAAAAGATAAATGTCTCAGACTTCAGCTGCTACAATACTTTGGCTTTAATGAAACCAAATTTAATGGACCAATGCATGAATGTTGCAGTTACAATAAACAAAAGTGACAAAGATTAAAATACAGAACCCATTTGAAATGTTCTCTCATAAATAACAGTACATATATATTATTCTATTTTGAATGTTTTCACTATAACCCATAACAAGGTCTTGTAAGGTAGACAATTGTGGCCTAATTTTGATTGAAATTACCATTTCATGATATCACATTATATTTTGACTTTCAATTTGCTTTACAGTTACCTTAAGATTTAAATAGAATTTTTTTTAGTGAAAAATGCAATATATTTTTTATAAGACAACTCACTGTTTTACATTGTGTTGACGTGCAGCATTTAATTCAAAATAACAACTTGTTGAAAGTTTTTAATAGCCTTATTTTTTATTATGAAAAAAAGCAAAGAAGTAAGTCGGCTTTGACATTTAGACATATATTTTAAAACACTCATTATCCTTGTTAAACCATTACAGTTTAAGCTTAAAAATTCAACCTAACTATTGACCTTATCATGTTATACAGAAATTTCGTTTTTTTAAAGGAGTTTTTTTTTACTTATAGTACACATTTTCATAGCAAAATCATTTCTCAAAATGCTGTAAAAAATATTCAATTACTCTTATAGTATTGTCAAAAATTCCCCTTGTTGAGTGAACCATGGCATGGAATTGACTTGAATTGAATTCCATCATCATTCAACTTTCTACTTCATATTAATTTATTTACACATCAATAACAGATTTTTTCATTTTTCGTTTTTGATTTTTATAAATTGTATGTACATGTATGACCAGTAAATTATTTAAATGCAAGTACATGTATATGTTTTAATTAATCTTCCATGTCACTTTCCTCTTCGTCATCATCATCATCATGATTGTTATCATCATTTGCCTCACATGGCAAATCCCTTTGCAGTCTGAATATGGTTGATTTCATATTCCTTAAAAACACATCAGTATCGAAGTTGAAAGGTGATTGACCTATACCAGTGAATAATGTTAGTGTTCTGT